>NC_135980.1:23054217-23371092 GCF_053455715.1 Rhinoraja longicauda | reverse complement strand
GGTGAATCTGTGGAATTATCTGGCGCAGAAGGCAGTGGAGGCCAATTCACTGGATGTTTTCAAGAGAGAGTTGGATATAGCTCTTAGGGCTAATGGAATCAAGGGATATGGGGTAAAAACAGGAACGGGGTACTGGTTCTGGATGATCAACCATGATCATATTGAATGGCGGTGCTGGCTAGAAGGGCCGAATGGCCTACTCCTGCGCCTATTTTCTATGTTTCCATGTTTCTATATTTAATATCTGCATGAAATAGTTTGTCCACCAAGCCTTTTGTCAAGCATTTTCAGGTTCTCTGCTCTGGTCCTATAGGGAATAGCTTTGGTCTGAACATACGACCAAATCCATCCAATTTCTTTACATTATCAAATCTCCTCACTCTCTTTTTTCTGCAATGGAACCCCTCCCTCCCAGTACCATGAACGCCGCATGCTGGACCGCAAGAAGTACGAGTCAATTATTACTTTATTTGGAAAGACCATTTGCGTTCCTGGGTGGTCGGTAGGAATGGATAAAAGGACATTAGTATGGGAAAGTGCCATGAGAAGGCTAGTGGGTGGTGAAGATGGCAGAGTGGACAAAGGGTGTTGCTAAGAGAATGGTCCTTGCAAAAGCCTAAGAGGTGAGGGAGAGGTGTATCTAGTGGTGAAATCTCATCGATCTTCAATGGTCAATGGTTTCTTTATTGTCATGTGCACCAGGTACAGTATAATATTGTCAATGAAAGTCGGCCATATAAAATGGCTGGTGTATAAAATGGCTGTTACAAACGTGATGTCACTCCAAAGGTACCTCATCGGAAATCAAACACTTTGGGATGCCCAGAAGCTGCAAAAGATGCTTGATAAAATGTCAAGATTGACTTTATTTTGATGAGAAGGCTGGTGCAAACATTGAATACTAACCTAAACTTGTCGGGCCAGTTGGTCTGCTTCTGTCAAGAGTTGTAGATGTAGCTCAATCCATCGCACAGACCAGACTTCCCACCATTGACTCCATCCACACGTCACACTGCCTCGGAAAAACAGCCAACATAATCAAAGACTTGTCCCATCCCGGTCATTCCTTCTTCTCCATGTTCCTGTCCAGCAGAAGGTACAGAAGCTAGAAAGCGTGCACCACCAGACTCTTCAACCTCTTCCCATTTGTTATCAGGCTTCTGAACGGTCCTTCCATGAGTTAGGACACTGTCCGATTCACCTCTTCCCCATTGTAGATATTGGACTCTGTCTGTGCCAAGACCGCTCAGAAATATATCCTACACTCCGCACTTTGCTTTAGCCATTGTACTTGAGTTTGACATGATGGTATTTATGTATAGTATTATCTGTTTGCATAGCATGCAAAACGATGCCCTTTGACTGTATGTGTAGGAAGGAACTGCAGATGCTGGTTTAAATCGAAGATAGACTTTTGAGTGTACATCAGTACACATGACAATAATAAACCTTAACGAAAACTTAAACCTAAAGAATGGGTAGAGTAAGCACAGTGATTAGCTCAGTCAATGTATAAAGATGAGGAGGATGCAGGCAAGTAGAACTGATGCATATTTTTTTATATCAGGACTTCTAGTCAGAGATTCAAGAGACTGCGGACTGCAGAGTCTTGAGCAAATAAAAAGACTACTGGAGTAACTCAGTGGGTCAAAGAGTCATAGAGTGATACAGTGTAGAAACAGGCCCTTCGGCCCAACATTCCCACACCGGCCAACATGTCCCAGCTACACTAGTCCCACCTGCTAGCATTTGGTCCATATCTCTCCAAACCTGTCCTACCCACGTACCTGTCTAACCACTTCTTAAACATAGGGATAGTCCCAGCCTCAACTACCTCCTCTGGCAGCTTGTTCCATGCGCCCACCACCCTTTGTGTGAAAAAGTTACCCCTCAGATTCCTATTAAATAATTTCCCCTTCAGCTTAGACCTATGATCAAGCAACATCTGAGGGTCAGGCAGCATCTGTGGAGGGAAATGGACAGACGTCACTTTGGATGGCATTCCTTCTCCATTCCACAGATGCTGTGACCTGCTGAGTTCCCCTAGTCTCGATGGTTCAATGGTACTATGGCGAGTCCGAAACTTGTTGGTTGTAAGAGGAGTTTATTGCAGCCGCAATATTCGGATACAGAGTTAAACAACAAGGTAAAGGACAACCAATACAAACTTACTGTCTTCCTTGAAGACTTCGCCGAACTGCTTAATCGGGCGCCAAACGCGCACATGACATCGCTGGCCAATCAGCGATGTCGCTCTCTGGACCAATCCCTATGGTCGCGTTCCCACGTGACCTCGCTGGCCAATCCGAGGGTTCGACGACCTGGACCATTCTCTATGGTCGCTACAGTACTTTATAATCAGGTGTAGCTAGGTACTAGAGTCGCCAACTATCTCACTCCCAAATAAGGGACAAGGTGATGTCACCGCCTCGCACCCCTCGTGACCTCACCCAGCCAGCTGCCACGTGTTCCCACTCCACCAATGGCGGCCACCCGGGCTGGGAGGCAGGTTGCTATGCAACTTCAGTTAGGCAGCGCCCGGGCCTCCGAGCCTACAGTGTCCGAACCTACAGTGTCCGAACCTACAGTGTCCGGACCTACAGTGCCCGGGCCTACAGTGTCGGGGCCTACAGTGTCCGGACCTACAGTGCCCGGGCCTACAGTGTCGGGGCCTACAGTGTCCGGGCCTACAGCGCTCCCTGGGCCTACAGCGCTCCCTGGGCCTAATACGTGACAAGGGTGGCCCCGACAAACCAATTTAGCCCAATATACAGGATGTCCCGGCTAATACGGGACAGTTGGCAACCCTACCAGGTACGGTTCAGTATGGTTCAGTACTTCAGTACGGTACTATACTATATTTTCCTAGGTACAGTGAGATTGCTTTTTTTTCCAACAGTTCCGTAAAAAAACTTACTATACATAAGCACAATAATACCTACGTGCAAGAGAGTAAAAAAAAAAGTAGATGACACAAGAGCAGAACCCAAGAGTGGCCACATATCTGACAACAAGTTCAAAGTTCTTGTGGTGGATTCTTCAGTAAGAGATACGCAAAGACACAAAATAAACAAATAGCTGCAACCACTTTCACCGCTTCCCATGAAAGATTTACAAGCTGAAATGTAGACTCTGCTTCTCTCTCCACAGATGCTGACTGACCTAAATCTTTCATTGTTATTTCACTTTAGCACCTTTGATCTGGTCAAATATCTCACTGTGATTCACCAGAATGGGATCAAATAAAATGTGCCAAGTCAGGACTTGTTTTCAGTTCAGTTCAGTTCAGTTTATTGTGACGTGCACCGAGGGAAAGTGAAAAGCTTTTGTTGCGTGCTACCCAGTCAGCAGAAAGACAATACAAGTCGATGCAAATCATCAAGTACTTATTTACACGAATCAAGGACACAAAGTGCGAGAGTAACTCGACGGGTCAGGCAGCATCACTAGAGAGCATGGATAGGTGACGTTTCCCAGAGTGCTGGAGTAACTCAGCGGGTCAGGCAGCATCACTAGAGAGCATGGATAGGTGACGTTTCCCAGAGTGCTGGAGTAACTCAGTGGGTCAGGCAGCATCACTGGAGAGCATGGATAGGTGACGTTTCCCAGAGTGCTGGAGTAACTCAGCGGGTCAGGCAGCATCACTAGAGAGCATGGATAGGTGACGTTTCCCAGAGTGCTGGAGTAACTCAGTGGGTCAGGCAGCATCACTGGAGAGCATGGATAGGTGACGTTTCACAGAGTGCTGGAGTAACACAGCGGGCCAGGCGGCATTCTCTGTAGAACATGGTTAGGTTGAATGGAGGTGCTGGCACGAAGGGCCGAATGGCCTCCTCTTGCACTTATTGTCTATTGTCTATTCAGAGACTGCTGATTTAACGATGGGATTCGGGACAAAATGTGTCTCTGCCAACCCGTCACCTAAATGTTTACATTTTAGGAATACTGTAGATAGCATAGGAAACACGTAGTGCTTCCAGCAACGCTCCTTAAAAGGCAAATGTGCCTTATTAGTTGGCAGGGCCCTGCTCCCTTTCCCTCTACAATGCCCAGTATTCCACCTTGTGGCCTAGACGTGGAATTACTGGGCCTGTTGTTACTCAAGGTTTTAGGGTGCAGCTTGAGTTTTGTTTAGTTTATTGCCGCGCGGGTGTGTCGAGAAACAGTGAAACGCTTTTGCTGCGTGCTATCCGGTCAGCGGAAAGGCAATACAAGTAAGTCTGTGGCTCTGACCTCATCGTGCAGCATTGTCACAGAGTGTTGAGTGCAGCTTTGAGTTTAGTTCAGAGATACAAGCCGAACAACGATCACCCTTACACGACACACACACGGAGCAATTTTTACAGAGGCCAATTAACCTACAAACACGTCTTTGGAATGTAGGAAGAAGCCGGGGCACCCGGTTAGAATCCACGTGGTCACAGGGAAGACATGCAAACACCATGCAGGCAGCACCCAAGATCAAGATGGAACCCGGGTCTCTACGTACAACACCATCCCTAGCAGCATGTCCCAGGCACCTACCACCCTTTGTGTAGAACACGTACCCCACACATCTCCTTTTAAAAGCCTCTCGCACCTTAAAGCTATGCCCTCTAGTATTTGGCATTTCCACGCTGGGTCAAAGGCTCTGTAAAAGACCCTGTCCATGTCTCTCATCATTTTATGTATCAGGTCCCACCAAACCTCTGGCGTTCCAAAGGAAACTATCCGAGTCTGTCCAACCTCTCCTTGTGGCTAATATCTCATCTCTCATCTTTTCATCTCCTCATATACAAATCAGAGTTTGGGAGTTTAGAGACACAACATCGACAAGGCCCTTCAGCCCACTGAATCCAAGCTGGCCATCGATCATCCAATCACACGAGTTCTATGGTATCCGAATTTCTCGTTCACTCCCTATACACGGGGGGGAATTTACGGAGGCCAATTAACCTACAACCCAGCAAGTTTTTGGGATGTGGGAGGAAATCGGAGCACCCAGAGGAAACCCACTCGATCACAGGGAGAACGTGTAAAATACACACACAGACAGCACTTGAGGTGGAGATCGAACCCGGGTCTGTGGTAGGGTCGCCATCTGTCCCGTATTAGCCAGGACATCCCGTATATTGGGCTAAATTTGTTTGTCCCATACGGGACAGCCATTGTCCTGTATTAGGCCCAGGGGGGCGCTGTAGGCCCGGACACTGTAGGCCCGTACACTGTAGGCCTGTGGGCCGCAGTAGGCCCGGACAATGTAGGCTAACGGAGTCTGTTCGGGGAGCGGGGCCGAGTATGTACGCATATCTTCAATACATTCTTCTATATCTCTGCACATCATCGTCTATATCTTCCCTTTCCCGTGAAGTTTGCAGTCTGAAGAGTGGTCTCGACCCAAAACGTCGCCCATTCCTTCTCTCCAGAGATACTGCCTGTCCCACTGAGTTACTCCAGCATTTTGTGTCTCTCCTCTTTTCCTGAATGATTGGTCTTCAGCCCTGAGTCCAGGTGTCAGTTCTTCCTTTCCTCCCAATGATTGTGTGTTTGCGTCGCAGAATCAGCAAAAACCATGTAAACATTGAACCGTTATGGTGCGCAAGTCTGTTTGGCCCTTCGAGTCAATGCTAGCTCCCAGTCAGTCCTATCCCCTTGCTCTCCGCCCACAGCCTGGAGTGCTATTGCTGCCGTTGCATCTAATTCTTTGCACAAATTTGCTCTCATTGCCTTGTCTGCTTTGTGAAAAACAAGTTTTAAAATGGGCTGTTTTTCTTGCGCGTGACATTAATGCCCGAGGGAGATTACTAACCGAAGCTCTTTGCCAGAAGATATTGCTCAGAGATTACCTGCTGCTGAGAGACAAAAACAAAAGGGCTGGGAATACTCATTTCCTTTTGTAAAAGGAAAATGGATCTTATTAATTCAGAATGCTCCTCTATTTTCAATCCCTCCCACCCTCCCCCTCTCCCAAATGTGCCAAACATGCAGGGAAATTGGTTACATAAATGCCGCCAGTATTTTAATCTTATTATTCAGAAGAAAATCGAGTGTCGACGGACTATTCAACTGAAGGGTGCATTTCATCCAATGGGTTGAAATTGCTGAATTTAATTGCGATGAATCTATTCCACACAACTGCACCCCTTTCTCTGAAACCAATCTCTTCCATCAAGCTCTTTGCGGGTTCGTTATCAGTTCTGTGCAATTCGGTATCAGATCCTGTGTTATAGTAGAGCATCTCGGGATGTTTTGCTGTATTGGAGACTGTACCTAACGTGACAAGTTGTTAACCCGTAGTAAGTACTGCTAACTCAGCTGCAATTAAAATTGGCCCCTCCGTTACAATGAAGGGAAATAGCATTGCCAGGGCTTAGTGGAATGGATTCCAAGCAACTCTCTTTCATCCTTGGAATCCATTCCCCTGTCACTCATCTCATATTTAGTTGCGAGCCACCTTTTTGGACTGCAGTCAATGTGTTATTGCCATTATTGTTACGTCTACTGAGACACAAGAACCACCAGCATAATCAAGGACATGTCTCACCCCGGTCACTCCCTCTTGTCCACTCTCCCATCAGGCAACAGGTACAGAAGTATGAAAACGCACACTGCATGTTTGTGTTGTCATTTGTGAGCGGAGCACCAAGGCACATTCCTTGTATATAGACAATAGACAATAGACAATAGGTGCAGGAGGAGGCCATTCAGCCCTTCGAGCCAGCACCGCCATTCAATGTGATCATGGCTGATCATTCTCAATTAGCACCCTGTTCCTGCCTTCTCCCCATACCCCCTGACTCCGCTATCCTTAAGAGCTCTATCCAGCTCTCTCTTGAATGCATTCAGAGAATTGGCCTCCACTGCCTTCTGAGGCAGAGAATTCCACAGATTCACAACTCTCTGACTGAAAAAGTTTTTCCTCATCTCGGTTCTAAATGGCCTACCCCTTATTCTTAAACTGTGGCCCATACTTGGCCAATAAACTTATTCATTCATTCATTCATTCATTCATTCATTCATTCATTCATTCATTCATTCCAGATTCAGGGACAGTTTTTTCCCAGCTGTTATCGGCTAAGTGAACCATCCTCTTGCCAAATAGAGAGCTATCCTGACCTTCTATCTACCACATTGGAGACCCTCAGACTATTTTTAATTGGACTGTACTGGATTTTATCTTGCACTACACATCATTCCGTTTATCCTGCATCTGTACACTGAACGGCTTGATTGTTATCATCTATTGTCTTTTTGTTGACTGGATAGTACAGTGACACAAAGAGCTTTTCACTGTACCTCGGTACATGTGACAATAATAACAAACTACGCTATCCAATTAAATCAGATCATACTGTACATGAGTGCAATCAAGTCATAGACAAGTACATCAGGTTGAGCAAAGAGACAGATAGCAGAGTTGCATCTCAGCATTGTAGCCTTGCAATTTCAGAGAAAAAGTCCAATGTCTGTAATGAGGTAGGTTGGAGGATTGGGACTATCCTATCTTACAGGAGGACAAATTCGAGGTCTGAATACAGAGGGGAAGAAGCTGTTTCCTGAGTCTAGTGGTCCATGTTTCGACTTCTGTATCCGCAGCCTGACAGAGGAAGGGAGAAAAGGGAATGACTGGGGTAAACAAGTCCATGATTTGGTTGACTGCTCTCCCAAGGCAGCGTGAAGTGTAGATGGAGTCAATGCTGGGTGTCTGCTCTGTGTGATGGACTGGGCTGCATTTACAACTCTCTGGAGATACTGCAATAGATTGGCAGTTCCAGGAATTTGACCCCGTGATGATGAAAGAATGTGACATCTTTTCAAGTCAGAATGTTGCGTGCCTTTGAAGGAAACTTGTGGGATGTGGTGTTTCAATGTATCTGCTGCCCTGTCCTCCTGCATCGCAGAGGATTAGGAGGAACTGTTGGGAAGCTTTTGAGGAAAAACTTTTTCAGTCAGAGAGTTGTGAATCTGTCGAATTCTCTGCCTCATTAGGCAGTGGAGGCCAATTCTCTGAATACATTCAAGAGAGAGCTAGATAGAGCTCTTAAGGATAGCGGAGTCAGGGGGTATGGGGAGAAGGCAGGAACGGGGTACTGATTGAGAATGATCAGCCATGATCACATTGAATGGCGGTGCTGGCTCGAGGGGCCGATGCTCCTGCATTTATTGTCTATTGTCTATTGTCTAAGCCTTGTTGAGTTGATGCAATCTATCTTATTGACATTGAGGATGGTGAGATCAATAATGGTATTGACATTGTAGGTCAAAAGGCGGAAGTTAGTTAGTTAGTTAGTTCGTTAGGCCATCTCTTGCCGGAGATCTTTATTCCTTGGTGATACACTAATGTTAATTCTCCCTTCTGATCACAGACGTTGAACCACTTGTATGTGGGCATGGGCAGTTTCTTTATCCAAGAGATGCCAACCTTCCCCGGTTTGTGGTGTTGTTACCTTACTTTGTTGTTCCAGCACGCCATGTTATTATGGTGTGGAGTAGACTATTTTCAAAACGGTGAGCGGATTCAGACGCCAGAGATGCAAAGGGACTTGGGAGTGCTGGGGCAGGATTTCCCGAAAGGTTAATTTGCAGGTGGACTCAGTGGTGAGGAAGGCAAATGCAATGTTAGCTAATTTTGACAGGACTAGAATATAAAAGCAAGGATGTAATGCTAAGGCTTGATAAGACACTGGGCAAGCCACATTTGGAATATTGTGACCCATATCTGAAGAAGGATGTGCTGACATCGGAGGGGGTTCACCGAGACTTTTTCCGGGATAATTGGGTAAATGTATGAGGAGCATTTGGAATCTCTGGGCCAGTACTCACTGCAGTTCAGAGGATTGAGGGGAGACCTTATAGAAACCTACTGAATAATCAAAGGCCTACATTTAATGGATGCGGAGAGGTTATTTCCAGCCGTGGGGGGAGTCTAGGATCAGAGGACGAAGCCTCTGAAGAAGAGGACATACCTTCAGAATGAGGAGGAATTTCTTTAGCCAGAGGGTGGTGAATCTGTGGAATTCATTGCCACGGATGGGTGTGGAGGCTAAGTCTTAAAGCGGAGATTGATTAGTAATTTTAAAGCGGAGAATGATTAGTAATTGATTAGTAAGGGCATAAATGTTTATGGGGAGAAGGAAGTAGAATGGAGTTGAGTGGGAAAAATAGATCAGCCGTGATCGAATGATGGAATAGACTCACTGGACCGGTAGGTCTAATTCTGCTCCGATGTCTTTGGTCTTATGGTTAACATACCATCTTTAAATATACCAAATGATTCCCTTTAAGAAGACAGTGCATAGGTTAGAGATGTGCAGTAACTAGTGCAAGGCAATCAAAGAGTAGCACGTATCCAATTTTACTGAGCAGCAATATATGTCTGAGCGAGCTAAACTGCCAGAGTGTACAAGAGCTTTCATCCATTTTAAACCCCGTTCCTCTCTCTCGCTGTGCGGAGAGGAATTCCTCCACATCTCCATTCTAAATGATGTGGACAAACATCCTCATTGTGAATCGGGTGCAGGCATCGATACCAAACCTGTCGGGTCAGATCAGACATCTGTGTAAAAGATCCGGCGAGAGAGGGCAGTTAGGTGCATCTCCCGGTTTCGAGGGTCAAGAAGATCCAGGATTCGGGCTGAGTCTGTGGCGAATGAGCGACCATTGGCCGAGACATAATCCTGGGCTCCTGAGGGGAATGTCAGAACTGTTCAGATCAAGCAAGGGGAGAAAACATGCAGGCTTTGCAAACCTGAGCATTCTGCAGGAAAGTGGAAGTAAGTGCGTGGAGCAGAGATGGGGACGGGAGGATAGGAGAAGCTCGTGGGCTGAGGCAATGCTTTTTTTTGTAAATAAAAAGGTGCGGGTACGCATATTGTTCCTTGCGGTCGGTGTTTATGGTGGATTGCCGTCAGTATAAGCACATAATAGGATAGGTTTGGAGGGATCAGGGCCAAAAGCAGGCAGATGGGTCTAGTGTAGATGGGGCATGTTGGCCGGTGTGGGCCAATTCCATAAGCACGGAATGGCGGGACTGTCGTATGTTGAAAGGCTGGAGCGATTGGGCTTGTATACACTGGAATTTAGAAGGATGAGGGGGGATCTTATTGAAACATATAAGATAATTAGGGGATTGGACACATTAGAGGCAGGAAACATGTTCCCAATGTTGGGGGAGTCCAGAACAAGGGGCCACAGTTTAAGAATAAGGGGTAGGCCATTTAGAACGGAGATGAGGAAGAACTTTTTCAGTCAGAGAGTGATGAAGGTGTGGAATTCTCTGCCTCAGAAGGCAGTGGAGGCCAGTTCGTTGGATGCTTTCAAGAGAGCGCTGGATAGAGCTCTTAAGGATAGCGGAGTGAGGGGGTATGGGGAGAAGGCAGGAACGGGGTACTGATTGAGAGTGATCAGCCATGATCGCATTGAATGGCGGTGCTGGCTCGAAGGGCTGAATGGCCTCCTCCTGCACCTATTGTCTATTGTCTATTGACACATGCAGGCTTTGCAAACCCGAGCATTCTGCAGGACAGTGGAAGTAAGTGCGTGGAGCAGAGATGGGGACGGGAGGATAGGAGCGGCTCGTGGGCTGAGGCAATGCTTTTTTTGTAAATAAAAAGGTGCGGGTACGCATATTGTTCCTTGCGGTCGGTATAAGCACATAAAGGAGACACAAGGACCTGCTGATGCTGGAATCCTGAGTAAAGCACAAAGTGAAATGGAGTCATCGAGTCATACAGTGTGGAAACAGGCCCTTCGGCCCAACTTGCCCACACCGGCCAACATGCCCCATCTACACTAGACCCATCTGCCTGCTTTTGGCCCTGATCCCTCCAAACCTATCCTATCCATGTACTTGTTCAAATGTTTCTTAAACATAGGTGGCAAAAGTAGCAAAGTGCTAGAATAATTCAGCAGGTATCCAAGGACCCAAACAGTCTTTCCAGGTGAGACAGAGGTTCACCTGCACCTCCTCCAACCTCATCTATTGCATCCGCTGCTCTAGATGTCAACTTATTTACATCAGCGACACCAAACGCAGGCTCGGCGATCGCTTCGCTCAACACCTTCGCTCAGTCCGCCTTAACCAACCTGATCTCCCGGTGGCTGAGCACTTCAACTCCCCTTCACACTCCCAGTCTGACCTTTCTGTCATGGGCCTCCTCCAGTGCCATAGCGAGGCCCACCGGAAATTGGAGGAACAGCACCTCATATTTCACTTGGGCAGCTTGCAGCCCAGCGGTATGAACATTGACTTCTCCAACTTTAGATAGTTCCTCTGTCCCTCTCTTCCCCTCCCCCTTCCCAGTTCTCCCTCTATCTTCCTGTCTCCACCTATATCTTTCCTTTGTCCCGCCCCCCTGACATCAGTCTGAAGAAGGGTCTCGACCCGAAACGTCACCCATTCCTTCTCTCCTGAGATGCTGCCTGACCTGCTGAATTACTCCAGCATTTTGAGAATAATTCAGCAGGTCAGGCAACATCTCTGGACTACATGGACAGGTGACGTTCTCCTCAAGACCTCCTCAAGGCCTTTGGGAGCCTAACATTGATTAGAACGGGTGTCAAGGGTTATGGGGAGAAGGCAAGGAAATGGGATCAGGTGGCAGAGATCGGCCATGATTGAATGGCGGAGTATAATCGATGGGCCGAATGGCCTGATGCTATTGCTATAACTTGTGAACTTGTGAAGATTCGAGATCCAGAGGAGCAGAAAGATATTGCAACGTAGTGGGCTGTAAATGAAGGCTGCCGAGTTAGGAGGACGCAGGGGTATAGGAGAATAGGGGAGAAGGGAAGGCACGGTGGCGCAGCAGTAGAGTTGCTGCCTTTACAGCGCTTACAGCGCCAGAGACCCGGGTTCGATTCCGACTACGGGTGCTGTCTGTACGGAGCTTTGCGTTCTCCCCGTGGGTTTTCTCTGAGATCTTCGGTTTCCTCCCACACTCCAAAGATGTACAAGTTTGTAGGTTAATTGGCTTGGTATAAATGTAAATTGTCCCTGGTGTGTGTAGGATAGCGTTAGTGTGCAGGGATCGCTGGCCGGTGTGGACTTGGTGGGCCGAAGTGCCCGATTCCGCACCGTATCTCTAAACTAAACTAAACTAAACATGCAACAGAATTGGCAGTGTTTCTGGAAGGATTACAATGGGTTCTTCTGCTGAAGGTTTGGCCGGGAATCAGGAGAATCTCAAAGAGATTCAACGCCTCGGAATTCAGCATGAATTTCTTTCAGTTCTAAGTGTGATGGGATTCATCCAGACTCGAGCAAACCAAATAACAAAGTAAACACTGGAGCTTAGCTGGGAAATCTTATTAAGGAGCAACGTGCAGTTGGCTTATCGCAAAAAGATTTTCTTTTTAATGCAATTAATGGAAATCGATGCGACGTCCAAATTGATCGGCCTGCCACTAATTGTAAGAGTAAAGCATCTGTATCGACTTCTCCAACTTTAGATAGTTCCTCTGTCCCTCTCTTCCCCTCCCCCTTCCCAGATCTCCCTCTATCTTCCTGTCTCCACCTATATCCTTCCTTTGTCCCGCCCCCCTGACATCAGTCTGAAGAAGGGTCTCGACCCGAAACGTCACCCATTCCTTCTCTCCTGAGATGCTGCCTGACCTGCTGAGTTACTCCAGCATTTTGTGAATAAATACCTTCGATTTGTACCAGCATCTGCAGTTATTTTCTTGTCATACCTGCTTATCAGTAAAACTAGAGCAGCGACCACTTGCATTTGGGAATGTTCGCATCTTTCTGCCCTCCTTCCACAAGGAGCAGAATCAATGGCGGGGGAATCGATGGCTGCCAGCTGCCGTGAGGGAGCCTGCGACCGAGGGGGCAGGAAGTGTTGCAAGGCTCGTGCAGACGTGCAGTTCCCCAGGAGTTGCGGAAGACGCAGGCGCAAGACTGCTCGTCCGTCCTCCAGACAGGCTGAGCAAGGGAGCAGCAGATGGCTCGTAGACGCAAGGGCATGTCATTGGGATTGAAAAGTCATTTCCAGAGCGCGTGCCTCTGCTGCCTTCAAGACACTCTGTGCGGCAGCTCAATCCTGCAGCTAGGTCACCGCCGCACTGCCAAGGTTGTTTCGAGACTTCTGCTGGAAACTTTTTCTTTGCCGTTTGATCATTCGCGTCCAACATTGAACACAGCACGCACGGGAACAGGCTGAAGATTAATGTCACGCGCAAGAAAAACAGCTCGATTTAAAACTTGTTTTTCACAAAACAGACAAGGCAACGATTTGTGCAAAGAATTATATGCAACGGCAGCATTAACACTCCAGGATGCGGGCAAAGAGCAAGGGGATAGGACTGACTGGGAGCTGGCATTGACTCGATGGGCCAAACGGACTCCTTGTGCACCACAACGGTTCAATGTTTACATGGTTTGGTGATTCTGCTCTGCAAACACAGTCATTGGGAGGAAAGAAAGAACTGACACCTGGATTCAGGGCCGAAGAGCTATAATTCAGAAAAGAAGATCGATACAAAAAGCTGGAGTAACTCAGCGGGATAGGCCGCATCTCTGGAGAGAAGGAATGGGTGACATATTGGGTCGAGACCCTTCTTCAATCAGGATCAGGCCCTTCGGCCCGCACTGTCTGTGCCTGTCTGTCTGTAAATAATGCCAAGACCAACTCTTACCTGCCTGCACATAATCCACATCCCACCATGCACAAAATCGTGAAGGGAATAGATTTGAATTTAAAGGATTCAAATTGGGTTTGAATATAGGGTAAATCTATTACTCAGGGTCGGGGAATCAAAAACAAGAGGACGTAGGTTTAACATGAGAGGGACAAGATTTAATATGAAACCGAGGGGCAACTGTTTCACTCCGACGTCAGTGGGTATATGGAACGAGCTGCAAGAAAAGGTAGTTGAGGCAGATACTATTAGCAGTTTTTAAAAGACACTTGCACATATGGTTGCCAACTGTCCCATATTAGCCAGGACATCCCGTATATTGGGCTAAATTGGTTTGTCCCATACGGGACCGCCCTTGTCCCGTATTAGGCCTGGGGGCGTGTTGTAGGCCCGGACACTGTAGGCCCGGGGACCACTGTCGGCCCGGACAGTGTAGGCCCGGACACTCTAGGCCCGGGGGCCACTGTCGGCCCGGACAGTGTAGGTCTGGATGCCGGGCGCCGCCTGACGGAGGTTGCATAGCAACCCACCTCCCGGCCCGGGCGGCCGCCATTGGTGGAGCGGGCGTGGGGCGGTGACGTCACCTTTTGTCCCTTATTTGGGAGTGAGAAAGTTGACAACCCTACTTGCACAGGTACTTGGATAGGAAAGGTTTAGAGGAGTATAGGTCAAATGCGGGCAAATGGGACTGGCTTAGATGGGACATCTTGCTCAACATGGATGAGTTGGGCTGAAGGGCCTGTTTCCATGCTGTATAACTGTGGCTCACTCCCTCCATATCTATGGGCCTATCCAAAAGTCTCAAGCACCACTTTTAATTCTGCCTCCACTACCGCCCCTGCCAGTGCATTCCAGGGTCTTACTACCCTCTGTGTAATGAGGAGATAAACCTCGCCGACTCTCTTCCAGCTTTCCCCCCTCCCTACTACAAGGTTCAAGTTCGTATGCTGTAATTTTCAAATTTTATGTTCAATATAATGTGCCTGTAACTATGCAACAAATGAGAACTTCATCGGTCTATACCCAGGGCATAAGAAAATTAAATTACTCCGTCTATTCCATCAGTCTGAAGAAGGGTCCCGGCCCAGAATGACACCTGTTCAAGTCCTCCAGAGATGTTGTCTGTCCCGAAATGCTGGAGTAACTCAGTGGGACAGGCAGCACCTCTGGAGACAAGGAATGGGTGACATTTTGGGTCGAGACCCTTCTGCAGACTGATGGAATAGATGGAGTAATTTAATATCATCAGTCTGAAGGAGGGTCTCGACCCGAAACGTCACCCATTCCTTCTCTCCAGAGATGCTGCCTGTCCCGCTGAGTTGCTCCAGCATTTTGTGTCCGCCTTCGATTTCAACCAGCATCTGCAGTTCTTTCCTACACATGTTGTCTGTCCCGCTGAGTTACTCTAGTACTTCTGAGTCCTTTTGTGTAAACCAGCATCAATAGTTCCTCGCATCTCTATAGAAACATTTTTGTAGATTAAAGTAAATAGAACATAGCAGTTCTGATGAGGCATCTAGGACGTGAAACATCATTGATTTTCGTTGCTTGGCTCCTGCCTGGCTTGCTGAGTGTTTCTGTTTCTGTTTTTATTTTGGATTTCTGACATCGGCGGCGTTTTGGATTTTCAGGGTCACGTTGCAGCAAGAGATGATAGTTATTACTGCAGCGAAAGGTTGGAGCCGACATTCAGTCATGCAGAAGGTAGACACAGAATGCTGGAGTAACTCAGCGGGACAGGCAGCATCTCTGGAGAGAAGGAATGGGTGACGTTTCGGGTCGAGACCCTTCGAAGTGGTTTCGACCCGAAACGTCACCCAGTCCTTCTCTCCAGAGATGCTGCCTGTCCCCCTGAGTTACTCCAGCGTTTTGTGTCTATCCTCAGTGAAAACCAGCATCTGCAGTTCCTCCCTACCCAATTTTGCAGAAAAGATATGGTGCCCAAGCAGATTTTTGAAGGTGCAAATTCTCACTAACATCCCAGTGGAGATGTTTTAGTTCAAGTAGAAGTGTGGTTTCCTCCTTGTTTTAATGCTGAGTGTTATTTGCCCCATTTTTTTCCGCTTATCCATTCCCTCCACGGACGCTGCCTGACCCGTTGAGTTTAGTTGAGAGACACCGCGTGGAATCAGGCCCTTCAGCCCAATCACCTATTCCGTGTTATCCCACCTTGTCATCCTCCCCCTGCACACTAGGGACAATTCACAGAGGCCAATCAGTGTACAAACCCGCACATATTTGGGATGTGGGAGGAAACCGGGGCACCCGGATGTAACCCACGCAGTCACAGGGAAAACGTGCAAACTCCGTACAGGCAGCCCTTGAGGTCTGAGGGTCGAACCCAAATCTCTAGTGGTGAGAAGCAACGACTCTACCACCGTTCCTAAAACACCATGCGTTTGGCTCCACATACGAACATCTACAGTTTAGTTTGGAGATACAGCACGGAAACAGGGCCCTTCGGCCCACCGAGTCCGTGCCGACCAGCGATCCCCACACGTAAACACCATCCTACACACGCACTAGGGATAATTTACACATACACCAAACCAATTGACCTACAAACCTGTACGTCTTTGGAGTGTGAGAGGAAGCCGAAGATCTCGGGGGAAACCCACGCCAGTGTCAGGGAGAACGTACAAGCTCCGTACAGGCAAGCACCCGTAGTCGAGACCGAACCCATGCCTCTGGCGCTGCAAGCGCTGTCAGGCAGCAACTCTACCGCTGCTCCACCGTGCCGCCCGTTATGATTTCTTGTGTCTCCATAACATAGAAGCTGTGTAGAAGCTCCATAACATAGAAGCTATAGACTATGCACAGTCCACGTACACTTCTCCACCCTACACTTTCCTATATCATATCATATCATATATATACAGCGCGGAAACAGGCCTTTTCGGCCCACCAAGTCCGCGCCGCCCAGCGATCCCCCCACGTTAACACTATCCTACACCCACTAGGGACAATTTTTTACATTTACCCAGTCAATTAACCTACATACCTGCATATATGCACGGTGATATATGATATATCATCATATCATATATATACAGCCGGAAACAGGCCTTTTCGGCCCTCCAAGTCCGTGCCGCCCAGCGATCCCCGCACATTAACACTATCCTACACCCACTAGGGACAATTTTTACATTTACCCAGCCAATTAACCTACATACCTGTACGTCTTTGGAGTGTGGGAGGAAACCGAAGATCTCGGAGAAAACCCACGCAGGTCACGGGGAGAACGTACAAACTCCTTACAGTGCAGCACCCGTAGTCAGGATCGAACCTGAGTCTCCGGCGCTGCATTCGCTGTAAAGCAGCAACTCTATCGCTGCGCTACCGTGCCGCGGTGGTTAATCCAACTCAGATGGGCTACACTGGGACCAGGCCTCCATTCATTTCCTTTCTTTGCTCAAGGGTACGGTAGTCGGGTGGGTGAAATTAGAAAACCTCCTGAAGGTTGCCGTGCACTTCCTCGGAATAGTACCGCCCGACGGAGAGGCACATGGCTCCGATTCCCTGCCGCTTAAACTCCACTGACTGAAGGCTCCAAAGAGTGATGTCTCTTTACGATAAATTTGATCACAGAAAATGTCAATAAAACTATAGGATTTGAGGCTGCCGCGGGGACCATAAAATCACTATTGTGACATTTAAAATAAATCTCTTCAAGGAAAGAATCCCACACGGGCCAAACCCGAGAAAAATGTTTCCCCGGGGGTCTCTTCAACAAAGAATAATTGCCGTGTGCAGTGTCAGTGTGGCTACAACTCCAGAGCTTGATGGAACCCATCATGACATCCTCACAACCTGAAGAAAATACCACGCAGAAGTTTCAATTAGGATTATAATATCAGCCATAATGTGTGCGTGAAGCAGGCATCAACTTATTTCCACTTTTCGTTCTGCTCATATACTTCCCAAAATTTGCGTATGGGCGCTCCAAAAGCATACAGGTTTGTAGATTGATTCCCCCGGTGTAAGATGGAAACATAGAACATAGAGAAATAGGTGCAGGAGTAGGCCATTCGGCCCTTCGAGCCAGCACCGCCATTCAATGTGATCACGGCCGATCATCTAAAATCAGTACCCCGTTCCTGCTTTTTCCCCATATCCCCATAAATGTAGATTGTCCCTAGTTTGTGTAGGATAGTCTTAATGTGTGGGGATGGCCGGTCGCTGCGAACTCGATGGGCCGAAGGGCCTGCTTCCGTGCTGAATCTCTAAACCACACGAAACTTTAGAATTCTATTTTTTTGACGTTATTTTCTTCAGCAGTTCAGCCAAATGAAATCCTTTACCTCTGTATAAGATGAGGGGGATAAGATTTAGAGATAGAGCGTGGAAAACAGTCCCTCTGGCCCACCGAGTCCACACCCTCACCAACCAGCGATCACCCCTCACATTTGCACTATCCTATCCACCAGGGACAATTAGTAATTTACAGAGGCCAATTAACCTACAAACCTGCACATCTTTGGAGTGTGGTAGGAAACCGGAGCACCTGGAGAAAACCCACACGGTCACATGGAGAATGGACTAACTCCGTACAGCCAGGAGCCTGAGAGGGATAACTTTTTCACTCAGAGGGTGATGGGTTTCTGGAACGAGTTGCCAGAGGAGGTAGTTAAGGCAGGTACTATAACAGCATTTAAAAGACACTTGGACAGGTACTTGGATAGGAAACGTTTAGGGATATACTGTATAGACCAAACATAGGGAAATGGGGCCGGCTTAGTTGGGGCATCTTGGTCAGTATGGATGAGTTGGGCCGAAGAGCCTATTTCCGCACTGTATGACTCCATGACTCTAATCCATGGATTAGTCCTCTCAGAGCCTTGAACAGATGGAATAAGCATTATTCCAACAATCTTAAAAATTGTTTTAACAAAATCGCTTTTAAATAATTAAAAACATCCAGTAGTTAAAAGAAGTGTGATTTATTTTATTCTTGTATTTCCTTCTTGTAGTCTTATTATCACTGTTCATACAAATGATATCCCAGGTCAGTGTGTTGGGTTTACCTGAAGGCAGATGGGCCAGTATATACTCTGGGGACTTCCTGCCAGTGTTGCTCCATCATTGGACTCTATTGCAGAGTGGAGCTCAGCTGGAAACGTACTTCTGCACAGCGATGCGGAGTCCCAAAACGTGCAGGCAATTAAGTGGGTAAATGTAGGACAACGCCCTGTAAAACATTGTAAAACAATGGCCCAAGATTTACAGGAGACACAATGGATGCCGGAATCTTGAGCAAAACAAAAGGTGCTGGAGGAACTCAGTAGTTCAGGCAGCACCTGGGAAGATAATGCCTGTGGTTGTCTCATAATTGCCCCCTGAAGTGTTCCTCAATTCAAGGGTTTTAGGGAGGGCTAATTAATCTGACCTTGCTGATGGTAATCATAGCCCATGGTTGAATAGAAAAAAAAAATCACAACTTCATTTATTGTTTTGGGATTGAAGGGTTCCGACCTGAAATGTCACCCCAGAAGCCGCCTGACGCATTGAGTTCCTCCAGCACTATGTGTTTTGCTCAAGATTCCAGCATCCATAGTCTCTTGTGAATCCAATAGACCTTAACCACCAAACAATGAACATCAACGCAGTGGAGTCTACTTGTCTCTATGTCAGCGTGTCATAGTAATCCACTAGACTAGAATAATGACCAACGACGGAGGCACGATGGCGCAGCGGTAGAGTTAGAGAGGAAGGGCAGCAAGGTAGTACAGCACCAGAGATCCGGGTTCGATCCTGACCACGGGTGCTGTCTGTATGGAGTTTGTACGTTCTCCCTGTGACTGCGTGGGTTTTCTCCGGGTGCTCTGGTTTCCTCCCACATTCTAAAGACATACAGGTTTGCAGTAAGAATTGTTAATGGTTAATTGTGTAGTGTGAGTGTACAGGGATCGCTGGGCGGCGAGGACTCGATGGGCCGAAGGGCCTGTTTCTGCGCTGTATCTCTAAACTAAACTGAAGACATGAATTCATATTCCACCATTATAACTGGCAAATTTCAATTCAGTTAATTGAATAGATATGGGTTTTTTAATAAAACATCAGTCTATTAGTAATGGTGATCTTAAAATTACTTTTATAAAAACTTATCTTGTTCACTCGGGTAAGAATTCTGCCATGCTTACTTAGGCTGGCTAATATTGTGTGGAGTTCAGATTGTGGTTGACTCCTAATTGCCGTCTGATGTGATCTAGCACATCCCTCACTTCAAGGGCACTCAAGGGGTAGTCATTTCTTCTGACCTTGCTACTGATAATCATACCCCATGAATGAATGGAAAAGAAAATCATCATTTCATTTATCGTTTTGGTATCTTGTTGCATATTTAGGTTTATGTTTATTATTGTCATAAGCTCATAAGTGATAGGAATAGAATTAGGCCATTCGGCCCATCAAGTCTACTCCGCCACCCAACCATGGCTGATCTATCTCTCCCTCCTAACCCCATTCTCCTGCCTTCTCCCCATAACTTCTGACACCTGTGCTAATCAAGAACCTCTCTATCTCTGCCTTAAAAAAATATCCATGGACTTGGCCTCCACGGCCTTCTGTGGCAAAGAATTCCACAGATTCACCACTCTCTGCATAAATACATTTCTCCTCATCTCCTTCCTAAAAGAACGCCCTTTAATTCTGAGGCTATGACTTCAAGTCCTAGACTCTCCCACTAGTGGAAACATCCTCTCCACATCCACGCTATCCAAGCCTTTCACTATTCTGTATGTTTCAATGAGATCCCCCCTCATTCTTCTAAACTCCAGCGTGTACAGGCCCAGTGCCTACAAACGGTCATCATAGGTTAACCTGCTCATTCATGTATCGGTGTAGATGCAGTAAAAAGTTTTCTTTTACATGGTATCCAAACTCAGATATACCATCTATATACTAAAACTCTTGTTTATTATCTTGTTTGTGACTGAACTTCAGCCAAAACGGTACACGACAGCGCGACAATTTTAGGCCCACCTTACTCACCATTGTCACTTTAGTGATAATGCAAGTAGTTTTATTGAAATTGGTGTTATATTTTTAAAGTTATTCACATTTTAAAGTTTAAAAGGAAGGGAGGGGAGGAGGGAGGAAGGAGGGGGGAGTGGGGGGGAATGGAGGGGGGAGGGGGGTTGAGGAGAGACGGGAGGGGGGGGAGGAAAGAGGGCTGCACCAATGCAGGAGAGGTTTGGGACCAACAGGTCCACTTTGTCTGGTACATGAATACAATCCAGTCAAACTCAAGTACAACAGATAGAGCAAAGGGGGCGATAGAGAGTGCAGAATATAGTTCTCAGCATTGTAGTTTATATTACGGCAAATATAAATTGGCCGACACATTTCCAACAAAACTAGAATATTCCAGTGACATAAAACTTATTAGGAGGTCTAGAGATTATTCCTGTCATGCTGTCAACTGATGAAGATGCTGGGAGGGTTCGTTAGCATCCATCTATCAGCGTGGTTAGCATCTGGTCATTACCCTTTTATTATCCTATATATAAAGATGTAAGGATGTAGAAATTATGAGAGATATGAAATTATGAGAGGCGCAGAAAGGGCAGACAAATCAGAGCATCTAGTCAAAGACTAGAAGACATATCTTTCAGGTGAGAGGCACATCTCTTAATGGAGAAGGGCAGGGCAAGATTTTTGCAGAGAGCGGTGGGTGTCCGGAATACGTTGCCTGGGGTGGAGGTGGATACAGATACGATCGTGGGATTTACGGAGCTTTTAGACAAGCACATGGACATGCGAGGATGGAAGAGCTTGGATTGTGTACAGGCAGAGAGTGGTTTAACTTAGCACCATGTTCAGCATGGTCATTGTGGGCCGAAGGGCCTGTTCTTGAACTGTACTGCTCCATATTCGATATAAAAGAACTGAGGCCAATGAGGAATCTAACAGTTTTGAGACTATGCATTATTAAAGGCATGCACTTGAATTTTTGAATCGGTGTCGGAGGATGAGGGCTGATCTTATAGACGTGTACAAAATCATGAGAGGAATAGATCGGGTAAATGCACAGAGCCTTTTTCCCAGAGTGGGGAAATTAAGAACCAGAGAACATGGGGGGGGGGGGGGGGGGGGGAAGGGGTTGGGGGGGGAGATTAAATTAAAAGTTACCTGAGGGGTAACCTTTTTTTACACAAAGGGTGGTGGATATATGGAACGAGCTGCCAGAGGAGGTCGACACAAAATGCTGGAGTAACTCAACGGGTCAGGCAGCATCTCGGGAGAGAAGGAATGGGTGACGTTTCGGGTCGAGACCCTTCTTCAGGCTGATGTCAGGGGAGGGGGCGGGACATAGGGTGTAGTCGGAGACAGGAAGACTAGTGGGAGAACTGTGAAGGGGGAGGGGATAGAGAGGGGAAGCAGGGACTACCTGAAGTTAGAGAAGTCAATGTTCACACTGCTGGATAAAGTAGAGGAGGTAGTTGAGGCAGGTACTATCGCAACATTTAAGAAACATATAGACTGTGTAAATGGATAGGATAGGTTTAGACGGATGTGGGCCAAAGGTAGGCAGGTGGGACTGGTGTAGATGGGGCATGTTGGTTGGTGTGGGCACGTTGGGCCGAAGGGCCTGTTTCCACTCTCTGTGACTCTGTGACTCTAGTTGACTCTAGTTTCCCTATTGTCAAATATAACGTCATTGGAAGGTCACAGAGCCAGTGTTGGTTTTACCCTGTTCTCTACGCTGTTCTTTCAACCAAATTGCGGGTGATGTGAGAGGAAGCCCATTTAGAGAGTTAGAATTTGGCATTAATGTCTTTATAAAACGGCTGTCAATAAAAGTATATAATACAAATAATGTTTCAAATAAAAGCATTATAAAATGAGATTATAATTATGGTGCAGAATTCCTATGAGATATTGGTTGGAGAGAATGCAGATAAGCAGCAACTTTGGCAGTGCAATTCCTGTTGTTAATATTAGCTTTTCTAATATATGTGCCAGATTTATACCTTGCCATGTAAAGCCTTTCATTATTTCCATTTTTGCTCACAAGACCTTATCGATATGAATATTTAGTTAGAGAAATATCCTACACAATATTTTCTCCAAGGACTTTCTTCCGACCAAAAAACAATAAAGTCACAAGATGAGGGATTTCACCTTACATTCTCTCCTCATAGCTTCAATCATCAACTCTACCCCTGATTCTTCTTTAAACTTTGGATACACAGTGGGGAAATGGGCCCTTCGGACCCACCGAGTCCGTGCCAACCAGCGATCATCCCGTGAACTGGCACTATCCTACACACCAGGGACAATTTACATTTTTTTTAAGCGAAGCCAACTAACCTACAAAAACCTTTATGTCTTTGGAGTGTGGGAGGAAACCGGAGCACCCGGAGAAAACCCACGCGGTCACAGTGAGAAGGATGCAAACTCCGTACAGACAGCATCCGTTGTCAGGATCGAACCCGGGTTTCTGGCGCTGTAAGTAGCGACTCTATCACGGCGCCAATGCCACCCTATTCTTCCAACAGAAGATTATATTCCCTCTAAGCATTCATGCAGTCAAATACTCTTCAAAATATTAATCACAATATTTAAACCTAGATCCAGTGCTTTCCTTGGAGACAAAAAGGTGTCGGTTCGCATATCAATTAAAAATCAAGCAATATTTATCAACGGTTTTTTCCATCCATATACTCAACAATGGTGACTCTTAAACCGGGTGCAAAATAACTGAACTGCAAGTCTAAACAAATAGATGTTCTAATACATGCACTTGCATGATCCATCAGCGAAGCACGATTAATAAACAAGCATGCCACATTAGAGGTGTCCCACACCTTACTGGCACGTACAGTCACAAGGAAAAGCACTGCCTAAATCTAATTCTCTTGCTAATGGGCACCGTTGCATTCCGTGCACATTTTGTTTCCTGTTCCAATGTGCATTACCTTATATTTATTTAGCCGCAGTGATACCATCCATGCATTAGGCCATCTGCCTCATCAGGAAACAATCAAGACATGCTGCGGCTTATCGCATTACTCTCCCCACCGTTTGCAAACCTGGCCAGAGTGCTTTGGGAAGGGCCCAGTTTAACAGACGGGCACTGCGGCAGACCCATGGAGCTGACCCGCCAACGTCACGGAGGACGCTTGCTGTGGCTTTCGGGCAGACAGCATAACCCAATCACCCGGGCACTGCCCGCTTGTGTCATGGTGTCGGGCTCTGTGTCCGATCCCAACCGCCGAGACTGAAAAATACAGATGCAAGGAATTGCAGATGCTGCTTTACAAAAACGACACAGAGGTTCACGTGCACCTCGTCTACTGCAAAACAGAGTTCCTGTGCATCGGCAAGGCCAAGCGTAGGCTCCAAAAGCCCTCCAAGGCCTACTAGATCTCCTGGGTGCTAACTTTAGTTTAATTTAGTTTATAGATGCTGCGTGGAACAGGCCCCTTGGCCCACCAAGTCCGCGCCGACCAGCGACCCCCGTAGGCTAGCAATATCCTACACACTAGGGACAATTAAGCTACAAACCTGTACATCTTTGGAATGTGGGAGGAACCCAGAGCACCGGGAGAAAGCCCATGCAGCCACAGGGGGAATATGCAAACCTCTTACAGACAGCACCCGTAGTCAGGATCGAACCCGGATTTCTGGCGCTGTAAGGCAGCAATTCCACCACTGCACCGCCGTGCCGCCTAATTGGAGGCAGGGAAGGAGGAAGTACTATCAAGATACAAACAGTCTTTCCAGGTGAGGCAGAGGTTCACCTGCACCTCCTCCAACCTCACCTATTGTATCCGCTGTCCCAGATGTCAACTTCTCCACATCGGCGAGACCAAACGCAGGCTCGGCGATCGTTTCGCTCAACACCTTCGCTCAGTCTGGCTTAACCAACCTGATCTCCCGGTGGCTCAGCACTTCAACTCCCCCTCCCACTCCCAGTCTGACCTTTCTGTCATAGGCCTCCTCCATTGTCATTGTGAGGCCCACCGCAAGTTGGAGGAACAGCACCTCATATTTCGCTTGGGCAGCTTGCAGCCCTGCGGTATGAACATTGATTTCTCTAACTTTAGATAGCTCCTCTGTCCCTCTCTTTCCCCTCCCCCTTCCCAGTTCTCCCACTGTCTTCCTGTCTCCAACTACATCCTTTCTTTGTCCCGCCCCCTCCCCTGACATCAGTCTGAAGAAGGGTCTGGACCCGAAACGTCACCCATTCCTTCTCTCCTGAGATGCTGCCTGACATGCTGAGTTACTCCAGCATTGTTTGATATCAAGATAGGTATGGGACTTGTAATGGATGTTTATAACTAGTCAGTCCCCTGAAATCGAAGTCAGAAACTGCGGCAAAATTGACTAAATTTGGGTGCAGGTAAAGTTCCTTTGATGTCCTCACTCTGAAGTGTTCCCCTCTCTGCTCAATTTCTCTTTCACTTCTCATGTTCTTCCCTTAAAGCTCCTACATTACATTACGGAACACTTTTAAGCCGTCCCCCTGCTGGGCTTTTGATTGACGGTCTTGAAGTTTTAAACTTTCTGAAGGACAAGAGGCTCTTTTTGAAAACAAAATAACTCTTTGAATTATCTGATGTGAAACAGGTCTCGTTTTTAAAAAAAAACAAAATCCAATTTTGACTGGATTGTGGCCGGAATCCTCAGCTGTACAGTGAGCTGATGCTTGATGGGAAGGTGGTGTCTGTCTGTTCTGAGAGCTGATCGGTGAAGGCTCCATTAATCTCAGCCAAGACAGTTCTGGCTCACTGTGATTTCACCAGCAGCCGCTGATCTCAAACTGTGCGAATCTCTCAGCAGGTTGAGGGGTTCATCATTTCCCGCTCGGGTTGATCTACACAAGTTTAGTTTAGTTCAGTGTAGAGATACAGCGCGGTAACAGGCCCTTTGGCCCACCGAGTCCGCACCAACCAGCGATCCCCGCGCATTAACACTATCCTGCACACACTAGGGATGATTTTACATTAATACATTTATACCAAGCCAATTAGCCTACAAATCTGTACGCCTTTGGAGCGTGGGAGGAAACTGACGATCGCGGAGAAAACCCACGCAGGTCACGGGGAGAACGTACAAACTCCGTACAGCCAAGCACCCGTAGTCATGATCGAACCCGGGTCTCTGGCACTGTGAGGCAGTAGCTCACCCTAGGACCAAATATCCCCGTAACTTGTCCTGGACTAGCCATATGGAAGCAATGACCAAGAAAGCACATGAAGCCTCAGAGGGCTTCGGCAGTTCAGCACGTCTACAACAACCCTCACCAACTTCGACAGATGCGCCGTAGAAAGCGTTTTATCGGGATGCATCGCAGCTTGGTTTGGGAACAGCTCCATCCAAGACCGCAAGGAATTGCAGAGAATTGTGGACGCAGCAGAGATTAGCCAACCTCCCTTCCATTGACTCCATCCACTCTTCACGCTGCCTCTACAAGGCCAGCAGCATGATCACGAACGAGTCACTAACCCAGTCACTCCCTCGTCTCCACTCAGACTATCTTGAAACACACTTGACTGGACTCAAAGGTATTCCCTTTACAGTGTATCTGTGCACTGAGGACAGCTCGATTGTAATCGTGTATAGTCTTTCCAGTGACTGGTTGGCATGCAACGACATTTTTCCCCCTCTGTATCTCAGTATACGTGACAATGAACTCAGTGAACTAAAAGGGCAGGAATCTTCACAAATCCGAATAACAAGCAAATATTTATTTTATGAATGTCGTGGAAAATATTAGTTTATTAGTCCAGTCCCATGGGGCGGCACGACTGGTAGAGATTCTGCCTTGCTGTGCCAGAGGTCCGGGCTTGATCCTGA
Source organism: Rhinoraja longicauda (assembly GCF_053455715.1). NCBI lineage: Eukaryota > Metazoa > Chordata > Chondrichthyes > Rajiformes > Arhynchobatidae > Rhinoraja > Rhinoraja longicauda. Next base: position 23,344,668 of record NC_135980.1, on the reverse strand, counting down.
GCTCGGGTGCTGTCTGCGTGGAGTTTGCACGTTCTCCCTGTGACCGCGTGGGTTTCCTCCCACATACCAAAGACGTGCAGATTGGTAGGTTAATTAGCCTCTGTAACATTGCTCCTAATGTGCAGGGAGTGGACAAGAAAGTGGGACAGCGTAAAGATAGTGCGGACGGGTGATTATTGGTTGGCGTGGACTCAGTGGGCCTGTTTCCACGCTGTATCTCCAAAACTAAAACCCCCTCTCTTTATTTAAAATGCTAACCCACTGTGAGCTCCTCTCCCCTTTATCTACTGAATGGCCACCCCCTGTGTTACCCCATCTCCTTATCCCATTACCAGCCACTAAGGGTAACTGTGACACACTCCACCAGACGCTCCCTGCAATTGCAGTCACGATTGTTGTCGGCCGGGTTTTGCAGGCGTATTAAGGCAGTGGGAGATTACAAATGTCAATGTAATAGCCAAGTGTTAGCAGGCAGACTCTACTTGGTGTGATAACGTGGACATGCACAATTCTGTTAATTAGATGACAGAATTCTCTTGGACTGAAAGCACTCAAGGATGAAAGTGAAGATACACCTCCAGCTGAAGGCAGTGCAAAAGGCAACCCAAAGCCTCATGTTCCACGCCAATGTGCTGTAGTCAAGGGAGGGGAATATTTAGTGTGCTTTGTTAGTTTCGTTTATTGTAGGCGTGTGCACCGAGGTGCAGTGAAAAGCTCTTTTGTCGCGTGCTAACTCCGTCCAGACAAGCACCTGTAGTCAGAATGGAACCCGGGTCTCTGGCACCGTGAGGCAGTAGCTCACCTGCAACGCCACCATCACACTGTTCCTAGGACTAAATATGTCAATGAAAAGACTGTACATGATTTCTATCAAGCCGCCCACAGGGTCCAGGTACAGGATAGAGGGAATAATGTTGAGTGCAAGATAAAGTCCATTGGAGTCCGATTAAAGATAGCTTGAAGATCTCCAATTCAGGATCTTATATTAATTATATCTTATATCTTATATCAATTCAATATATATTTATTTGTCATCCAAAAAACAAGTATTTTGGACGAGATTTCGTCACCCACAGTCCAACAATAAGAGCAATAAAATAAGCAAATTACACAACCCCAACCAACACAAAACACAAACAAAAAGAAACATCCATCACAGTGAGTCTCCTCCAGTCCCCTCCTCACTGTGATGGAAGGCCAGAATGTCTTTTCCCTTCCCCTGCCGTCTTCTCCCGCGGTCAGGCTGTTGACGTTGCCACGTTCCAGGCCGTGCCGGACGGTGAAAGGTCCGCAGCGGGCCGACCCAAACCCCGCGATCCGGGGCGGGCGAAGATGCTGCCGCTGCCACTGCTGCTGCACGTCGGGGCGGTCGTGGCTCCCGACATTGAAACCCCCGCCGAGCAGAGAAAAATCCTGCGGCCTATTTCAGGCCGCACCGGACGGTGAAATGTCCGCGGCGGGCTGACCCAAGCCCCGCCATCCGGGGCGGACAGTGAAATGTCCGTAGATAGCAATGAGGTAGATAGTAGGTCAGGGCGGCTCTCGAGTTGATGGGAGGATGGTTCAGTTGCCTGCCAACGGCTGGGAAGAAACTGTCCCTGAATCTGGAGGTGTGCGTTTTCAAACCTTGAGTTTCAAATGCTGAGTTACTCCAGCTTTTTGCGTCAGTCTGCAGGTGGGAATGTTCCCTTGCCCTTCTTAGGGTTGGAGATGACGGCTCTGGGAGGTGCTATCAAAGAAGTCTTGGTGAGGGAGCAGGCTTGTGCAGCAATAGATGACACACACACACACTGCAGCCACGGTGCACCAAAGGTGAAGGGAGCAAATGTTTGACGTTAGATTGGGCACCAAATAATTAGACTCTCTTGTCCTAGATTCGAATGATCTTTAATATAAGAAGAATATCTGAAGAAGGGTCTCGACCCGAAACGTCACCCATTCCTTCTCTCCTGAGATGCTGAGTTACTCCAGCATTTTGTGAATAAATACCTTCGAATGATCTTTACATAGAAACATAGAAAATAGGTGCAGGAGTAGGCCATTCGGCCCTTCGAGCCTGCACCGCCATTCAATATGATCATGGCTGATCATCCAGCTCAGTAACCTGTACCTGCCTTCTCTCCATACCCCCTGATCCCTTTAGCCACAAGGGCCACATCTAACTCCTTCTTAAATATAGCCAATGAACTGGCCTCAATTACCTTGTGAACTGTTTGTGTGCTACTGTATGTTTCATTTTTTCCTTAGTACCTAATCAGATGTACAGCACTTTGGTCAACGTGGGTTGTTTTTAAATGTGCTATACAAATAAAATTGACTTGACTTGACTTGACTTGACCTTCTGTGGCAGAGAATTCCACAGACTCACCACTCTCTGTGTGAAAAAAAACGTTCTCATCTCGGTCCTAAAAGACTTCCCCCTTATCCTTAAACTGTGACCCCTTGTTCTGGACTTCCCCAACATCGGGAACAATCTTCCTGCATCTAGCCTGTCCAACCCTTTAAGAATTTTGTAAGTTTCTATAAGATCCCCCCTCAATCTTCTAAATTCCAGCGAGGGAACTGGGATGGGTTAACACTGCCTGGTCAGCATCACGTCCTCCTGCATTATTCATCGTCAGCAAGGAAGACCCTCAAACCAACCATCAGGCCAACTATTGGCGCCAGAGTGGCAATAGTTGCAACGCCAACCACTTGTGTCCGTCTTTGTGAGTGAGATTGCCACTTCACTGGCAGCTGAGCAAATGAGTCCAAACTCATTTCATTTTTGGACCCTTATTGGTAACTGACAGAAAGAGACTTTAATGCAATCGGACAGAGATGGATTTTTGTGTGTCGTGTGTTTGACATTAAATTGATATTCATAAACTGTTTGCAAAGGCTGCTTCTGATGCATGGGTTTGCTGAGTATGTAAAATGCCCGCCAAATAAATCAGCACCAAGGCTTCAATTCCTCAGCTGCTCAGTATAAACTAACGTTGTTCGGCCCACACTCCCCTGCAAAATACTGTCAGGAATTTGTGGCACGTTAGGTCAGCCACAGGCCGAGATTCTCTCAACTTCCCGCAACCTGCGGTCGGCGACACACGCCACCTTAAGAACTCTTCCCCTGCCTTTGTTTTTGGTTTCTTTGTCCCGTCTTCTCCCGTCTGCCATCTTTCCAGGAATGTGCCATCCTCCGCTTTCCTTATTCCTCTGTAAACCCCCCGTAACCTTTTACAACTCAGCGTTGGTGCCACTAAACCATCGTCGGCAAGATATTTGCTCCTTTTGTGTTCCTTTGGCATTTTTGTTTCCCATCTGGAAATCTGCCGCCTCCTCTGTTCCACTCCTCGACTCTCCAAAAAGGGGGTGTTTTGAAGTGTTAATTATGCATTCATTATTTATCTCCTCGCTCAATATTCATTTCTGAAGAAGGTTTCCACCTCGCCAGTGTGTCAGGCGCTCTCTGCCTTTCATGAGGACTGTTTATGTTTTCAGTGAGCCAATTCTCTTCAAAAGAGGCAAGTTCACAATTTTCCTTTTTTTTTAAACCCCCGCATCTTTAGGCAACCTTTCTCTGCTTCTGTTACATCACGATTATTTTGCATTTTCACCATTGAACCCCTTTCTCCACCTTTCTTTCTTTCCAACAGCCCCCCTCAAACCCATGATAAACTCTGGGAAATAATTTTAAATTCCGACAATACATTTCTTTAAAAGGGCTGTTGAATTATGCACCAGTTTATTTTTACTTCCACACCATATTAGAAAGCCCTTGTGAATTGACTGTAAAATACCCGCTTTTTTTTTTACATCATTGCTCATGATAGAAATTATCTCCTTTCTCTTGCATTGCTCTCTAATTTGTAATCGTTTTTTTTTAAATGTTTTTTTTCCGCTATTTCTTTTAGTCTTTCAATTCTACATCCCCCAATCCTGTCTCTCTTATTATCCAAGGAATACCACACACAAAATGCTGGAGTAACTCAGGCAGCATCTCTGGAGAACATGACCCCGAAGAAGGGTCCCGACACGAGACGCCGCCTATCCTTGTTCTCCAGAGGCGCTGCCTGACAACGCTGTGTTACTCCAGCATTTTGTGTCTTTCATTGGTGTATCTCGCATCCGCAGTTCTTTGTTATTACATTCATCTCTTAATATCCACTCATCTTTCTTTGTTGCTTGCTCTCTCTGTCTGACTTCCTTGCATGTTCTTCATATTCATCTGCTCTACAATCACCCACCTTCAGCTCTTCTTGTTGGGATCATTTTCACTTTGCAGTTTCAACTGGTGGAGTGGGCCCCCTGATAATTATGGGCCTTGGTGTCCCCTGCACTTGCATGATGTTTACTGAACGCCGAAGGCTGTGGAGGCCACGTCAATGGACATTTTTAAGGCAGAGATAGAAAGAATTTTGATTAGTACGGGTGTCAGGGGTTATGGGGAGAAGACAGGAGAATGGGGTTAAGAGGGAGAGATGGATCAGCCTTGATTGAATGGTGGCGTAGGCTTGATGGGCCGAGTGGCCTAATTCTGCTCCTATCACTTACGAACCCATGAACCTATGAAGGGCTCACGGGTGGAAGGTCGCACATTGGAGCAATGCCTCTGTAGCTTTGCCCTTTGTTGAATCTTATATTCATTCGTGTGATGGGATGTATTCAAGAGAGAGTTAGACCTAGCTCTTAGGGCTAACGGAATCAAGGGATTTGGGGAGAAAGCAGGAACAGGGTACTGATTTGGGATGATCAGCCATGATCATATTGAATGGCGGTGCTGGCTCGAAGGGCCGAATGGCCTACTCCTGCACCGATTTTCTATGTTTCCGTGTGTTAGCTGTGGTTGGTAGGAGCAATTTTGCATCTTACTCAGGTGTGTGGGTTGAAATCCTGCTGAGAAATGTGACCCCCCTGAAAACCAGGTAGCTACCTGCCAGTGTTGAGGCAGCTGATGTCAACAGGCTAAACTAAGCCCGTATCCACCTCTGCAAGTGACCATCCCATGGCTCCAACCCTCATAGGACTGGGCTCTTGTGGAACCCATCTTCTCTTTGCACCACTACCATTCTTAAACCTCTCTACCTTTTCTCTCCTCTTTGAAGCTATAAGTCATAAGTCATGGGTATTTCACTGTGTGTATCCCACTGTACCTATGTACACGTGACAATAAAATACCATTGAATCATTGAGGTATCATGGAATATAGGAGCAGAATCAGGCCATTCGCCCATTGAGTCCACTACTACACCATTCGATTACGGCTGACCTGTCTTTCCCTCTCAACCCCATTCTCCTGCCTTCTCCCCACAGCCTTTGACACCTTTACTAATCAAGGACCTGTTAATCTCCAGTTTAAAAATACCCCACGACTTGGCCTCCACCGCCGTCTGTGGCAATGAGTTCCGCAATCCTCTTTCTACCAGGCTTGGACAGCCTGTCTACTTTCCCTTTTAGTCTGATTATCCCTCTGGAGGCAGCTCTGGCCTCTCTTCAAACATAAGCAGCGCCCAGGTTGAATGTGAGTCGGCGGCGTTATTGCTTTGATCTTGGACGTGGGAGCTGATTCATCGTTGTTGCTCGAAATTTATGTCTCACTAGACAGCCAGAGCAGTATTTTCAGCCGGCTGCATTGGCAAGTGGGAAGTTTTGATGTCAGGTTCTAATTAGCAGAAAACTCGTCGACAAAAGTTCACCTCTATCTCTCTCTCTCTCTCTCTCTTCCCCCCCCCCCCCCCCATGCCAATGCTTCATTCTCTATTTCATCAATACCACCATTGGCCTTAATTCTGATCGATATTCATATTTGCTGGATGGAAAGTAAAAGGTTGCTGGTGCAACCCAGTTTCAGCTGTCATGACACAGATTCAGACTACTGGTGCGAGTCACGTCTCCTAAGTTACGTGGCTATTTAGCTATTCCATCTGTTTTGGGCGAGATTGGGAACAAATTGATTGGACTTCTCGTAAAGTAAAAAAAAGAGGCTATCCAGATCAGGAGTAGCAGCGCTGTGTCTTTAAGTTAAATCTTCCCTCCCCCCCCCCCCCCCCCCCCCCCCCCCCCCCCCCCCCCCCCCGTGCCCTGTGCTAATGACATCATTTGAATGGAGCCGAGGATGAATGGGAAGCCCTTGGTGTCAATTCCCATGTCTCCATCTGTCATCTCAATCCTCATTTCCATCTCCGAGCTTGCCGGAGATAATTGTCTTCTCCCCAGATCCTGCATGCAAGGGGTTCATTAGCTGGATAAGTGCAGATACAAAGGATTCTTGGCTGCACAGGCTTAATGGTGGATCTGAATTCTAGCACTCCGCACGCAGATTCACTCTCCTCTTATTGTTCCTTTCGTTCCGCTGGGCCGCTGGTGCAAAATGGGGCTGGTGACTGTCGTAGCCACAGAGTCATACAGCGTGGAAACAGGCCCTTCGGCCCAACTTGCTCACGCCGGCAAACGTGTCCCCGCTAAACTAGTCCCACCTGCCTGCCTTTGGCCGCTATCCCTCTAAACCTCTCCTGTCCATTCACCTGTCTAAGTGTTTCTTAAACGTTGCTCGACCACTCCCTCCATCAGCTCGTTCCATGCGCCCACCACCTTTTGTGCAAGGAAAGTTACCCCTCAGGTTCCCTTTTAATCTTTCCCCCTCCGCACCTTAAACCTACATCCTGCTGTAGGAAAATGGAAGCTTGCCGGAATGAAAGTGGGCAGAGCTCACTCGGCACAGCACGAGGGGCTGGAGCCCACTCAAATGTGAACAGCGCCTGCCCAAAACCTCCAAGCAAAAGCAAGGGTGGCACAGTGGCACGGCTGGTAGAGCTGCTGTCTCAGAGCGCCAGAAAGCCGGGTTCGATCCTGACTGTATGTGTGGAGTTGCGTGTTCTCCCTGTTAACGCGTGGGCGTTCCCCGGGTGTTCTGGTATCCTCCCACATTTCGGAAGGGCGGCACGGTGGAGCAGCGGTAGAGTTGCTACCTTACAGCGCTTGCAGTGCCAGAGACCCGGTTTCGATCCCGAACGGGATCTGTACGGAGTTTGCACGTTCTCCCCGTGACCGCGTGGGTTTTCTCCGAGATCTTCGGTTTCCTCCCACACTCCAAAGACGTACAGGTTTGTAGGTTCATTGGTTTGGTATTAGTGTAAATTGTCCCTAGTGTGTGTAGGATAGTGTTAGTGTGCGGGGATCGCCGGTCGGTGCAGATGCGATGGGCCGAAGGGCCTGTTTCAGCGCTGTATCTCTAAACTAAACTAAAAATAAACTTCAAAGACATACGAGTTTGTAGGTTAATTGGCTTTGGTGAAATTGTGAATTGTTCCTAGCGTGTAGAGTAGTGCAGGTGTATAACAGGTATAACAGGTATAACAGAGCTTTATTTGTCGTTCGGTACCGAAGTACCGAACGAAACTACATAGCAGTCATAGAAAAAAAAAAGAACACAAGACACATAACCCCAACACAAACGTCCATCACAGTGACTCCAAACACCCCCTCACTGTGATGGAGGCAACAAAACTTCCCCTCTCTTCCCCACGCCCACGGACAGACAGCTCGTCCCCGACCGACCCGCACAGTCCCCGCACCGGGCGCTGAAACGTCTCGCGGCCGAACCGGGCGATGAAAGGCCCGCGACCAAGCCTTGCGCAGCTAAGTCCCGCAGCCGAGCCGCACCAGCGGTGAAAAGTCCAGCAGCCGAGCCGCACCGGGCGGTGTTAAGTCCCGCAGCCGAGCCGCACCAGCGGTGAAAAGTCCCGCAGCCGAGCCGCACCGGGTGGTGTTAAGTCCCGCAGCCGAGTTGCACCGGGCGGTGTTAAGCCCCGCAGCCGAGCTGCACCGGGCGGTGTTAAGCCCCGCAGCCGAGCTGCACCAGGCGATGTAAAGTCCCGCAGCCGAGTTGCACCGGGCGATGTAAGTCCAGCGGCCAAGCCGCACCGGGATGTAAAGTCCAGCGGCCAAGCCGCACCGGGATGTAAAGTCCAGCGGCCAAGCCGCACCGGGATGTAAAGTCCAGCGGCCGAGCCGCACCGGGGGATGTTAGGCCCCGCAGCCGAGCCGCACCCCGCGCCGTAAGGAAGAGAAAAGTTCCCCACACCCACACCCACCCCCCACACACCACCACCCCCTCCCACACATACACAACCAAAAAAATATATATAAAAATCATCCCAACACCGACACTCAACAAAAAAAAGACGGACAGACTGCTAGTCAGCCGCTGCCGTTAGGCGCCGCCACGAGACCGGTGGGCCGAAGGGCCATGTTTTAACGCTGTATTAATAAGCCTAGAGTCTAAAGCTTCACTTTGCTGCAGTATGCCTTGCTCTTTCACAACTATAGAGTAAGTTTCATGCTTGCAAATAGATTTTGTGGCAATTTTCGTTTGTTAAAGGTCTCAAAGCAATGCTCATCGCCGGCCGTCTCCCACCCTGGCTAATATCTGTCCTTAGTCGAGGGAAAATGGATTATCGAATGGAAAATGGAAAATGGATTATCCAGTTATTACCCCATCACAGTTCATGAGGGTTTGAATTACACAAATTGTCCACATCATCTCTCCATTACAACAATGATGAATTTTCAGTGGCTGTGATGCACATGGATTTGTTCAGGACTCGTGGAAAGACCTGAAAAATCCAAATTCCCTTTTTTGGTGTGAAATAAGAAAAGACAGTGTAATTTCGAAAAATTGCTTTATGAAGCTATTATTTTTTTCATGATAGTTCTCAGGTTGTAGTAGAGTTAATGGTATTTCAAAGTATTTATGGCAAAGGAATCGTGGCACGGTTAGTCGAGCTGCTGCCTAACATAAGAGACCCGGGTTCGATCCTGACCTCGGATGCTGTCTGTGTGGCGTCTGCACGCTCTCTGTATGGGTTCTCTATGACCATGTGGGTTTCCTCCGGGTGCTCTGGTTTCCTCACACATCCCAAGGATGTGTGGGTTTGGAGGTTAATTGGCCTCTATAAATTGCTCCTAGAGTGTAGGGAGTGGAAGCGAAAGTAGGAAAAGATATAACTAGTATGAACAGGTGACTGATGGTCGGTATGGACTCGGTGGGCCAAAGGGCCTGACTCCATACTGCATCTTTAAACTAAACTAAAACATGGCCACATGTTTTAACATGAGTAAACGGGTCCTTTTCAGAATGGCAGGCAGTGGCGAGTGGAGTGCCGCAAGGCTCGGTGTTGGGGCCGCAACTGTTTACCATATATATTAATGATTTGGAAGAGGGAATTAGAAGCAACACCAGCAAGTTTGCAGATGACACAAAGCTGGGTGGCAGCGTAAACTGTGAAGAGGATGTTAGGAGGTTGCAGGGTGACCTGGACAGGTTGAGTGAGTGGGCAGATGCGTGGCAGATGCAGTATAATATAGATAAATGTGAGGTTATCCACTTTGGCAGCAGAAACAAGGAGGCAGATTATTATCTCAATGGAGTTAGGTTAGGTAAGGGGGAGGTGTCCTTGTACACCGGTCACTGAAAGTTGGCGTGCAGGTACAGCAGGCAGTGAAGAAAGCTAATGGAATGTTGGCCTTCATAACAAGAGGATTTCAGTATATGAGTAAAGAGGTTCTTCTGCAGTTGTATACGGCACTGGTAAGACCACATCTGGAGTATTGTGTACAGTTTTGGTCTCCTAATTTGAGGAAGGACATCCTTGTAATTGAGGCAGTGCAGCGTAGGTTCACGAGATTGATCCCTGGGATGGCAGGACTGACATATGAGGAAAGATTGAAAAGACTAGGCTTGTATTCACTGGAGTTTAGAAGGATGAGAGGGGATCTTATAGAAACATATAAAATTATAAAAGGACTGGACAAGCTCGATGCAGGAAAAATGTTCCCAATGTTGGGCGAGTCCAGAACCAGGGACCACAGTCTTAGAATAAAGGGGAGGCCATTTAAAACTGAGCTGAGAAAAAACGTTTTCACCCAGAGAGTTGTGAATTTATGGAATTCTCTGCCACAGAGGGCAGTGGAGGCCAAATCACTGGATGGATTTAAGAGCGAGTTAGATAGAGCTCTAGGGGCTAGTGGAATCAAGGGATATGGGGAGAAGGCAGGCACGGGGTATTCATTGGGGACGATCAGCCATGATCACAATGAATGGCGGTGCTGGCTCGAAGGGCTGAGTGGCCTCCTCCTGCACCTATTTTCTATGTTTCTATGTTTCTGTCAATGCTGGGGTTTATCGCTTGCATTAGCCTCTGCTTCCTCATCCTTGGGTACCTGGAATGCCCCGCTGGATGTGATGGTGGTGGCAAATATTATGATCGCATTTGTGAGTCTTTAGTACTTGTCGGTGGCACTGTGGTGCAGCGCTAGAGCCTTTCAGCACCAGAGACCCTGGTTCGATCCTAACGATGGGCGCTGTATGCACGGAGTTTGTTCGCTCTCTCCGTGACCACGTGGGATCTCCCCCGGTGCTCCGGTTTCCTCCCACACTCCAAAGACGTACATGCAGGTTAGTAGGTTAATTGGCTTCGATAGAAATTGTCGATCGTCCCTATTGTGTAGGATTAGTGTTCGTGAATGTGGTGATCGCTGGTCAATGTGGACTCCGTGGGCCAAAGGACCTGTGTCCATGCTGTTTCTCCAAAGTGTAAAGATGGGCACATGGATATGCAGGGAATGGAGGGATATGGATTATGTGCAGGTAGACAAGAGTTGGCCTGGGCACCATGTTGAGTACTGACATTGTGGGCCGAAGGGCCTGTTCCTGTGCTGTGCTGTGCTGTACTGTTCTATCTTCTATGTTAAACTTGTCAGCATTCCTCTCTCCCTTATCCACTTGCTGGCTCCTTCTGGCACCGAGTTTCACGTTTAGATTTAGATTTAGAGATACAGCGCGGAAACAGGCCCTTCGGCCCACCGAGTCCGCGCCGCCCAGCGATCCCCGCACATTAACACTATCCTACACACACTAGGGACAATTTTTACATTTACCCAGTCAATTAACCTACAAACCTGTACGTCTTTGGAGTGTGGGAGGAAACCGAAGATCTCGGCGAAAACCCACGCAGGTCACGGGGAGAACGTACAAACTCCGTACAGATGGCGCCCAAGTCAGGATCGAACCTGAGTCTCTGGCGCTGCATTTGCTGTAAGGCAGCAACTCTACCGCTGCGCCACCGTGCCGCCCTTTCACGAGTTTCACGTTGCTCCCCGATGACAGACGTTTTTCCTCAGTTCCCTCTGGATTAGCGACTGTGATCAAATTAAATCAGTTGGCCCAGATTGAAAAGCGATATCTCAGGAACAGTTGGCTGTCCGAATACTTAGAGCCTAAAAGAACAAATCAGTTCAAAAATCGACGTTTGGCACACTGCTTAGTTATAATTAAGAAATCTGAAATGAGGTTTGTCCTTCTCCAGTGCAGATGGTCAGGGAATTGGAGGGTCCCATACTTGCTGCAATGTTCACCTCAGATCTCCACTGCCTGTTCAAATAGACGATAGTACTTCACAAAGAATAGTTAATACTCCTGGTGTCCTCGCCGTCTCTCTGTAGATTCCAGGACAGGCGAGCAATTATAAAAATCATGGACACTTAATGGACAAAAGGAAGTCATTCACTCCATGTTGACCCATAACATAGACACAGAGTGCTGGAGTTACTCAGCGGGTCAGGCAGCATCTCTGGAGAAAAGGAATAGGTGACATTTCAAGTCGAGACCATTCATCATGTTGACCCAGGTTGGGCAATTTAAGCTTATCTCACTTCCCATATCTTGTTCTGTTTTTTTTTAGTGTAGTTTAGTTTATTGTCATGTGTACCGAGGTACAATTGCCTGCTAATTAGTCAGCGGAAAGACAATGCATGATTGCATCGAGCCATTTACACTGGCTTGGTATTTATTGACAAAATGCTGGAGTAACTCAGCAGGTCAGGCAGCATCTCGGGAGAGAAGGAATGGGTGACCACTGGCTCGGTGGTTCTTCCCTCAGAACTATAATTCGCTTGCTCTGCGCAGATCCTGGTCAATCTCATCTGTACTGTTTCCAATGCTATAACATCGCCCCTGCAATCAGGAATGTACCTTAGCTGTGGTCATGGAGTCCTGTGGTCACATGTAGTCGCACAGCACTGAAACAGGTCCTTTGGCCCATCTTGTCCAGGCTGACCAAGTTGAGACACTGGGCTGGTCCCATTTGCCTGCATTTCACCCCTTATCCCTCTAAACCCTTCCGATCCATATATTTCTCGAAATGTTTTTAAAAATCCCAATTGGATCAGCTTCTACAGCTTCCTCTGGCAGCTCGTTCCAGATACGGACTATCCCCTGAGTTACAAAGTTGACCCAGAACCATAAAAATGCAGAATATATCTCCTCTATCAATTCACAGATTTTTGTTATTTTTCTTTTTAAATGTTTCTGCACATTTCTGCCTACTAAAATGGCGCCATGACATATTACGGTTTTTAGGGTCGAGGGGTTTATCTTGCTCTGCTCTATTATCTTTGGTCAGGGGTCGGGGAGAAGCCGTGAGCTTCCCGTCTGATCAATAAACCATCGTGATCAATGCAATAACATAATGAAGAAGCCCAACAGTTTCCCCAATCGATTCCCTTTTTCCTTTCCCTGGAGGAATTGATCGCAGGGAGAGTGAGAGAAAATCGCTTCCTTTTCTATCTGAAATGGAAGATGCTGCCCAGCTTCATCACTTGTGGAGGGTGGAGGGTGGCTCTTAAATAGTTCTTAGTATCTTGGATACTGTTAACTGTCGGACTGCCGCTTTTCATTAGGTTTAGGTTTATTATTGTCACGTGTACCGGGGTACCGAGGTTAAGAAACATTTAGACAGGTACATGGATCGGATGGGGTTGGACACATTAGAGGCAGGAAACATGTTCCCAATGTTGGGGGAGTCCAGAACAAGGGGCCACAGTTTAAGAATAAGGGGTAGGCCATTTAGAACTGAGATGAGGAAAAACTTTTTCAGTCAGAGAGTTGTGAATCTGTGGAATTTTCTGCCTCAGAAGGCAGTGGAGGCCAATTCTCTGAATGCATTCAAGAGAGAGCTAGATAGAGCTCTGAAGGATAGCGGAGTCAGGGGGTATGGGGAGAAGGCAGGAACGGGGTACTGATTGAGAATGATCAGCCATGATCACATTGAATGGCGGTGCTGGCTCGAAGGGCCGAATGGCCTCCTCCTGCACCTATTGTCTATTGTCTATTGTCTATGCCCAGACACTGCATGCCCGGACATTGTAGGCCCGGACACTGTAGGCCCGGACACTGTAGGCCCGGACACTGTAGGCCCGGGCACTAATGGAGGTTGCTTAGCAACCCGCCTCCCGGCCAGGGCGGCCGCCATTGGTGGAGTGGGAGCACATGGCTGCTGGCTGGGTAAGGTCACATGGGGCGCGGGGCGGTGACGTCACCTTGTCCCTTATTTGGGAGTGAGGCAGTTTGCAACCCTACTGGTCATTGAAACATCCACCATAGAAAAGAGCTCTCTCTCCCCTTTCTCAACCAGGACATCTCCCTCTTATCTTCTCCGTGAAATTCTTTGTTGGTCAGAGAAAGGCAAGCCCTGCTTCTCCCATCTGGGCTTGCACTGAAAATCCTGCTCCATCCACACTCCGATGGATTGGCTCAAGGAGGAAGTGAATGTCAAACACCAGCGAGTTTCTCCATTTAGTCCACCTCAACATCACGAAGAACCTTTCAGTCAACCAGTGCAGCAGACCTAGTCAATGAAGCGACATCTGAGGCTGCGAAATTACTTTTCGAGAGTGCGACAATCGGAGATTAATGGTGTGTTCGAGCCGTATGCATCCCATTTTACACAGTGTGAGAAAAATTAATATCGTTCCACCGAAGTGAGATTGGAAAAATATTTCACTCCAGTGGGATATTATGTCCCGTAAACATATGGATGTGCTCAAAGGGAACGAGGCAAGGGAAATGAAATGAGACATTTTAAAGGTGAAATCCAAAACTCGCGGGTGTCTTGCCAGCAGGAAATGCATGGGGTGGGGTGGACCACAATTTGCAACCTTCTCAATGGTTCCTGCAGATAGGCACAAAGTGCTGGAGTAACTCAGTGGGTCAGGCAGCATCTCTGGAGAAAAAACAACTCTGGTGACGTTTTGGGTCAGACTCTGAAGAAGGGTCTTGACCCGAAACGTCTCCCATCCTTTTTCTCCAGAAATGCTGCCTGACCCGCTGAGTTACTCCAGCACTCTGTGTCTATCTTTGATATAAACCAGCATAGAGTCATACAATGTGGAAACAGGCCCTTTGGCCCAACTTGCCCACACTTACCAGCATGCTCCATCTACATAGAAACATAGGAAATAGGTGCAGGAGGAGACTATTCGGCCCTTCGAGCCAGCACCGCCATTCATTGTGATCATGGCTGATCATCCCCAATCAGTAACCTGTGCCCAACCTCTTCCCATATCCCTTGATTCCACTAGACTCCAGAGCCCTATCTAACTCTCTCTTCAATTCATCCAGTGATTCGGCCTCCACTGCCCTCTGTGGCAGAGAATTCCACAAATTCACAACTCTCATGGGTGAAAAAGTTCCTTCTCACCTCCGTTTTAAATGGCCTCCCCCTTTATTCTAAGACTGTGGCCCTGCACTAGTCCCACCTGCCTGCGTTTGGCCCATGTCCCTCGAAAACAGGGGTGTCAAACTCATTTTAAGTCACGGGCCGGAATGGGCAAAATGCGACTTCATGCGGGCCGGATAGGCTGTGCACGCACGGACGCACACACACGTGCGTGCCTGCTCCTACGGCTTTCGTTGCCTTCGTCTTTTCAACCTGTTCTCATATGTCTCAGTCTCTGCTATAACTACATAGTCTTTCACTTTACGAATTCTGTTTCTTATGAAGAAGATTGCCCAGCAAGCATTAGTTTTATGATTGGTATCTAGGCCCTAGATAGAGTGGATGTGGAAATAATGTTTCCAGTAATAGGAGAGTCTACGACCAGAGGTCACAGCATCAGAATAAAAGGGTCATACATTCAAAATGGGGATGAGGAGGAATGGGTGGTGAATCTGCGGAATTCATTGCTGCAGACAGCGGTGGAGGCCAAGACTCTGGGTATTTTTGAGGCAGGGATTGATAGGTCTTGATTAGGTTACAGGGAGAAAGAAGACAATAGAATGTGGTTGAGAGAGGAAATAGATCAGCCATGGTTGAATGGCAAAGTAGACTTGATGGGCTTAATGGCCTAATTCTGTTCCCCAGTTCTATAGTCTTCCTACAGTGTTTATGTTTTGCCCATGATGGGCTGGCTGGGTGGTGAACAGCCAAACAGCAGCTACCTGGCATGGTGAAAAATGGTTTATCCATCATCTCACCTGAAGGCCCCGCTCCCCATCCTTCCCCTTATGTCTTTCTTCCTTCCCATCACACCCTCTCCCCTCACCTCTCATGTCCTTCTCTACCCTCACCTTCTCCCTCACCTGCCCTCTCCCTCTCCTCAGCCTATCCCTTCTCTCATCCCCACTTCCTTCCTTCCAACTGCTCCTCCACTCCCCTCCCTTACATCGTCCCTAAATCCCCACTGGTAGTTTGACAGCCCTGCTCCCAAAACCTTCCTATTCACATACCCGTCTAATTGTTTCGTTAACGTTGCAATAATCCCTGCCTCATCCTCAGGTCCTTGTTTCTACAATGGTTCACGGGACTTGTTCGCACAGTTGAGTTGCCCACTCTCCACTCCCCGCAGATCGAAGCCACAAACAAACGGGGAGAGGTTGCCATTAGATGCTGATTTCACCTCCTGAACTAGAGTGGGAAGATCGATCTCAAACATTTACCAGTCTGCAAACTTCTCAGTCTGAGGAAGGGTCTCGACCCGAGACGTCACCCATTCCTTCTCTCCTGAGATGCTGCCTGACCTGCTGAGTTACTCCAGCATTTTGTGAATAAATACCTTCTCTTTAGCAGATGTAATTATCTTCTAATGGCCGTCAGGACTTCCTGCGGGCGTATCCGTTCAGACTCTGTGGCCTCAAGGGGGTTGGTTAGGTTAAACACAGCTACAACCTGGCAGCATGCAGCCATTTGCTTCACCTCCGAGCGTTATTAGACAGGGCAGCGTTAGCGAGCAACATCACAGGATTTCCACTCTCGTTTTAAGGAAACAGGCCCTTCGGCCCACCTAGTCCACACCGACCATCGATTACCCGCTCACCCCAGTTCTATGTTGCCCACTTTCTCATCCGCTTCCGGCACACCAGGGGCAATTTCGCAAAGGCCATTAACCTACGAAGCCCGCACGCCTTTGGGATTTGAAAGAAAACCGGAGCACCAGGAGTAAGCCCACAGGGTCACAGGGAGAATGTGCAAACTTCAGACACACTGCACCAGAGGTCAGGATAAAACCCGATCTCTATCAGCTGCGGCCCCAGCTGACAGGACAATTAAAAGTGGATGAAAGTCAAAGTATAAACTCCAACAGAGGGATTTAGATAATTTAGCAGTCGAATAATGAATACTTGGGTGTGAATACAGAAAGCATCTAAACCATAGATGTTATGGGGAAAAAAACTTTATTTAACATAAGTCCTATAAGTCTGGGACACTCTTAAGTAGAATATTGGATTCCCAGCAATGAGAGGCCGACCTGTACTTAATTAAACGGATTAGAAGATGTCTGAAGACGGGTCCCGACCCAAAACGTCACCTTGTCCATGTTCTCCAGCGTGACCCGCTGAGTTACGCCGCACTTTGTGTCATTTTCAACTAAAAGTATAATGGCTGAACAGAAATGAATTGCTTTCTGGAATCCATCTGAAAGCCTCGTATAAATTAAATATGGAATAATAGAAGACTCGGGAGTGTTTTTACAAGCTGGAATCTAAGCACGGGCAGTTTGAACAGTTTCTATGTAAATAACATCCATGGGGCTGGTCCAACTGAGACGTGATTTATAAATTGTGTAGTGGATATCTGCAAATGGGTTTTAGCTGGAATCTAATTCAGATCATTTGCGTCCAAAATAATGTATCGCTGAGAATGAGCAAGAGAGTGAAACCTAATGAAAGGTTCTGGATACATAGTACGCAGAATTGTAGCTACTCAGGAATGAGTTACAGGGATTCAGATCATTTCTGTATAACATATGGCCCTGATTGAATTGCAGGCTTGAATTGAATCCAAGGTTCCAATGCTTTGTAGGTGGAATATTAAATCTCTGAAGTAAGGAACAGAATCTAATTGGAGGTTCAGAGCATTTATATGGTTACCTAGGAATGAGTTATGGCCCTGGATCTAAACACAGACTTTAGAAATTGTATGGTCACGATGGACCTTCAACAAGATTACTGTTCGGAAGTCATCACATGCTGTGTTTTGTTTTCTGAGATAACACGTCTCCCAGCCCAGCTAATATCTTCAGCCTAGACCATCGCATAAACCAACCTCCCTTCCATTGGCTCCATTTATACGTCACGCCGCCTCGGCAAGGCCAGCAGCATAATCAAGGGCAAGTCGCACCCTGGCCACTCCCTCTTCCTCCCTCTCCCGTCAGGCAGAAGGTGTAGAATCAGAGACAGTTTCTTCCCAGTTGTTATCAGGCAACTGAACCATCCTACTACCACAACTAGAGAGCAGACCTGAACTCATATCTACCTCATTGGAGACCCTCGGACTATCTTTGATCGGACTGGCTTTATCTTGCACTAAACAAGGGGCCACAGTTTAAGAATAAGGGGTAGGCCATTTAGAACGGAGATGAGGAAAAACCTTTTCAGTCAGAAAGTTGTGAATCTGTGGAATTCTCTGCCTCAGAAGGCAGTGGAGGCCAATTCTTTGAATGCATTCAAGAGAGAGCTAGATAGAGCTCTTAAGGATAGCGGAGTCAGGGGGTATGGGGAGAAGGCAGGAACGGGGTACTAATTGAGAATGATCAACCATGATCACATTGAATGGCGGTGCTGGCTCGAAGGGCCGAATGGCCTACTCCTGCACCTATTGTTTATTGTCTATTGTCTAACATTATCCACTTTATTCCCTTTATCATGTATCTGTACACTGTGGATGGCTCGATTGTAACCATGTATTGTCTTTCCACTGGTAGACACAAAATGCTGAAGTAACTCAGCGGGTCAGGCAGCATCTCAGGAGAGAAGGAATGTAGTGTAGGAAAATAACTGCAGATGCTGGTATAAATCGAAGGTATCACAAAATGCTGGAGTAACTCAGTGGGTCAGGCAGCATCTCTGGAGAGAAGGAATGGGTGACATTATTTGAACATTGACTTCCCTAACTTTCGATAGCTCCTCTGTCTCTCTCTTCCCCTCCCCCTTCCCAGATCTCCCACTGTCTTCCTGTCTCCACCTATATCCTTTCTTTGTCCCGTCCCCCCTGACATCAGTCTGAAGAAGGGTCTCGACCCAAAACGTCACCCATTCCTTCTCTCCAGAGATGCTGCCTGTTCCGCTGAGTGACTCCTGCATTTCGTGATGCCTCAGGAGAGAAGGAATGTTGTTTCCGCTGACTGGTTAGCACGCAACAAAAGCTTTTCACGGTACCTTGGTGCACGCGACAATAAACGAAACTCAAACTCTTTGCCTCTATATCGTGGCTTGTTTAGTTTGCTTTAATCTCTTGTGGTTTTCTTTTGCCCTTTTTGAAATAATGGATCGCATGCAAAGATTAATGATCGCCCAATTGGTAATTTGCTGTTAGCTAATGAGCAGTTTGAAGATCAGTACATAGTTTTGGCCGAGATATGAAATAATCCCATCCATTATTCCAGCAATAAACTATCCCAGGTCTTCAATTAGACTCAGGCACACAATTCACACGCTGTGTTCTATCTTAACGTCTTGGTAAGATTCCAGAAAGCAATCACGAGCGTGTATCCATTAATCTGTGCGGAATTTATCTGAAACTTCTCATGTCATCTCCTCCTGCTGCATGGTCCACGATGATCCTGCTTCCAATATTGCTGCGTGCCACTGCAAAGTTTACATGACATATTACCGTGATTTAATACAAACGAAGGCACTATTACAATTAATTCAGTCGGGCCAACTGGATGTTACCATGCAGAACAGAGAGCAGGCAATAGGTTATAATTTTAATGCATTGCTTTTAGATAGGTGCATGGATTTGCAGGGAATATTTGTTTAACTTGGTATTATGTTCAGCGTGGACAATGTGAGTCAGACACGATATTAAATTACTATTCTCGACCTGCACGTATCCCTCCGTTCTCTGCATATCCAGGTGCGTATCTAAAAGCCTCTTGAATGCCACTATTGTATCTGCCTCCACCACCGCCCCAGGCAGTGCATTGCAGGCACCCACTACACTGTGTGAAACAAACCTGCCCCACATATCTCCGTAAAACATTGTCCCTCTCACTTCAAAGCTATGCCCTCTAGTTAAGTTTAGTTTAGTTTAGTTTAGAGATGCAGCATGGAAAACAGGCCCTTTAGCCCAATGGGTCCGCACCGACCAGCGATCCCCAGTACATTAACACTATCCTACACGCACTAGGGGCAATTTGCACTAATACCAAGCCAGTTAACCTACAAACCTGTACGTCCTCGGAGTATGGGTGGAAACTGAAGATCTCGGAGAAAACCCATGCGGTCACGGGGAGAGCGTGCAAACTCCGTACAGACACCACCCATAGCCGGGATTGAACCGGGGTCTTTAGCGTTTTCGAGTGCCATAAGACAGCAACTCTACCGCTGCGCCACCGTGCCTCAAGACCTTGACATTTCCACCATGGCAAAAGGGTATTTATGTCTCTCAAATAGACTTCTATCAGGTTTCACCTCAACATGTGATTTTCTACTATATTCTATTCTACTCTCTTCAATTCTATTCTATTCTAAGTTTGTTGATCCCTTCCTTGGAGCTAATACCCTATAATCAAGGCAGCATCTTGATAAACCTCTTCTGCATCTTCTTCAATGATTTTGCATCTTTCCCGTAATAAGAAAACAATCCAATTTATCTCTCATTTAACATTATAAAAGATTATCTGATTACCACGGTTTACACAATTTTCAGGAGCATGCTGTGCACAAATGGCTGCCAGGAATATTGACTGACAATGGTGGCCACTCTTTAAAAATATTTTTATTTCAATAGAAAGTACACTGTCAGGCTGCATCACAGCTTGGTTCGGGAACAGCTCTGTCCAAGAAATTGCAGAGAGTTGCGGATGGAGTCCCGTCCATCTCAAAGACTAACGTCCCCACCATTGACTCCATCTACACTTCATGCTGTGTCGGAACAGCAGCCAACATAATCAAAGACTTGTCCCACCCTGGTCATTCCTTATCCTCCCCGGCACAAGAGACAGAAAGAGGAAGCACACACTACCAGGCTCAGGGACTGCTTCTTCCCCTCTGGTATCAGGTTTCTGAACAATCCTTCCTTAAGCTAGGGTGCAGTCCAATTCACCCCAACCCCATTGCAGATATTGGACTCTGTCTATGGTTTGGAGTTGCTGTAACATCAGGCAGAAAGAGTTCCAATCAAAAATATTTTCCTTACAAGTCTCTAATATCAGGTAAGCGGTCAGTCCCCATCCCATCCATCTTAGTTTAGTTTAGTTTAGTTTCGAGATACAGTGCGGAAACAGGCCATTTGGTCCACCAAGTCCGCACTGACCAGCATTAACACTATCCTACACACACTAGGGACAACTTACACATACACCAAGCCAATTAACCTACATACTTGTACGCCTTTGGAGTGTGGGAGGAAACCGAAGATCTCGGAGAAAACCCACGCGGTCATGGGGAGAACGTAGAAACTCCATACAAACAGCACCCATAGTCGGGATTGAACCCAGGTCTCCGGCGTTGCAAGTGCTGTAAGGCAGCAACTCTACCGCTCCGCCACCGTGACCGCCCACAAATCAGTTGTCGGAGAATCATAGAACCTGCCATCATGTTCGGCAGAAATATCGTGGGCCGAAAGCCCGTTCCTGTACTAAAAACCCAATAGTCATCGAGTCATACCGTGTGGAAACAGGCCCTTCAGCCCAACTTGCCCACACCAGCCAACATGTCCCAGCTACACTAGTCCCACCTGCCTGCGTTTGGCCCAAATCTCTCTAAACTTGTCCTGTCCATGTACCGGTCTAATCTATATACTAAAACTCTTGTTTGTTTGTATGTTTGTTTGTTTGTTCCTGAACAACAGCCAAAACGGTGCACGATAGCGCAACAATTCTAGGCCCACCTTACTCACCGTCGTCCCTTTGGTGCTAATGGAAGAAGTTTCATTGAAATCGGTGTTATATTTTTTAAGTTATTCACATTTTAAAGTTTAAATCTATCTCCTAGGGAGGGAGAGAGGGGGGGGATTGAGGGAGGGTGGGAGGTTAAGGGGGTTTGAGGGGGATGGAGTGGCGGGGGGAAGGTGAAGGGGGGATGGTGAGGGGGAGGGTAGGGGGGTGGAGGGGGAGAGAGGGGGAGGGAGAGGGGGGAGGGGGGGGAAGGGGAGGGGGGGAAGGGGAGGGGGGGAGAAGAGGGTGCTGCACCAATGCAGGAGAGGTTTGGGCCCAACGGGTCCACTTGGTCTAGTTGTCCCTTAAACATTGTGACAGTCCCTGCCTTAACTACCTCCTCCGGCAGCTTGTTCCAGCACCTTTTGTGTGAAAAAGCTACCCCTCGGATTCCTATTGAATCTTCCCCCCCCCCCCCCCATTCACCTTAAACCTATGTCCTCCGGTCCTCGATTCCCCTACTCTGGGCAAGGAGACTCTGTGCATCTACCCGATCTATTCCTCGCATGCTAGTTGAAACATTGAAGCCATTTGGCAAGGTTTGGATCAACGAGGAACTGCAGACGTGCGTCGGTCCGAGAAGACTTCCCGCGGTTTAATTTTACTGCCAAAAGGGTTAAAAGAACCAGTGCAGGGAAACAAGCGATGGGACTTGGTGGAGTTCAGCCTGAAAGGTCTTATCCAAACATATCATGCCGCTAATGTACTGGACCATTGGCAGACGGATGAACAGTGTGAGCCCTCATTAGCCGACCATGCAGCTCCATGTAATTGAGAAACCTTCATTAAACCTTCATCTGCAGAAACAGGGGAAGGACCATTACAAGCTCAAAGTGCATTTTATAACACTCATATCATAATTAGCTTCAATTTGTATGACAAAATAGCACAGAGTGCAGACATTGAAATAAATCTGCAATGTGACTCACCACTTCCCTGTTTCAGCGTACACATTCCCTGTAAAATGGGCCACATGTTAGCCCTTCTTAATAGAGAGGAAAAAAATAAATGAGCCATTTGCTATTTAACTAAACACTTAATTCTCCGCTAGTCTTCTCAATTGCCAACGTCCTTTCACGGGAATCTTTTTTACCTTTTGAATGTTAACCTAATAAAAACCACCTCAGTGCGCTGGGCTGTAAAATGGTTGAGCAGTACGCAGGCTGCCAGCCGCTCCAGCACAACCCAGCCAAGAGGGGGAGATGCGCTCGTGTTCAGTCCAGGTTAGTTTTAGCTTGGTTAAGACCGGACAAGCTGGATGCAGGAAAAACGTTCCCAATGTTGGGGGGGGGGGGGGAGAGTCCAGAACCAGGGGCCACAGGCTTAGAATAAAGGGGAGGCCATTTAAAACCGAGGCGAGAAGGGACCTTTTCACCCACGAGGGTTGTGAATTTGTGGAATTCTCTGCCAAATAACTGGATGGATTTAAGAGAGAGTTAGATAGTGCTCTGGGGGTTAGTGGAATCAAGGGATATGGGGAGAAGTTGGGCACAGGTTACTAATTGTGGATGATCAGCCATGATCACAATAAATGGCGGTGCTGGCTCGAAGGGCCGAATGGCCTCCTCCTGCACCTATTTTCTAGGTTTCTATGTTAAAGGATGCAGAGCGGAAACTGGCCCTTCGGCCCACCGAGTCGGTACCGACCAGCGATCCCAGCACATTAACACTATCCTACACGCGCGCAGGACAATTTACACCTATACCAAGCCAATTAACCTACGAAACGTGTACGTCGTTGGAGTGTGGGAGGAAACCGAAGATTCTAGGGAAAACCCACGCAGGTCACGGGGAGAACGTATAAACTCCGCCCAGACAGCGCCCGTAGTCCGGATCGAACCGGGTGCTGTGGCGCTGCAAAGGCTGTAAGGCAGCGACTCTTCTGCTGCTGGCGCTGTGACGGAGGCCTCTGCCGGCTCCTGGCAGCGTGCAACCAACAGTGGAGAAAGAGTCAGTCGAAGATAGGCCCAAAAAGCTGGAGTTACTCAGCGGCTTCGACAACGTCTCTAGAGAAAAGGTACAGGTGATGTTTCGGGTCGAGATCCTTCTTCAGACTGAGAGTCAGGGGAAAGGGAAACGAGAGACATAGACGGTGATCCAGAGAGATATAGAACAAATGAATGAAAGATATGCAAGAATGTAACGATGATAAAGGAAACGGGCCATTGTTAGCTGTGGGCTGGGTGAGAACGAGTTACAGCCAATGAGACTCAACAAGGCGGCTTTGAAACTGGTACGGCTTGGGTGGGGGAGGGATGGAGAGAGAGAGGGGTTACTTGAAGTTAGAGAAATCAATATACCACCAGATTGTAAGCTGCCCAAGCGAAATATGAGATGCTGATCCTCCAATTTGCGTTTGGCACTCACTCTGACAGTGGAGGAGGCCTAGGACAGAATGGTCAGTGTGGGAATGGGAAGGGGAATGAAAGTTTTTGGCAACTGGGAGATCAGGTAGGTCCAGGCAGGCTGAGCGAAGGTGTTCAGCGAAACGATTCCCCAGTCTACGTTTGGTCTCGATACAAAAGATTTGTCTTCGCTGTTCCGCCTTACTGCGTTCCGGGACTGCTCAGAAGCATTCCACATCAGCGCAGCACGTTTCCAAAACCCCCCTCACCTGTATCAACCTTTTACCCTCTCGGTCTGAAGAAGTGTCTCGACCTTGAAACGTCACCTATTCCTTTTCTCCAGAGATGCTGCCTGACCCTGCTGAGTCACTCTAAAAATTGAACAGCAGAGCTGACACGCGGGTCTGAATGGCGGTTTTCATGTGTAAATGGTGGGGGTGGCGCAGAGAGCTGGGGGGAGAGTAGATAGGATGTACGGCATGGGAGAGGGTAGGTGCACTGAAAACCTCGTCGTGTGTCATGGTATCAGAAGAGGTATCGTGTGTCATGTGTCGTGGTATCAGACAGATGGATTGTGGTGTTACAGCTGGAAAAACATGCTCAAAATTCTGCTCAGTACTGTACTGTGAAAGTTAAAATCCGCAAAGACCAGCTCGTGTTGCACGGTGGCGCAGCGGTAGAGTTGCTGCCTCACAGCACCCGAGACCCGGGTTCAATCCTGACCGCGGGTGTGCTCAGTTTGCAATAAGATGCTAAATGTTAATGAAAAATCAGCATCACTCCATCCACGTTCAATTTTACCAACAGTAAATGTGCTCGCGAGTTTGTTTTTTTCTTTCTCTGGCTGCAAGCCCAAAATTGGTTCCCGGGGAAATTGGGGGTTGTGTAATTTTAATGCCTATTTAATGCTTTTATTGTTGGACTGTGGGTGACTGAATTTCGTCCAATATTGGATGACAAATAAAGCTATCTTGAATCTTGAATCTTGAATCTACAGTGTTCGTACGCTCACCCCGTGACCCGCGTGGGTTTTCTCCGGGTGCTCCGGCTTCATCCCACACTCCAACGACGTGCAGGTTTGCAGGTTAATTTGGCTTCGGTAAAAATTGTGAATTGCGTAGGGTGGTGCTAGTTTACGTGGCGATCGCCGGTCGGCGTGGACTCGGTGGGCCGAAGGGCCTGTTCAATCGCGCTTGTCTCTCTAAACCAAACTAAACTAAAGATAAAGGAAAAGGCTTTTTCTCATCCTTGTAACTTTTTACGCATTGTCTGGCAAGCGGACAGAACCAGGGGAGGTGGTTGATCTAATCGGTCCACGTAACTTAATGGAAATTTGGTAAACCTGGACGATGAATGAGAGAACAGATTAAAACATAACACAGTAGAGTGCCTCTTCTTGGTTGGTTAATGGAGCTAATAGCAGGAGATGTTTTGGAACGGTTTTGATCCCACATGGCCCGGTTGAATGGACTTAATGACCTGGCTTTGTCAAGAGCATCTTATCCTGTAACATTTTCTATTTGCACCGAGTATGGTTTGCATTCTGCTACACTATAGTGCCGAGAAATTGGATCCTATCGTGCCCAGTGTGCCACCCGTGAAGCAGACTCCATGGTTGCTCAGTTTGCAATAAGATGCTAAATGTTAATGAAAAATCAGTATCACTCCATCCACGTTCAATTTTACCAACAGTAAATGCTGCTCGCGAGTTGTTTTTTTTTCTTTCTCTGGCTGCAAGCCCAAAATTGGTTCCCGCATTTCTGGTCACTGTTGCTGCCCGCTGCCCGCAGGTCTGACCATTTCCCCTAAAAATGGTGGCACAGTGGCGCAGAGGTAGGGTTGCTGCCTTACCGCGCCAGAGACCCGGGTTCGATCCTGACTACAAGTGCTGCCTTGACAGACTTTGACCGCGTGGGTTTTCTCCTGGTGCGCCCACGCTCCAAAGACGTACAGGGTTGTAGGTTAACTGGTCTCGGTGACAGTTGTAAAAATAGTCCCTAAATGTGTCGAATAGGGGTGTACGGGGCGATCGCTGGTCAGCATGGAGTCGGTGGGTCAAAGGGCCTGTTTCTGCACTGTATCTCCAAAGACTACAGTCTAAAGACTCTGATTCCACCACACATGGTCAAATGCTGCCTTGAGATCAAGGGCAATCATTCTGACGTCTCCTGGGGATTTCAGCTCCTTGGTCTGTGCTCGGCCCGTGGCTGTGATGTGTCGGGGAACCGCAACGTCCTGTTGATGCTCAAATTGAGCGCTTGGGGTGCGAGTTATTGGCGATTTGGCGCCGGTTGAAAGCACGTTGACGATCCCATTGCGCTGAGGGTTGGAAGTGGACAGTTCAGGCGGTGGGCGATCAGCTGGATTGGATTTGTTCTGCTTTTTGTGAACTGGACATACCTGGCCAACTCTCCAACCCTGTCGGGCAGATGCCAACGTTCCAACTGTGCTGGAACAGCGCGGCTGGAGGTGAAGCCAGTCCTGGAGCATGGCTCTGCAGCTGGGATACCGTCTGCTCCCAGAGCCTTTGCTGCATCCAGCCTTCCAAGTCGTCTCTTCATGCCATGTGAAATGAATGGAATTGGCCGGTGGATATCTCAGGAGAAAGCTGAGAGGGATTTTCTCATCAGCGCTTCTGGCTGAATACAATTGCAAATGCTTCAACCTTGACTTTAGAACTCTAATGCTGGGCCCTGCCTTCACTGTGGAAGGGATAATGTTCTTGGGGCCTTGTTCTCCTCCTGTTAACTGTTTAATATCCAACGCCATTCATGCCTAGATGAGGTCGAAGAGCAGGGCTTTGATCCATGGAAAGATAGAAACATAGAAAATAGGTTGCAGGAGGAGGCCATTCGGCCCTTTGAGCCAGCACTGCCATTCATTGCGATCATGGCTGATCCGATCCACCGAATGCGAAGTTGCTGTTTCTGGCATGCAGGTTTTGTTGTTCAATATTCCTATGGTCCCACACTGCAGCTTCGACTAGGCTGGATCCTCACCGTGTTTAGCTCTGCCTACCATTACTCCAAGCATGCCCTTCCACACTCCGCACTAGGCCAACGTTTATTGGATTGGCAATGGCAATGGCAGAGGGAGTGACATGCTGTAGGGCTGTACAGTGGCGCAGCGGTAGAGTTCCTGCCTCACAGCGCCAGAGACCCGGGTTCGATCCTGACCACGGGTGTTGGCCTGCGTGGAGCTTGTACGTTCTCTCCCTCACCTGCGTGGGTTTCCTCCAGGATCTCCGGTTTCCTACCCACACTCCAAAGACGTCCACAAAATAACAAAATGATTCTTGATGCCACGTAATCAACCACACAAAATACAACTAAATTTTACCAGACATAATCCCATTTTCCAGTATTAGGTCCACTATTTTTTTAAATCATATTCCCTCATAACACTAGTGACTTTGAAAGGGACCCATCGCCTGTGTAGAGTTTGAGATGTACTTAGAATGTGCTCAGGTGCCATGTGGATGAACGCTATTTCACATTTACAGATTTAAGCTTTATTACTGACTCTGTATTTTACCGAGCGTCAGCTTTTGGGCAACTGCAGTCAATTAATATTGACATACTATGATGTCACTGGGTCAGGTCCAGAGGGGAGCGTTACTTTCAAATTGTGAATAGCTTTAACATTTCAGCTCTTCAGTGATTGCTGGATGAGTGTATGAGAGAGAAAGTGAAAGGCCTTTGCAGTGAGCAGAACATATTTGCTGCCATTGACTCCATCTACATTTCACGCTGCGTTCGAAAAGCAGCCAACAAAATCAAGGACTTGTCCCACCCCGGTCATTCCTTCTTCTCCCTGCCCCCATCCGGCAGAAAGTACAGAAGCCCGAAAGCGCGCAGATCCAGACTCACGGACAGCTTCTTCTCCACTGTTGTCGGGCTTCTGAACGGTCCTTCCATAAGCTTGGCCCACCTGCACACTAGTATCATACGATCTGACTTAGTTGAGTTTAGTTTAGTTTAGAGATACAGCATGCAAAACTGGCCCTTCGGCCAACTGGGCCCACACTGACCCATACACTAGTTCTATCCCACACGTTAGGGGCAATTTGCAGAAGCCAATTATCCTACAAACGTGCATGCCTTTGGAATGTGGGATGAAACCGGAGCACCCGGAGAAAACCTATGCAGGTCACGGGAAGAATGTACAAACTCCACGCAGACAGCGTCTATAGTCAGGATCGAACCTGGGTCTCTGGGCGCTGTAAGGCAGCAACTCTACCGCTGCGCCACCGTGCCGCCCATTTGAGACTGCAAATTGACCCCCAGTTTAGCATCCCATCCAAAACATGTGTGATCAACACAGAACTTCTTCAGCAAAGCATTTTAAGCGCATAGTATTAGCATCCTGAATAATTAGTAGTATATCTTCAACTCGCAAGAGACAGTGTGAGCAGAAGGCTTCAGACGTTCATACGAAATGAAATGACTTCTGGTGTCTTTGCATCTTGGGGATTTTCAGGCAACCTACCAGTAAGCTGAACTCATTTGATCAAATACCATCTGGGGGAATATTAAATAAATACTGTTAATTGGAAAGTGTGGATGGAAAGAGCTATTCAGCATCCAACAGGGACTAGCAGTAAGAGAGAGAGTATCCTTGAAGATTCCAGAGAGAGTGGCTTCTAAAACAGAGATTGTGCAGTGTTATTCTGTGGTGTTAATGCATGTCTTTGGGATATGGGAGGAAGGGAGGGGGGAACCAGAGCACCCAGAAGAAACCCACGCAGTCACAGGGAGAACGTGCAAACTCCATACAGGCAGCAGCATCCGTAGTCAGGATTGAACCCGAGTGTCAGGTGCTGTAAGGCAGCAACTCTCCCGCCGCGCCACTGTACTGCCCCAACCCCTCATAAGTGATAGGAGCAGAATTAGGCCATTCGGCCTGTCAAGTCTACTCTGCCGTTCATGGCTGATCTAACTCTCCCCCTCAAACCCATT
This sequence comes from Rhinoraja longicauda, assembly GCF_053455715.1. Lineage (NCBI taxonomy): Eukaryota > Metazoa > Chordata > Chondrichthyes > Rajiformes > Arhynchobatidae > Rhinoraja > Rhinoraja longicauda. The sequence goes on along the minus strand of NC_135980.1, from coordinate 23,316,170 downwards.
ATAGACAATAGACAATAGGTGCAGGAGGAGGCCATTCGGCCCTTCGAGCCAGCACCACCATTCAATGTGATCATGGCTGATCATTCTCAATCAGTACCCCGTTCCTGCCTTCTCCCCATACCCCCCTGACTCCGCTATCCTTAAGAGCTCTATCTAACTCTCTCTTGAATGCATTCAGAGAATTGGCCTCCGCTGCCTTCTGAGGCAGAGAATTCCACAGATTTACAACTCTCTGACTGAAAACGTTTTCCCTCATCTCCGTTCTAAATGGCCTACCCCTTATTCTTAAACTGTGGCCCTTTGTTCTGGACTCCCCCAACATTGGGATCATGTTTCCTGCCTCCAACGTGTCCAACCCCTTAATAATCTCATATGTTTCGATAAGATCCCCTCTCATCCTTCTAAACTCCAGTGCATACAAGCCGAGTTGCTCCAGTCTTTCAACATACGACAGTCCCGCCATTCCGGGAATTCTCCTGCCTTCTCCCCGTAACCCCCTGACACCCGTACTAATCAGGAACCTATCGATCTCGGCCTTAAAAATATCCATTGACTTGGCCTCTCTTGGATTTGCCATTGCTAATAGAGAGATACAGCAACGAACCAGGGCCTTTGGCCCAGTGAGTAAACACTGACCAACAACCACCCATTTACACTATTCCTGCACTAATCTAACCCGGCTTTATCCTCGGTTCATTGTTATCAGCTCTCCGCACATTCTATCACAGAAGCACAACCACCCTAACAATCCGCATGTCTTTGGGATGCGCCCCGGCGATGGGAACAGAGCACCCGGAGGAAACCCACGGGATCGCAGGGAGAACATGCAAACAGCACACAGGCAGCACCCGAGATCAGGATTCAACCTGGGTCTCCGGCGCTGTGAAGCAACAGCTTTAACAGCTACACCACTGAGCCGCAAGTAGATTAGAATTAAAGGATGTCCTTTTAGGAAGGAGATGTGGAGAAACATCGTTAGTCAGAGGGTTGTGAATCTGTGGAATTCTTTGCCACAGAAGGCTGTGGAGGCCAAGTCAGTGGATATTTTTAAGGCAGAGATAGATAGATTCTTGATCAGTACGGGCGTCAGAGGTTTCTGGGGAGAAGGCAGGAGAATGGAGTTAGGAGGGAGGGATAGATCAGCCACGATTGGATGGCGGAGTAGGCTTGATGGGCCGAATGGCCTACTTCTACTCCTATCACAATGACCTTATGACCTTAAATGCTCGATATTACAACCCATGTCTCACCTACCAGGGAATTGAATCTTCCCAATCCATCATACTCTTCACTCAGCGGGAAAAAAGAGAAGAAAAATAACCGTTGAGACACAAGGAACTGCAGATGCAAAAAAAACACCGCAAAGTACTGCTGAACTAATTCAGCAAATCAGGAGGCATTTCTGAAGGACATAGATAGTCAACGTTTCAGGCCGGGAACCTTCTTCAGACTGATTATAGTGGAGGGGAGAAGGGATGGAAAAGTAGAGGTGGGGGCAGGGCAAAGGCCGGTGAGTGATAGGTGGACACAAAAGGCTGGAGTAACTCAGCGGGGCAGGCAGCATCTCTGGAGAGGAGGAGTGGGTGACGCGTGAGTGATAGGTGGATACAGGTGAGGGGGGTTGATTGGCAGGATGGGTGGGCAAGGGCGAGAGATGAAAAGGAGAACAAAAAGGCGTGTGATGAGGAGAGGAGGAATGAAATGTAAAGCCAGGGGGTTGGGATATAGGGAGAAGAGGTCAGGGGAAAGGGGGTCGAGAGAGCGGAAGAAATCGGTGAGCTCCAGGATGGGGCACAGGAAAGAGAGGGGAGGAAGAAAAGGGAGCAGGGGGGAGGGTGTTATCTAAAATTAGAAAATTCAATGCTCAGACCATTATTTCCTCTAACTCACTGCGACATTTACTGTACATTTTCAAGGCTGTGTTCTCCTTTTTAGTTTAGTTTAGTTTAGTATCGAGATACAGCGCGGAAACAGGCCCTTCGGCCAACCGAGTTTGCGCCGACCAGCGATCCCTGCGCACTAACGCTATCCTACACATGCCAGGGACAGTTGTACAATTTTACCGAAGCCAATTAGCCTGCAGACCTTTACACCTTTGGAGTGTGGGAGGAAACCGGAGCACCCGGAGAAAACCCACGCAGGTCACGGGGAGAATGTACAGACAGCACCCACGGTCAGGATCGAACCCGGGCCTCTGGCGCTGTAAGGCTGCAACTCTACCGCTGCTCCACCGTGCCGCCACTGCTCAGTCCCCGTGAAATGTTCTGCTTATGCATGCTAGAAATCAGTGGCCTAACAATAGGCACCACCAAGGCGCTGGCAGTTATCAGACGCTGATTCATTTTCGGCCTGGCAGGGGTCCTCTGCTGCAGCAGCATCCACTGATGGCTCATTCAGGGTGCACTGAGTGGAAATGAGTATTTCGGCAGATCCACCAAACGATAAACACAAGCTTCCCGCCGAGATCTTTAAGAGGAATCGGAGGGAGTCTTCCACTGTTTACTGGTTTTTCTCGGGCAAAGTGAGATTACCATTTCACGGCATGTCGGAGCCGAGAGAACAAGCCCTGGCAGATTGCGGCTCACTGAAGTTGCTTCGCTCAGCAAATGAGCAAAGGGTCAAGGAGCATGGACAAGCAACCCATCACATCCAGAGGTGAATGAAGCTGCTAAATCTTTCCAAACGCAAATTGCTTTTTTAAAAAAAAATACAGCGTTATTTTCCCCGAGTTCCCAAAGGAGGGGCATGGATGGAGCAGATAGTCTAGTTCATAGACACAGCGCGGACACAGGGCCCTTCGGCCCGCCGGGTCAATGCTGGCCATCGATCATCCGTTCAATCCAGTTCTATGTTACCGCACTTTCTCATCTGTTCCCTGCACGTTAGGGGCAATTTGCAGAAGGCAATTAGCCGACGAGCCCGCTCATCTTTGGGATGTGGGGGGAGACCGGAGCACCTGGAGGAGACCACCCATACAGCCACAGGGCGGCCATGTAAACTCCACACAGACAGCATCTGAGGTCAGGTTTGAAACCCCGAGTCTCTGGTGCTGTGAGTCAGAACCTTTTTGAGAGGCACAGATAGGGTACACAGTCAGAACCTTTTTGAGAGGCACAGATAGGGTACACAGTCAGAACCTTTTTGAGAGGCACAGATACCTTTCTCCAAGGGTGGTAATTGTCAAGACTAGAGGGCATAACTTTAAGGTGAGAGGTGAAAAGTTTAATGGATACTAGACCAAGTGGACCCGTTGGGCCCAAACCTCTCCTGCATTGGTGCAGCACCCTCTCCTACCCCCCTCCCTCTCCTCCTCCCCTCCCCCTCCCCTCCTCACTTCCCCTTCCCCCTCGCCATCCCCCTCAACCCCTCTTATCCACCCTCCTTCCCCCTCCCTCCCCCCCACCTCCCTCCCCCCCACCCTCCCTCCCTCCTCCCTCCCTAGGAGATAGATTTAAACTTTAAAATGTGAATAACTTTAAAAATATAACAAAGATTTCAATAAAACTACTTGCTTTACCATGAGTAAGGTGGGCCTAAAATTGTCACGCCATCGTGTACCGTTTCGGATGTAGTACTAGTTTTAGTATATAGATGTGCGGGACAAGTTTTTTACACAGAGAGTAATGGGTGCCTGGAACGTGCTGGGGGTGATGGTGGGGGCAGATACAATAGATGTGTTTAAGAGGCTTCTGGATATGTAGGGAATGGCGGGATATGCATCACGTGCAGGCAGAGGAGATTAGTTTAACCTGGCATCACGTCTGGCATGAATATTGTGGGCTGATGGGTCTGTTTCTGTCCTGTACGGGGATCGCTGGGCGGTGCGGTCTCGGTGGGCTGAAGGGCCTGTTTCCGCCCTGTATATCTAAACTAAACTAAACTAAAATAAGACAAGAATGTTGTGTGTGTGTGTGTGTATATACACATACTGAGCTTTTTTTCCTCTCGTTTATCATATTGTTTACAGTGCACTATGCCACATATTCTGTTGTGCTGCAGCGAGTAAGAATCTCATTGTTTTACCTGGGACATACGACAATAAAACACTCTTGACTCTTGACTCTCTTAAGCTCAGCGGGACAGGCAGCATCTCTGGAGAGAAGGAATGGGTGACGTTTCGGGTCGAGATCCTTCTCAACCCGAAATGCCTCGACCCGAAACGTCACCCATTCCTTCTCTCCAGGGATGCTGCCTGTCCCGCTGAGTTACTCCAGCATTTTGTGCCTACCTTCGATGCTAATACCACATTGTGTTTCTCATTGAAATGATGATTTTAATAGGATGTGATAAAGGAAGGAAATGCTAATGTTGTTTAAAAAAAATTCTCAGGAAAAGAAGATGCAGCTTGAAAGTGAGATACATAAAGGGGAGAGAGAGAGAGAGGTGGAGATGAAGAGACAGGGGGAGAGAGAGAAAAAAAACTGATGGAAGTGAAAGGCAGAATAAGAAAGGGAGAAGAGAGAGGAAAAATAGAGAATATCGGAACTGCAGAAGAAAGTTAGACAGAAGAAAGGATCGAGGAAGGTGGATAGAGGCAGAGAAAATCAAGATGAACGGCATAGAGACAAAAGGGGGAGAGAGTGGAAGGCAGAGGAACATGTTTTAGCTTGTCGTTGGCTAGGATAGGCACCATTGGAGCCAGAGATAGGCACAGGAGAAGCATGAGAGGGGATCTTATAGAAACATGTAAAATTCTTATGGGATTGGACAGGCTTGATGCAGGAAAAATGTTCCCGATGTTGGGGGAGTCCAGAACCAGGGGTCACAGTTTAAGAATAAGGGGGTAGGCCATTTGGGACTGAGATGAGGAAAAGTTTTTCACCCAGAGAGTTGTGAATCTGTGGAATTCTCTGCCACAGAAGGCAGTGGAGGCCATTTCCTTGGATGTTTACCAAGAGAGAGTTAGATTTAGCTCTTGGGGCTAACGGAATTAAGGGACATGGGGAAAAAGCAGGAACGGGGTATTGATTTTGGATGATATTGATTGGCGGTGCTGGCTCGAAGGGCCGAATGGCCTACTCCTGCACCTATTTTCTATGTTTCTATAATAGGCCACAAATTGCCACAATCTGCTGACGATCTCCTCAAAATCTTTAGACCGGTTAATAAAATATCCTTCAGGAGAAAATCATCTTCGATTACAAAGAATTGCCAATGAATGAATTTAAAAAAAGTAATTATCGTGCTTATTTTTTTTCTCTTTTCCCTCTAACCACTCTGGATGGAGCTAAGTCTTTCCAAGAGTTTTTGCATGGCCAGGCTATTTGTTGCCTGTGTCTCCCTGCCAAGTAGCTGCTTCTCGATAATGCTGGTAGACCTTGGGTGCTGATCCAGACTCTTTATAATTACAGTTGGAATTGGACCTCTCTCCACAAATACTGCACACTCCACTGTTAGTTAATGGAAGTTCTTTATGCCATTTATTTCTCTCGTGCCTCTTTGACAGATGCCATTTTTCCACTCGTTCCAATGAAATTGGACTTTTTCAGAAAGTGTGTGGCTGGTGAGGCGGTGTTAATGAGCTTTTAATTACCATGAAAAAACTGGCGTTTCTGTGGAAAGCTAGCTCAGTTTCATTTTAACACTGAGTGCTGGAGGAACTCAGCGGGTCAGGCGGCATCTGTGGAGGGAATGGACAGGCGACGTTTCTGGTCGGGACCCCTCTTCAGACTGATGGAATAGATGGCACGACGGTATAGCGGTAGAGTTGCAGCCTTGCAACGCCAGCGACCCGGGTTCGAACCTGTCTACGGGTGCTTGTCGGTACGGAGTTTGCACGTTCTGCCTGTGGCCGCGTGGGTTTTCTCCGGGTGCTCCGGTTTCCGAACACACTCCAAAGACGTACGGGTTTGTAGGTTAATTGGCTTTGGTAAAGATTGTAAATTGTCCCTAGTCTGTGTAGGATAGCGTGAGTGTGCGGGGATCACTGGTCGGCGCGGACTCGGTGGGCCGAAGGGCCTGTTTCCGTGCTGTATCGCTCAACTAAACTAAACTCAAATAAGTTTAGCTCTTGAGGCTAATGGAATCAAGGGACATGGGGAAAAAGCAGGAACGGGGTACTGATTTTGGATGATATCGAATGGCGGTTGCCTTGAATGGCAAGTGCTGGTCAGGCAGCATCTGTGGAGGGAATAGACAGGTGACGTTTCTAGTCGTGACCCTTCTTCAGACTGTTGGAATAGATGGAGTCATTTAATTTTCATATATAGTAGGAACAGAACAATTAGATTCTTATTTACATTTACAGGCACATTACATGGAACATAGAAAAATACAGCACAGCAACAAGCTCTTTGACCCACAATGTCTATGCCGAACATGCTGCCTGATTAAATTAATCTCTGCCAGCACATGATCCGTATCACCCTATTCCACCCATATCCCTGCGCCTCTATAAAAATCTCCCAAATCCCACTATTATATCTGCCTCCACCAACAACCTCTGGCAGTGCGTTCCAGGCATTCACCACTCTGTTTGAAAAACCTGCCCCCCCGTACATCTCCTTTCCACTTTGCCCCTCTCACCTTAAAGCGGTGCCCTCTACCACTTGACTTTTCCAGGTTCTGATTGCCTACACTCTCTGTGCCAAACAGCCCACTTCTGTTCCTGTTCACGTCACAGCATAGAGGAAGGGACAATCTAATCGCAATGGTCACCATGGTACAGACACACTTTGGTTGTGGATAAGCTGTAAGTGCAATAAAGGCACAGCCTCGTACTCAGTGCAGGCAGCATAGGAAGTAAAATCACATTGTATCCAAACAGCCCTAAATCAAAAAAAAAAACCAAAATAAGTCGATAGTGCTTTCTCCTCTCATTCGTGACTTTGACTGATTCTGACTTTGATGAATTCCCTGCAGAATTCTTTAATGCCCGTGAGCGTGTTCTGTGGACTACAAGATAATTCACACTCAAATGCCTTTATTGCCTCTCTGCAAATCTGCCCTGCAATTTTTTTTATTCTTCCTTCACTCAGTCGGTATCTCTCTCCCCTCTGGGATCAGGAGGTTGCGAGTTCTAGTTTCCACACCAGGATTTGTGTTTGCAGTCTGGGCTGGCAGTCCTTTCCAACAGGGAGGGAGGGAGGGAGGGAGGGAGGGAGGGAGGGAGGGAGGGAGGGAGGGAGGGAGGGAGGGAGGGAGGGAGGGAGGGAGGGAGGGAGGGAGGGAGGGAGGGAGGGAGGGAGGGAGGGAGGGAGGGAGGGAGGGAGGGAGGGAGGGAGGGAGGGAGGGAGGGAGGGAGGGAGGGAGGGAGGGAGGGAGGGAGGGAGGGAGGGAGGGAGGGAGGGAGGGAGGGAGGGAGGGAGGGAGGGAGGGAGGGAGGGAGGGAGGGAGGGAGGGAGGGAGGGAGGGAGGGAGGGAGGGAGGGAGGGAGGGAGGGAGGGAGGGAGGGAGGGAGGGAGGGAGGGAGGGAGGGAGGGAGGGAGGGAGGGAGGGAGGGAGGGAGGGAGGGAGGGAGGGAGGGAGGGAGGGAGGGAGGGAGGGAGGGAGGGAGGGAGGGAGGGAGGGAGGGAGGGAGGGAGGGAGGGGGAGGGGGAGGGGGAGGGGGGGATCAGAGATGCCACCCTTCTGCGGGGATATTAAACCTTGCATCCTGTCTGCCTGGGCCAGTGATTCAGGTGGATGTTATAACTCCCTGGTCTCTACTTTGAAGGGAACGCAAGACCTCCTGGAACACTGCTCAGCATGTCTCCTGAAGGCAGCAATACAAACTCCACAGAGTAACTTGCCATTCCTGCCTCATGTTCACAGGTTCACAAGTTATAGGAGTAGAATGAGGCCATTCGGCCCATCAAGTCTACTCCGCTATTTCCAATCATGGCTGATCTCTGCCTCCTAATCCCATTTTCCTGCCTTCTCCCCATAGGGGGAAGAGTTAGATACAGCTCTTAGGGCTAACGGAATCAAGGGATATGGGGAGAAAGAAAGAACGGGGTACTGATTTTGGATGACTAGCCATGATCATATTGAATGGCGGAGCTGACTTGAAGATCCGAAAGACCTACTCCTGCACTAATTTTCTAACCCTTGACGCCCATTCCTGCTTGTGGACATTGCTATCATGGGGTGACTTCTGTACTCAACTAGGCCTCAGAAATCCCAATAGAGGAGGAGATGTGACGGCTACAGTAGGTCCACCTGAGGGGTGGCTGGAGTCAAGAGCGTTGAATCGTCAAATGTATTGGAAACACGAATAAAACGAAATTCTTGCTTGCCGCTCCATAACAGGCCTGTAAACAAAGTACACATCGATGGACCCGGGGGTGGGGGACAAAGAAGGGATGAATACTTTTTGAAACCTTTTGTGGCGACTCTTTTGTGCACTTTGTACGCCAAAAACAAAGAATTTCACTGTACAAGTGACAATAAAGTATCATCATCATCATCATCATCATCATCATCATCATCATCGCCATCATCATCATCATCATCTTCTTCATCATCATCATCATCATACATAATAAACAATAATTTAATAAATTAATAAGCACAGTACCAGTGCAAAACTAGAACCTCAACTCCTCACTACAACCAAAGATGTCCGTGGTAGTTCCGAGTTGAGGTTAGTGTCTGGCAGCGTTCAGCAGTTAGATGGCTGTCTGGAGGAAGTTGTTCTTACATAGAACATAGAAAAGTACAGCACAGATACGGGTCCACAATGTTAGTGCCGAACATAATGCCAAGCTAAACTGCTCTCATCTGCCTGTACATGATCCATATCCCTCTATTCCCAGCACTTCCATGTGCCTATGTAAAAGCCTCTTAAATGCCACTGTTGCATCTGCCTCCAACGCCACCCCTGGCAGTATGTTCCAGGCCTCCACCACTGTCTGTGTAAAAAAATTGCCCCGCTTATCTCCGTTAAACGTTTCCCGCTCTCACCTTAAAGCTACGCCCTCTGGTGTTGGACCCTGGGATAAAGGTTGTGACTGTCTACCCGATCTATGCCTCGCATCATTTTATATACTTCTAACAAGTCTCCCCTCGACCTCCGACGTTCTAGAGAAAACAATCCAACTGCTGGATCAATGGGTTTGAGAGATGGTATTGAGAGATTCATCGGTGACTTGCGTGCGTGCACCTTGTGGATGGTAGAGAATTATGTATTTTTATTAAGGAGCAAGTTCCGACCCAGAACTGGTTGTGGAGCGGGTTGAGAACAGGGAGAGTAAGTCTTTAAACGCAAGCGGAAATTGTGGAAATACTGAACAGGACAGGCAACGTTCATGGTGAGAGAAAGAGAGGTAACAATTTCAATGGACATTCTTCAATCAGCTTGGAGGATAATTGAACATACAACAAGGGGGCAGAATGGAGACATCCTTGGAGGTGCTAGTTGGTTTCGTTTAGACATACAGTGTGGAAACAGGCCCATTGGCCCACCCAGTCCACGCCGACCAACGATCACCTGTACACTAGATCTATCCTACACACTAGGGACAATTTACAGAGGCCAATTAACCTACAAACCCACACAGCTTTAGGGTGTGGGAGAAAACCGGAGCACCCGGAGGAAAACTCACGTGATAACAGGGAGAACGTGCAAACTCCACGCAGACATCACCCTTAGTCAGGATCGAACCCGGGTTTCTGGCACTGTACGGCAGCAACTCTACCACTGCGCCACTGTCAACGATGGGTGATTGTTGCTAAATAGTTACGCGACCCCCGAGCAGGGGCGGCACGGTGGCGCAGCGGTAGAGTTGCTGCCTTACAGCGAATGCAGCGCCGGAGACTCAGGTTCGATCCTGACTGCGGGCGCCGTCTGTACGGAGTTTGTACGTTCTCCCCGTGACCTGCATGGGTTTTCTCCGAGATCTTCGGTTTCCTCCCACACACCAAAGACGTACAGGTTTGTAGGTTAATTGGTTGGGTGCAAATGTAAAAATTGTCCCTAGTGGGTGTAGGATAGTGTTAGTGTGCGGGGATCGCTGGGCGGCGCGGACCCGGTGGGCCGAAGGGCCTGTTTCTGCGCTGTATCTCTAAATCTAAATCTAAAATCTAACAAGAAGGAAGGACTGTGACAGGGTGGGGGAAATAGGCTGAGTGATAAAAGTCTCCCTGACTCTCAGTCTGAAGAAAGGTTGGGACCTGAAACCATTCCTTCTCTCCAGAGATGCTGCCTGTCCTGCCGAGTTACTCCAGCACTTTGTGTCAATCTTGAGTGATAAAAGTGATGGTGATAAGAAGTTGGAAAAGGCAAATTGTCTCTGAAGCCATGTCCGTTCTTGGCCCTGTTATAAAGAGTTGCTTTGCAATCGTGGAGCTGCTGCTGTTGAAATCTCCTCATCTGGGGAGCTGACTGAGGGTCAGCCACAATGTTTGCCTTTCTCTGCCTTCAGTAATGTATGCAGGAACACATTTATCAGGCTGGCCAGCAATCCACTGACAACTGAAGTCAGGAAACGCCACTCACTGACATCAAGCATCCCTTCCAAAGAAGAGGCAACAGTATCCATCAACAGGGCTACCTGCTGTCATTATTCCAGAGAGACAAATGTGTGGAGAATGACTGCTTTCATTTTCAGAAACGGCAACAAATCCTTGTTGCTCGTCCCTTCAATCTTGGTTATTTTCTCCGTTGCGGATGTAGCCCAGTCCATCACACAGACCGGACTCCCCGCCATTAACTCCATCTCCACTCCACGCTGCCTCGGGAGGGCAGCCAATATAATCACAGACTTGTCCCACCCCCGGTCTCTCCTCCTTCTCTCTGCTTCCGTCTGGCAGGTGATACAGAAGCTTGAAAGCGCGCACCACCAGACTCGAAACAGCTTCCTCCCCTCTGTTATCAGGCCTCAGAACGGTCATAGGGTCATAAGTGACAGGAGCAGAATTAGGCCATTCGGCCCATCAAGTCCACTCCGCCATTTTATCATGGCTGATCTATTTCTCCACCCCCCAACCTCCCTCTCCTGCCTTCTCTCCGTAACCCCTGACACCCGTAACAATCAAGAATCTACCTGTCTCTGCCTTAAAAATATGCATTGATGGCCTCCACAGCCTTCTGTGGCAAAGAATTCCACAGATTCACCGCCCTCTGACTACAGATGGTCTTTCCATAAGTTAGGGTACTGTCCGATTCTCCTCTACCTTTCTGCAGACATCGGGCTTTGTCTCTGGAACTGGCACGCTTCAATGCTGAGAAATATGTTCTGCACTCTGCACCTTCCCCATTTCTCACCCAATTGTACTGGAGTTTAACTTGATTATATTTAAGTACCGTATGGTATTATCTGATCTGACTGGACAGCATGCAAAAGAAAGCTTTTCACTGTAGCTCGGCACACATGACAATAAAAACCTCAACCTAAACCAGAAGTTACTTTTGGCTTCTGAAAGATCATTTGAATCACCAAAGCATTTCTATGCTTTATTCTGTGAATGAGATCAGTATAGATAGGTATTCTATAGATCAGTATTCTGACACAGTATCACAGATAGAGTTCTACTGTGAACGAGATCAGTATAGATAGGTATAAGATGGCTGCCATGACGTAATGGACCAAAGGACATGTTTCTCTGTTGTATGACTCTATCTGTTTTGATGTGTTTATCCTTTATTCTTTATTGTTAACTGTATGTTTGTGTTGTCATTTGTGAGCGGAGCACCGAGGCACATTCCTTGTATATGCACACACTTGGCCAATAAACTTATTCGTACTTGGTTTAAAAATCAATTTGAAGAAAGCCCGACTTCCACCCAATATTAAAATGTGGCTGTGCGGAGCAGTCAAGTTATATTGATCCACGCAGAGAGTGGTTGTACAGGGACCCACACTTTTCATGTACAGATTGTATATTTCTCACATCATTCCTATCATCAACCTTTTTGGTCATGTATCACACGAAGAAAAACATCATTTTGTTATTACTGTCAGATAATCAGTCAGAGCAAAATGGCATGTCAATATTGTGTTGGACACTCTTTCACCATGATGTATATTCTGGTACTGTATGAATATCAGTCTCTCCATCAGAGAGCAGAATAGTTTTGTCAGTTCGAGATTGTGGTTAGAAGATTGCTCTGGGGATCGTTCTTTCGGCACTTCCCTTTGTCTCTTGAAAGGGAACCATAAATAAAGAACCAAAGGGCATTCCTTTCGAAAGGAGATGTGGAGGAATTTCTTTAGTCAGAGGGTGGTGTGCCTGTGGAATTCATTGCCACAGATGGCTGTGGAGGCCAAGCCATTGAGTATTCTTAGGGCAGAGATGGACAGATTCTTGATTAGTTAGGGTGTCATGGGTTATGGAAAGAAGGCAGGAGAATGGGGTTGAGAGGGAAAGATAGATCAGCCATGAGTGAATGTCAGAGTAGATTTGATGGACCGAAGGGCCTAATTCTGCTCCTCTATCTTATGAAATTATAAGTATGTCCATGTAATTTGAAGCAGTCTTTGACTTTGGCACATTTCATTCAATCTTTCTCGGATAATAAGTCACCTGAGGGTAAAACCACTGATGCAGTGTCTCATGCAGAGGCAACCATGATGGTCAGGAAGTAAGTAAAGGTGAGAGAGGTTCTGCTCTCCTGAGTTCATTAAGTAAGTGTCCCATCACGGTAAACCCCTTCTTAAAGCTGACTGCTTATTTTTTCTGAAGGCCAATACTAGTGCTATTCAGTCACTGAAGGTACTTATAGCAGTTGTTACACACATTCTCTTCCTCTGAAGGTGTACAGTACTTTAACTTGAGATTGTGCTCTCGATTAATGCTTACGCTTTTGCTTAACATGATGACGGCATCTTCTGAGGGCTCCAGTAAGCATTCTATCCCATCCTCTAGCTCTTGGTCCTTATCCCTGCAGGTCATGGCTTAGCAAATTTGCAAATGGTACAAAGCTGGGTGGTAGTGTGAACTGTGAGGAAGATGCTATGAGGTTGCAGGGTGACTTGGACAGGTTGTGTGAGTGGGCGGATGCATGGCAGATGTAGTTTAATGTGGATAAGTGTGAGGTTATCCACTTTGGTGGTAAGAATAGGAAGGCAGAGTATTATCTGAATGGTGTCAAGTTAGGAAAAGGGGACGTACAACGAGATCTGGGTGTCCTAGTGCATCAGTCACTGAAAGGAAGCATGGCAGGTACAGCAGGCAGTGAAGAAAGCCAATGGAATGTTGGCCTTCATAACAAGAGGAGTTGAGTATAGGAGCAAAGAGGTCCTTCTGCAGTTGTACAGGGCCCTAGTGAGACCGCACCTGGAGTACTGTGTGCAGCTTTGGTCTCCAAATTTGAGGAAGGATATTCTTGCTATTGAGGGAGTGCAGCGTAGGTTCACTAGGTTAATTCACGGAATGGCGGGACTGTCGTATGTTGCAAGACTGGAGCGACTAGGCTTGTATACACTGGAATTTAGAAGAATGAGAGGAGATCTTATCGAAACGTATAAGATTATTAAGGGGTTGGACACGTTAGAGGCAGGAAACATGTTCCCAATGTTGGGGGAGTCCAGAACAAGGGGCCACAGTTTAAGAATAAGGGGTAGGCCATTTAGAACTGAGATGAGGAAAAACCTTTTCAGTCAGAGAGTTGTGAATCTGTGGAATTCTCTGCCTCAGACGGCAGTGGAGGCCAATTCTCTGAATGCATTCAAGAGAGAGCTAGATTGAGCTCTTAAGGATAGTGGAGTCAGGGGGTATGGGGAGAAGGCATGAACGGGGTACTGATTGAGAATGATCAGCCATGATCACATTGAATGGCGGTGCTGGCTCAAAGGGCCGAATGGCCTACTCCTGCACCTATTGTCTATTGTCTATCAAGACTGTTTTAAATGTGCTGTGGGTGGCTGCTCCAACAAGCCTTTCAGGCCAAGTGATGTCCAGCTTCCCTGGATTCAAAGGACACCAAATGCTGGAGTAACTCAGGAGGTCAGACAGCATCTCTGGAGAACATGGATGGGCGACGCCTCTACCCGAAACCTATCCGTCTTCTCCAGAGATGCTGCCTGACCCGTTGAGTTACTCCAGCACTTTGTGTCCTTTTGTGTATTAACGAGCAGCTGCAGTTCTTTGATTCTTCTAGCCGGTGGATGAAAATACTTTTACTCACTTTTCCGTCTAATCATTCTACCGATTACTTCAAGTCCTCTTGAAACTTACCCTTCTGTTGAGGAAACTATGTCCTGGGTAGTAGTGAGCCTCTAGAGTGCCTCTCCCTCTTCTCCCCTCCTCCATTGCGAAAAAGTCATATAAGTGTGAAAATGCACACCTCCAGATTCAGGGACAGTTTCTTCCCGGCTGTTATCAGGTAACTGAACCATCCTATCAACAACCAGAGAGCAGTCCTGGGCTACTACCCACCTCATTGGACACCCTCGGACTATTTTTGACCAGACTTTACTTGACTTTATCTTGCACTAAACATTATTTACGTTATTCCCTTTATCCTGTATCGGTACACAGTCGATTGTAATCGAGCGTTGGCTTTCCGCTGACTGGTTAGCATGCAGCAAAAGCTTTTCACTGTACCTCGGTACACGTGACAATAAACTAAACTCAACTCAACTCAACTCATGCGGTGACCTGTCCTTCGCTTGGCTGTTCAGCAGAGAAGTTGTCGGCCCAATCGAGGAAAGAGGCTTTGTCGAGTTCCTTCGTTCCTAAACTTTGGACGGCTTCCGCTGAACTTTAAAAAAAATTATTGCCGTGAGAAAAGACATATAGCCTCCGCCCGACGAGAGAAGATTGCGTGTTTGAGACAAGTAGCTGTGCCACCTGACAAGTAACATTTGCTGCAGAAGACAGTTTTATTTTGTTAGATGAAGCCATCTTGTCCCTTTACCTCAGGCATTTGTCTAATTCTGAGCAATTAATAATCTGTACCAGAGAACAGCTAATACGGATGTCTGCCCGAGGCTCAGTCCAATACTCTACAACCGCTAGGAACATAATAAGATCACATATATAATTCAACAATCATTTATCTCTGCCATGTACCATTTAGCTTGGCAGCTGAGGTCCTGAGCATTACACAGCATTTATGGCGAGTGTTTGCATCAAAAATGACACAGGGCTGATTGAAGTTAGAATGTTCTTCAGGAGTATCTCGGTGTCTGATTTTTCAACCTACTAACAGCTAACAATGGCCTGTTTCCTTTATCATCGTTACTTTTTTGCATATCTTTCATTCATTGTTCTTTATCTCTCCACATCATCGTCTATATCTCTCGTTTCCCTTATCCCTAACCAGCCTGAAGAAGGGTCTCCACCCGAAACGTCACCCATTCCTACTCTCCAGAGATGCTGCCTGTCCCGCTGTGTTACTCCAGCTTTTTGTGTCTGTCTTCGGTGTCTTGATTCAATTGATTGAAAGATTCAAGTGGACACAGGGCCTTCGTCCCAGGGAGTCCATGCCGACCGTCCACACTAGTTCTAAGTTATCTCGGTTTCGCATCCACTCCCGACACGCTAGCGGCCATTTGAGGGGGGCCGACTAACCTACAAATCCACGGGCCTTTGGTTCGTGGGAGGAATCCGGAGCACCCGGAGGTAACAAAGCTGGAATGAACCACATTGATTTGATCTCGTGAACCAAAACAGAAACACTGCAAGAACTCAACCGGTCAAGCAGCATGCAGGGAAAGAGAAACTCTGGTGTTTCTTTGGGCGGCACAGAGTTACTGCCTTGCAGCGCCAGAGACACGGGTTCAATTCTGATTGCGGGTGCTGTCTGTGCGGAGTTTGCACGTTCTCCCCATGACTGCGTGAGTTTCCTCTGGGTGCTCTGGTTTCCTCCCACACTCCAAAGACGTGCGTGTTTGCAGACTAATTGATTCTGTAATATTGTGCCAAGGGTGTTGGATGCGTAGTGGGATGACATAGAACTAGTGTATGGGCGATCCATGGTCACATGGATTCGGTGGGCCGAAGAGCCTGTTCCCACGCTGTATCACTATAACAAACTAAACTCAACTAAGCTAAACTAGTCAAGGGTTCGTTCAGGTCAGCAACTATTCCTCAGAGTGCTGACCTGAAGTACTGACTGTTTCTCTTTCCACAGACAGAGTCATTGAATCATTAAGTCATACAGCATGGAAACAGGCCCTTTGGCCCAACATGCCCATACTGACCAAGATGCCCCATCTACACGAGTCCCACCTGCCCACGTTTGGCCCTATAAACCTTTCCTATCTATCTACCTGTTCAAATGTCATGTAAATAGTGTTATAATACCTGCCTCAGCTATCTTATCTGGTTCCTTATACCCTCCATCTTCTGTGAGAAAATGTTACCCCTCAGGTCTCACCTTAAAGCGTTTCCTCTAGGTGAACGACTGTGCATTTACCCTATCCAAGGCCCTCATGATCTCATACACCTCTGAAGGATCTCCCCTCATCCTGCCTGAATCAGGATCTCCCATTTTGTTTGAGATTCAGTTTTCTTTGATTTCTATTGAGATTCAGTGTCACTCTGGAACAGTGCTACAGTGAGAAGAGTGACTTCAGGGGACAGGGACAGAGCAGAGCAGAGGAGGCAGTAACTCTGCACTTGATACACAGGCTCGGCGATCGTTTCGCTCAACACCTTCGCTCAGTCCTCCTTAACCAACCTGATCTCCAGGTGGCTGAGCACTTCAACTACCCCTCCCACTCCCGGTCTGACCTTTCTGTCATGGGCCTCCTCCAGTGTCATAGTGAGGCCCACCGCAAATTGGAGGAACAGCACCTCATATTTCGCTTGGGCAGCTTGCAGCCCAGCGGTGTGAACATTGACTTCTCTAACTTTAGATAGTTCCTCTGTCCCTCTCTTCCCCTCCCCCTTCCCAGTTCTCCCTCTATCTTCCTGACTCCACCTATATTCTTTCTTTGCCCACCCCCCCCCCCCCCCCGACATCAGTCTGAACAAGGGTCTCGCCCCGAAACGTCACCCATTCCTTCTCTCCAGAGATGCTGCCTGACCCGCTGAGTTACTCCAGCATTTTGTGATACTTTCGATTTGTACCAGCACCTGCAGTTATTTCCCTACTCACTTGATTTATACCCTTCGGCTCAAAGCGCCTTCCTTCCTTTCTACCACATGTCCAAGGTGTCGAAGTCGCCACTGGCAATCAGACTCAAGGACTCGGATCAATAACCGTCACCAGCAGGTTTATTTTACTTGAGCAAGGGTAGAGGTGTCCCAGTCAAAGGCTGCGATCACATCTCCAAAGTTTGATGGCACAACAAGATACTTATACACAAGGAAGACGATCTTAGGTGATGCACAAAGGTTGATTAGTTGAAAGGTGATAGCCATTAGCTCTGCACATTAACCACAAAGGAGATGACTCGGGATGCACGAGAGTTGTTTAGTTTAGTTTAGTTTAGTTTAGTTTTGTGGAAACAGGCCCCACTGAGTCCGTGCCCCCCCCCCCGACCAGCGATCCCCGTACCCAAACACTATCCTGCACACACTAGGGACAATTTACAATTTTACCAAGCCAATTAACCTACAAACCAGTACGTCTTTGGAGTGTGGGAGGAAAGCAGAGGTCCTGGAGAAAACCCACACAGTCACGGGGAGAACGTACAAACTCCGTACAGGCAGCACCCGTAGTCAGGATCGAACTCGGGTCTCAGATGCTGTAAGGCAGCAACTCTACCGCTGCGCCTTCGTGGCTCAAAGTTGATAGGCACTAGCTCTGCCCGCAAGGGGATTAGATCGATATGTTACTGAACAGATACTGGCTAGCGACTTCTTGGTTTAATGTTTAATGTGGGGGGTGTTCATGAACTCTACACCCCCCCCTGCCCTTCCCCACCCCCACCCCTCTGTATTGCTAGTTTTATGAATAAAGTGTATTCAAAGGAGAAACGCTGTTTGACGTGATATAAAAGATTACTGATGAAGCCATTTAAATACAGTACCTAACAGAGTATCCTACATCCAGCCGCTTTTGGGATGTCTACCAAGGTTATGGGCAGACATGGGGAAAGCTAGGCTCCTGGATCACCTTAATCAGTCTGAAGAAACATGGAAACTAGGTGCAGGAGTGGGCCATTCGGCTCTTGGAGCCAGCACCGCCATTCAATAGACAATAGGTGCAGGAGAAGGCCATTCGGCCCTTCGAGCCAGCACCACCATTCAATGTGATCATGGCTGATCATTCTCAATCAGTTCCTGCCTTCTCCCCATACCCCCTGACTCCACTATCCTCAAGAGCTCTATCTAGCTCTCTCTTGAATGCATTCAGAGGCTTGGCCTCCGCTGCCTTCTGAGGCAGAGAATTCCACAGATTTACAACTCTCTGACTGAAAAAGGTTTTTCCTCATCTCCGTTCTAAATGGCCTACCCCGTTATTCTTAAACTGTGGCCCCCTGGTTCTGGACTCCCCCAACATTGGGAACATGATTCCTGCCTCTAACGTGTTCAACCCCTTAATAATCTTA
Organism: Rhinoraja longicauda; assembly: GCF_053455715.1. Taxonomy (NCBI): domain Eukaryota; kingdom Metazoa; phylum Chordata; class Chondrichthyes; order Rajiformes; family Arhynchobatidae; genus Rhinoraja; species Rhinoraja longicauda. The sequence continues at coordinate 23,297,805 of NC_135980.1, read as the reverse complement.
TATGTTATATTCATTATGATCATGGCTGATCATCCAGGATCAGTGCCCCGTTCCTGCTTTCTCCCCACACCCCTTGATTCCGTTGGAACATAAGAGCTGTGTATCAGGAGGGTCTCGACCCGAAACGTCCCCCATTCCTTCTCTCCGGGGGTGCCGCCCGTCCCGCTGAGTTACTCCAGCTTGTTGTGCCTGTCTTCGGATGGATCGGCAGGGTGCAGTACAGATGTGGGGCCACTGGGGCCTGAAGCCACTGAATTCGAGGCGCGTTGGGGGCGATTTGCCACGACGGACTCCCAGCACTGATTCCATTTGGAACTGGATTGAGAGTGTCACAATTTATTTCACTTGTGAATTTTAATGGCTGCTGCTGGGAAGCAAGGACATTCATCCTCGCTGTCTGGGGCCGAATCAAAAAACCCTCGTCCCTGTTGGGGGGGGGGGGGGGGGGGGGGGAGCGCACGCCACTAGTAATGGGCAGTGGAAGATTTTCTACTTTAACATCCGGTGACAATATTAAAGGTTCTTAAATCTGATATATGGAGTGACAATTATGCCGCCGATCCCTGAGGCATGGCTGCGAGACAATTTAATGTACGCCAGAATTACATAGATCTCTGCCCGAGATCCCAGATGGAATTTACGTCATATCTCCGAAGATCATCTGGATCACTCAATGTCCACGCTGCCTGGCTGTTTAAAAGGGTAATGCTTCCTGGTAAAATTATTTGATTTTCCTACTTAAAAAATTATTATTTAGAGATACTGCGCAGAAACGGGCGCTTCGGCCCACCGAGTCCACACCGACCAGCGATCCCCGCACATTAACACTGTCCTGCGCACACCAGGGGCGATTTTTACATTTACACCCGAGCCAACTAAGCTACAAACCTGTATGTCTTTGGAGTTTGGGAGGAAACCGGGGCACCCGGAGAAAACCCACGGGTAGAACGCACAAACTCCGTGCGGACAGCGCCCGTAGTCAGGATCGAACCCGGGTCTCTGGCGCTGTAAGGCAGTAACTCTAACCTCTGCGCCACCGCGCCTCCCCTCTGTTACTTCTTGATTGTGTCAAGCTTGCTCCTGGGCCCACGCTCCCGCCCACGAGTGGCCATTTCCCATGTGTGAAGTCACACAATGCGGTGAAGGCCATTATAGCCACACCTGGAAATGGTGAGGAGAAGGACAATAACATTATGAGGGACACAGATAGGGCAGACAGTCAGGGTGGAAATGGCCAACACTAGAGGCCATAGCTATAAGATGAGAGGGGGTGAGTCTAATGGAGATGTACTGGGCAAGAGAGAGTGGTGGTGAGTGGGGGGAGGGGGGGGGGGAGCACGGGGGTGGTGGTGGAGGCAGATACCATAAGTGGCGTTTAAGAGGCTTTCTGATAGGCACATGGAAATCCAGGGAATAGAGGGATATGAATCATGTGCAGGCAGATGAGATCAGTTTAACGTTAGTTTAGTTTCGCTTATCATGTTTGGCACAAACAGTGTGGGCCGAAAGGCGGGTTCTGGCTGTGCTGTTCCATTCCATGTTCTATGCTGTTAAGTGCTTCTGGAATATGTCAAACTCTGCCTTAAAAATTCCCATTGTCACGGCCTCCACAGCCTTCTGTGGTAATGAATTCCACAGATTCACCACCCTCCGACAAAAGTACCTCCTTTCTCAAAGTACGTCCTGTAATTCTGAGGCTGTGCCCTCTGGTCCTAGACTATCTCACTAGTGGAAATGTGTCCTGCCTCCTAAGGATTTTGTGCCTATCAATAGGATCATTACTCATTTTCCTCAACTGCAAAGATCTAAATTCGTCATCTGCTCATGATAGAATAACCCTCTACTCCCAGAGATTTGCCTCATAAATCTCTTTCAAACTACCTTCAGAGTAAATCCTTTCTTAAATGCGGGGACCAAAATTGTGCACAGTACTCCAGGTGTGGCCTCACCATTACCCCCTTGTACAATCGTAATAAAGATGCCCTATTTCTAAACTCCAACCAATAAAATGCTAGGCGGTGCAGCGGTAGAGTTGTTGCCTTACAGCGCCGAAATGTCAGAGATACGGGTTCGATCCCGACTAGGGGGCTTGTCTGTACAGAGTTTGTACGTTCTCCCCGTGACCGCGTGGGTTTTCTGCGAGATCTTCGGTTTTCTCCCACACTCCAAAGACGTACAGGTTTGTAGGTTAATTGGCTTGGTATAAATGTAAATTGACCCTAGTGTGTGTGGGATGGTGTTAATGTGTGGGGATCGTTGGTCGGTGCGGACTTGGTGGGCCGAAGGGCCTGTTTCTGCGCTGTATCTCTAAACTAAACTAAATTAAAAGCCAATTTGCCAGTTGCCTGCCCACTAACCTTTTGTTCTTTGTGCACATGAACATCCAGATCACATTGTACCTCGATTATCTGTAATCTTTCTCCATTTAGATAATGGTCTGCCTGTAACTTCCTCCTACTGAATTGTGTGGATTCACTCCGTGCCACTTAAACCTCATTACAAGAGTATTTGATCGGCTGGGAGGCTATTTGGGACATTCTAGAGTTATGAATAGCAGTCAGGAAAATCTAGTCTGTCTGTTCCCGTCCACACCTGCCAGCCTCCTAACTTTCTTTAGGGGAACTTGGACCAATTTTAGCCAACTTTTCTGCTGCACTGTCAAAGACCATCAAACCTCAGCCGACACCCAGGATTGGAGCCCAGACAGAATACAGGGGCAGGGACATCAAATAAGAAAATATTCAGTTAGGCCACAGCTTGAGTATTTAATACGATTCTTTTTGCCTCATATAGGAAAAATGTGATAATACTGGAGAGGGTGCTGACAAGGATTTTGGCGGATCTGAAGAGTTCTAGTTAGGAAGAGAGGCAACTAGCCTTGAATTGCCTTTGAAACAAAAGGGACCGAGCAAAAATATTGTACCCTATACAATGGTAATAAAGCTTCCCTATTTCTAGACTCCAACCAACAAAAGCCAATTTTCCAATTATCTTGCCATACCTGCCCGTTAACTTTTTGTCCATAAGTTCAGAAGGAATGGGAGCAGAATTAGGCCATTCGGCCCATCATGTCTACTCCTGCCATTCAGTCATGACCGATCTGTCTTTCCTTCTCAACCCCATTCTCCTGCCTTCTCCCCATAACTCCTGGCACCTGTACGAATCAAGAATTCATCAATCTCCACCTTAGAGGTGCGGCACGGTGGCGCAGCGGTAGAGTTGCTGCCTTACAGCGAATGCAGCGCCGGAGACTCAGGTTCGATCCTGACTACGGGTGCTGTACTGTACGGAGTTTGTACGTTCTCCCCGTGACCTGCGTGGGTTTTCTCCGAGATCTTCGGTTTCCTCCCACACTCCAAAGACGTACAGGTTTGTAGGTTATTTGGCTGGGCAAATGTAAAAATTGTCCCTAGTGGGTGTAGGATTGTGTTAATGTGCGGGGATCGCTGGGCGGTGCGGACCCGGTGGGCCGAAGGGCCTGTTTCTGCGCTGTATCTCTAAATCTAAAAAAAAATCTTAAAACTGTCCATCGACTTGGCCTCCACAGCCTTCTGTGGCAATGAATTCCACAGATTCACCACCCTCTGACCAAAGATGTTCTTGGTGCACGTGGACATCCAGACTCCATTGTGCCCTGATCATCTATAATCCTTCTCCATTTGGATAATAATCTGCCTTTAAATTTCCCTTGCTGAATTGCCTACCTTCACACCATCCCACTTAAACTTCATTCGAACAGTTTTTACTTGGCCTGAAGGCAATTTGGGACATCCTAGAGTTATGAACGGCACTTCCGAAATGCTTGCCTGTCTTTTTCTTTTTATAAAAATGAACAACACTTCTCTCTCCAACATCGTGCATTTCTCTTGAATAATAAACAAACTTGATAAATTAATGGGGCGTGCTGATATTGCAGAATTGTAACCCGCTGGAAATGAACTGCTCGGTAAGAATGAGATACATTAAAGTGCAGTCACTTTAACTGTGGACATAAATCCCCACCCCACCCCCACCCCCACCCCCACCCCCACCAATGTGTTGAGGGGCGAACGGTTAATCACTCTGAGGGAGGAGAAGGATCGTTAAGGTCCCGTGGCCCTGTTTTTTTCTTCTAGTTTTTAGAGGCACAGCGCGGAAACAGGCCCTTCGGCCCGTCGGGTCCACACCGACCAGCGATCCCCGCACATTAACACTTATCAGGGGGAGAACGTACAAACTCCGCGCAGACAGCGCCCGTAGTTGGGATTGAACCCGGGTCCCTGGCGCTGTAAGCGCTGTAAGGCAGCAACTCTACCGCTGCGTCACCGTCTTAGCACTTTGACTGGGAGAAGAGCTTGCCTTTTTGCCAAGCGAGTCCGTGCAATCTGTGACCATCCATCTTATGCCTGTCGGAACAACACCAGCACTTTACTCCGGCACTAGCAGTCCATCTGGCAAACACCAAGCCTACAGTCAAGATACTGTTAAATAATGAATTAAGTAGTAATCACAAAATATTAATCAACTGAGCAGCCACCGGCCAATTTTTGCTGCTGTTTGGAGCCTCAATGTAAATAGCTCCCCTCTGACAATTAACATGTAAATTACTCGGTTGCTGAGATTTTATTGGCAGAATATCACAGCCCAGACGAACAGTGGGTCTCATGACACCAGCTAAACACACAAGGCAGAACTTCACTTCATTCCCATATCGCGTTGATTAAGTACCTTGACCAATATTCATCCTTCAACTGTTAAGGGGTCGGCCTTTCAAAGCAGAAATGGCAGCGTTCTTTCTACCACGGGTCTTTTTGAACTCTTCTCCTTGAGGGGCGATGGAAGCAGAGTCTTTGAATTTCGAGGCAGAGGGAACTGCAGATGCTGGTTTACAGAAAAAGTGCCAGAGCAACTCAGCGCGTCAGGCAGCAACTATGTAGAACACGGATAGGCGATGTTTTGGGTCGGGACTCTTTGTCCCAAAACGTCAGGTCAGGCAGCTTCTCTGGAGAACATGCATAGATAGGCTACGTGTCGGAAGGAACTGTGGATACTGGTCTTCACTGAAGAAAGACACAAAATGATGGAGTGATTCGGCGGCTCAGGGGGCATCTCTGGAGAAAAGGAATAGGCGACGTCTCAGATCGAGTGCCTTCTTCAGTCTGAAGATGGGCCTCGACCAAAAACATCACCTATTCCTTTTCTCCAGAGGTGCTGGCTGACGCGTCGAGCTCCTCCAGCATTTTGCGTCTGTCTCCGGTGTAAACCAGCACCTGCAGTTCCATCCGACACGCCGCCGATCCATGCATGTTCTCCAGAGATGCTGCCTGACCCGCTGAGTAGCTTCAGCTCTTTGTGCCTTTTGAATTTTCAGATAGATTCCTGAAAAGCAAAGATAGATGATGGAAGGCTAGGTGGGAATGCAAAGTTCAGATTATCGTGAGTACGGCTAAAATCTTATCTGATGGTAGGGTGGAGCAGGTCGGTGGGGTCAACTGGTCTAGTCCTGCTCCAAACTGACGGACACCACAGCACAGGAACAGGTGCTTGAGCCCACAATGTCCCTGCGAGGTTAAACTAATCTCCTCTGCATCCTGCCATTCCTTGCACCTCCATATGCCTGTCTAAAGCCCTCATAGAAGCCACCTTCGCATGTGCCTTCACCACCACCATTGCCCCTGGCAATGCATTCCAGGCACCACCGCTCTGTGTAAAACAACTTGCCGCAAACATCTCAATTAAACTTTGTCCCTCTCCCCTTCTTGCCATCGCCTCTTAACATTTGATTGACATTTCCACTCGAGGATATGCCTGTCATAGTTTTACATACTGCCATCAGGTCTCCCCTCGACCTCCGGCGTTCCAGAGAAAACAATCGAGAGTTTGTCTACCCTAACAATGATTATGTAATTATGTAACCATTTCCTCGAATGGCCTTTCCATAGTGGATGGTAGAGGTGGTGCCTCATCGCGCTAGAGATTACGGTTCGAAGCTGGCCTCGGGTACCGTCCGTGTGAGGTTTCTGCTCGTCCTCTCTGTGGCTGCGTGGGTTTCCTCCGGGCGCTCCGGTTTCAATAGAAAATAGACAATAGGTGCAGGAGAAGGCCATTCAGCCCTTCGAGCCAGCACCGCCATTCAATGTGATCATGGCTGATCATTCTCAATCAGTACCCCGTTCCTGCCTTCTCCCCATACCCCCTGACTCCGCTATCCTTAAGAGCTCTATCTAGCTCTCTCTTGAATGCATTCAGAGAATTGGCCTCCACTGCCTTCTGAGGCAGAGAATTCCACAGATTCACAACTCTCTGACTGAAAAAGTTTTTCCTCATCTCATTTCTAAATGGCCTACCCCTTATTCTTAAACTGTGGCCCCTCGTTCTGGACTTCCCCCAACATTGGGAACATGTTTCCTGCCTCTAACGTGTCCAACCCCTTAATAATCTTATACGTTTCGATAAGATCTCCTCTCGTCCTTCTATCCTCGCACATCCCAAGGACCTGCGGGTTTGTTGGTTAATTGGCCCCCTGTAAATTCTCCCCACTGTGTAGGGAGTGGATGAGAGGGTGGGACAACATGGAACTGGTGTGAACTGGTGATCGATGGTCAGCGTGGACAAGGTGGACCAAAGGGCCCATTTCCATGCTGTATCTTTCAATCACTCATAGCTCCATAGGTGATAGGAGCAGAATTTGGCCGTTCGGCCCATCACTTCTCTGGCGCTCTCAATGCATAATCTAGGAGATGCAGGTTGGTAGGTTAATTGGCTTCTGTAAATTCACTCTTGTGTGTCGGGAGTGTATGAGAAAGTGGAATGACGTAGAACGAGGGTGATTAATGGCCGGCATGGACCCAGTGGGCAGAAGAGTCTGTTTCCACGCTGCCTCTCTAAACCAAAGATAAGGCAGTTCTTGCTGCTATTCATGTTTTAGAATTTTTTTTAAACTGCCGATTCTGGAAATTTGAAATAAAAGCAGCAAAGGCAAGACATACTCAGCAGATTAGGCCAGACCTCCTGAGTATCTATAGCATTTTCTCCTCATAATTCCTGATATCCTTAAATCGGTTGCCATATTTCACAGCGTGCAACAGTGACAACACCTTTAAATCACTTTATTATCCGTAATATGCCTTGGGATTCTTTTTAAACGCAGGAGTTTATGTCTCACATCTCTTGACAACATGGAAGGAGGGCAAAATGTAGAATCAAGGAACTGTAGATGCTGGTTTACATAAAAAGTTCACAAAGCACTGGCATAATTCAGCGGGTCAAGCAGCATTTCTGGAGAACATGGATAGGTGACGTTTTGGGTTGGGACCCTTCTTCAGAATATAGCGCATATATGGGAGGCCATTTGGCCCATTGGGTCTTTGCCAGATCTCAGAGAAATCCCATTAATCCCATGACCCCACTTATTTTCCTGCTGCACATTTTCCCCTCACATGCCCATTAACTGCACCCTAGTTCCCCCATTGCTAGCCCGCACAGGGAATACTTTACAACAACCAATTATCCCATCAATCCATTGAGGCTCTGAAAGGATTTAACGATGGTTTGGGAAAGAGAGAGTCATATCCTACATAGAAAATAGGTGCAAGAGGAGGCCTTTCAGCCCTTCGAGCCAGCACCGCCATTCATTGTGATCATGGCTGATCGTCCAGAATCAGTAACCCGTGCCTGCCTTCTCCCCATATCCTTTGACTCCGCTAGCCTGAAGCTCTATCTAACTCTCTTTTAAATTCATCCAGTGAATTGGCCTCCACTGCCTTCTGTGGCAGAGAATTCCACAAATTCGCAACTCTCTGGGTGAAAACGTTTTTCCGCACCTCAGTTTTAAATGAACTCCCCTTTAGTCTTAGACTATGTGGCCCCTGGTGCTGGACTCCCCCAACATTGGGAACGTTTTTCCTGCATCTAGCTTGTCCAGTCCTTTTATAATTTTATTTGTTTTATACGTATAATTTTAATCTTATAACAGACGCAAAGCCTACAGGCTGCCTGGGAAAAGCGGCCAACATAATCGAAGACTCGTCCCACTGAAGTCATCCCTCCTCCCTGCTCCCATCCAGCAGAAGGTGCAGTAGCTTGAAAGGCCTAACAAGACAGGTGGTGGGAGACAAAAGGATTTAAGGGTTGTGTCCCGCCAGGCTTTCTCCACCTCCACTACAATCAGTCTGAAAAAGCTTCCCGACCTGAAACGTCGCCTATCCAGAGATGCTGCCTGACCCGCTGAGTTACTCCAGCACTCTGTGTCCTTTTTTTGGCAACCAGCACCTGCGGTTCTTTGTAATAATAATAATAATAATCATTTATTTTATATAGCGCCTTATCAGGTGCTCAAAGCGCTTTACATAAACAATCAAACATAAAAACAAACAGACAAACTATCCTGACGGAGAAGCGGCGAATAAACAACGCCAGCGCCCTCTCACGTCAGGGTCCGTCCGGCAGTAGACAACAAAAAGCACAGGACACACAGATACAATTTTTACACAAACAGCCATCACAGTGATTGCTCCAGGCATACCCTCACTGTGATGGAAGGCAAAGTCTTATCTCCTCCTGATTTCTTCTCCCGTGGTGCCACGAGGTGATTGAGGCTCCCAACTTTTTGAAGTCCCCACCGGGCGATGGAAAGTCCCAGGGCCAAGCCGAGCAGGCCGATGAAGGTCCTGAGCCCCCACCGGGCGATGGAAAGTGCTGCGGCCGAGCCACGCAGGGCGATGAAGGGCCTGCGAGCGGGTCGATCATACCTCGCACTTCGGGGCGGTTGAAGCTGCTACGGCTGGAGCTCCCAAAAACCGGCCGCCAGACAGGGACCTGCGAACTCCCGATATTGCGGTCTGCAGGGCCCACGGCCGAAGCCTCCGAGATGGTAAGTCCAGGCCCTGCGACCGGAGTCTTCAAGGTCGATCCCAGCTGGAGGCCGCCGACTCCACGATGTTAGGCCGTAGCGCGAACGGAGATACGACACGGTAAAGGTCGCATCTCCGTTGAGCAGGAGATTTGAAAAAAGGTTTCCCCCAACCCCCCCACCACCCCCCCACATATACAGAGTTAAAAATAAAACAAAACGTACATTAAATGATGACAATAGACAAAAAAACAAAAAAAAGACAGAGAGACTGCCGGTGAGCCGCAGCTGCAGAACACAGCCACGCCCCTTTGTGACTACTCTTTAAATGTTATTTTAGTTTAGTTTAGTTTAGAGATGCGGCGTTGTAACAGGCCCTTCGGCCCACCGAGTCCGCACCGACCAGCGATCCCCGCACACTAACACTATCATTCACACACTAGGGACAAATCTTTACACTTTTTATACCAAGCCAATTATCCTACAAACCTGTACGCCGTTGGAGTGTGGGATGAAACCGAAGTTCTCGGAGAAAACCCACACGGTCACGGGGAGAACGTACGGACTCTGTACATACAAGCACCCGTAGCAGGGATTGAACCCGGGTCTCTGGTGCTGTAAGCGCTGTAAGGCAGCACCTCTACCGCTGCGCCACCGTGCCGCCCTTTAATATCTACCACTTTAGCCAAGCATCTGGCCACCTGCCCCGATATGTTGAACAGCTCAGTGTTGATTTTTGTTTAAGAGCGTTCCTTTCACACGCCTCTGGTGTCTAGCTACATTACAGGTGCTGATGTATGAAAACTCTGGATCAATGCATTGACAAAACCAACTTGAAACATCCACAGCAGTCCTCGGAGAAAAGCTCCGGGATATTAAACATACATTTCTTTTAAGAGGAAAGGAGAATTATTAAAATAATATTAATTATTTAAGAAGAAAAAACCTGAAGGAATGGATTCAAATCATTGCACATTCAGAATGGCCATGGGTCCTTAATAATGCTGCCATTAATTATTGAAAACGCTGAATGGTGATCTCGCTGAAGCGTGAAAGATTTGGAGATGGGTCGATGGGACGGGCACAGATGGGCTTGTTCCTCTGGTTGCAGAGTCCAGGGCAGTCGGCGTTGGTTCAGCGTAACAGGTTGCTTGTTTAAGAAAGAGACGAGGAGGGATTTCTCCTTACGGAGAGGCGTGGCTGAACCCAGAGCAATATTTCAAGAGTAAGGGCCTTAGCCTTACATAGGTAACCTTACAGTTGGGCAGCATGGTGGCGCCTCTGGTGGAATTGCTGCGTCACTGCGCCATAGACCCGGCTTTGATCCTGACTTTGAATGCTCTCTATGTGGAGTTTGCACGTTCTCCCTGTGACCGTGAGGGCTTCCTCTGGTTCCTACGGTATCCACCCATCTCCCCAAAGGTGTTGCGGGCATGTAGGCCATTCTGTAAATTGCCCCTGGTGTGCAGGGGGCGAGAAAGTGGGCGGTCGATGGTTGGTATGGATTCAATGGGATGAAGAGTGTCTCTAAACTAAACTAAGTCAAGGTCCCTTGACGTCAGAGATTGGAAACTGGGTCTGGAGGTGGAGACAACCCTGAAGAGGTGTGGAGTGGGAGAGTGTGTTTCGGTGTGGAGCGGGAGAGTAGGGTTGCGTGCTGGGCACAGCTGAGGATCTTTGCCAGATATCTTTCGTTTTTCTTACAATTTTTTCAGAGATACATAGTGGAAGCAGGCCCTTCAGCCCATCGAATCCACACTGGCCATTGATCCTCCGTTCACACTCGCTCCATGTTAACCCACTTTCCCATCCACTCCTTACACATGAGGGGAGATTTCACAGAGACTAATTAACCTACCCGGCACTGCACTTCTTCAGGAAAACCGCACTGCCACAGGAAGAAAGTGTAAACTCCACACAGACAGCACCCGTGATCAGGTTTCAACCCGGGACTCTGGGGCTGTAAGGCAACATCTCTACCAGTGACGGTACAAAATTCTCAAGTGTTAGCAGTGGCGGGAATTGTCCGCACCAAGAGCTCCCGAGAGATGTTCTTTTGTTGGAGACACGAGAAACTGCAGATGCTGGAATCGCGAGCAAAACACAAAGTGCTGGAGGAACTCGGCGGGTCAGGCAGCATCGGTGGAGGGGATGGACCAACGATGTTTCGGGTCGGGACCAATCAGTTGCTGGATGATTTAGTGAGCCCACTGCCTGCCCACCGATGAGGTTAAGGGGAAACATGGAGGGACAGGGATGATGTGCAGGCAGGGGAGATTAGTTTATCTTGGTGTCATGTTCAGCACAGACATTGTGGGCTGAAGGCCTGGGCCTGTGCTGTAATTCTCTCTACATCCAATATTCTATCAGGAACTGGGACAGAAAGTTTGTCGTAAGATAAGACGGGAGTTAATGAAAAAATCTTTTTTAATCCAGCAGGTGGAACTAATTGGGTTTGGTCTCAAACTCGCTGCCAAGAAATCTGAGAATGACAGAAATTTATCCAAATGGTACTCACTGAAGTATTGAGAAATATATCTTTAGTGAGTCCCATCCACCATAAGCTAAAAGGTGGAGGAAGGAACTGCAAATATTTTTTTTTACCAAAGTGAATACCTCTGTAATCAACTAAGGTTCCTTTCCTTTGCCACCCTTATCTCTCCTCCTTATTGAAACATGCCCGCCTCGAACTCTTGTGTAGGAAGGAACTGCAGATGCCGGTTTAAACCCAGGATAGGCCCAATATGCTGGAGTAACTCAGCATATTGGGACAGGCAGCACCTCAGGAGAGAAGGAATGGGTGACGTTTCGGGTCAAGGCCCTTCTTCAGACTGATGCCAGGGGGAGGGAGATACAGAGATAAGGAAGTGTAAGGTGTGAAATCAGGACAAAGGGGTTGGAGATCAAGGAAAATGTAGAATAGGTCATTGTTAGCTGGGAGAAGGTAACAAAACAAACAGGGATAAAATGTTTAGGGAGGAATATGTGCGTGTGTGTTTGCGAGTGTGTTTGTGAGTGTGTTTGTGAGTGTGCGTGACAGTCATTTGTGTATAACTGTGACATCCCTCTCGTTATGGCAACCTTCCAATATTGATTTTCATCCCCGTCTCTGCTTCCATACGAATGAAGAATAAGAGTTTGAGGAACTCGACCAAAGGAACTGAATACCCAAAGCCAAATCCATTAAAACAATACATGCCTTAATGAAGGCATTAAATGTATTAATAATCCAGTATTGGAGTGCTGTATTATACCCAAAAGAAAAAGCATTGAAGTTCTATGTATACCAGTGTAATTATAAAGTCATAATTTAATGATTACATTTGTTGTTGGTAATCCCTTCACACAATTAACAATGCATTAGATAAACTGTAATGAATAGTTGTTGAAATGGAAATAAATTCAGCTAAGTATGTAATAGAACTGCACAGACCCAATTAGCTGCCAATGGGCTGGATGGCAGAGTTCTCAATCCTTTACCCATCATCATTCAGGACTCTTGGATCGGTCCCGCTGTTAAATTGGGTTAAATTTTGATTCACACATTTGCATTTATATATCACCTTTCATGTTCCTCTCAGGGGATCCCAAGGTACTTTTTGATTAATGGGTCTCTTTTTGAAGTGCAATCGTAACTGTGCAGCTAATATTCTGCAAATATCTTTTAAAGACCTGTAAGAATTTGAACATTTCAATGAGATCTCGTTTTCCTAAACGGAACAAAATGTCGGTCTGGTCTGACGCACCCACCATTCCATGAAGCAAGATTCTACTGAACCATCCTATCACCAACTAGAGAACGGTCCTGACATTCCACCCACCTTATTGGAGACCCTCGGACTATCCTTAATCAGACGTTATGGGGCTTTATCTTGCACTAGACGATATCCACTTCATCCTGTATCTGTACCCAGTGGACAGCCTGATTGTAATCATTTGTAGTCTTTCCACTGACTGGATAGCACGCAACAAAAGGCTTTTCACTGTACCTCAGTACACCTCAGTGATAATAAACTAAACTGAACTAACTAAACCAGATAGAGACACAAGAAACTGCAGATTGCAAGCAGTGATCTTGAGTAAAGCACAGAATCCCCCTTGTCCTCACCTTCCACCCCATCAGCCAGCGTATCCAACAAATCATCCTCCAACATTTCCGTCACCTCCAATGGGATCCCACTACTGGCCACATCTTCCCATCTCCTCCCCTTTCTGCGTTCCGCAGAGACCGTTCCCTCCGTAACTCCCTGGTCCACTCGTCCCCTTCCCACCCAAACCACCCCATCCCCGGGCACTTTCCCCTGCAACCGCAGGAGATGCAACACCTCTCCCTTTACCAGCCCCCTCCAATCCATCCAAGGACCCAAACAGTCTTTCCAGGTGAGACAGAGGTTCACCTGCACCTCCCCCAACCTCATCTATTGTATCCGCTGTTCCAGATGCCAACTTCTCTACATCGGCGAGACCAAACGCAGGCTCGGCGATCGTTTCGCACAACACCTTCACTCAGTCCGTCTTAACCAACCTGATCTCCTGGTGGCTGAGCAGTTCAACTCCCCCTCCCACTCCTAGTCTGACCTTTCTGTCATGGGCCTCCTCCAGTGCCATAGTGAGGCCCACCGGAAATTGGAGGAACAGCACCTCATATTCCGCTTGGGCAGCTTGCAGCCCAGCAGCATGAACATTGACTTCTCCAACTTTAGATTGTTCCTCTGCCCCCTCTTCCCCTCCCCCTTCCCAGTTCTCCCTCTGTCTTCCTGTCTCCACCTATATCCTTCCTTTGTACCGTCCCCCTGACATCAGTCTGAAGAAGGATCTCGACCCGAAACGTCACCCATTCCCTCTCTCCGTAGATGCTGCCTGACTTGTTGAGTTACTCCAGCATTTTGTGATACCTTCGATTTGTACCAGCATCTGCAGTTATTGTCCAACACAACTTGAGTAAAGCCCAAAGTCAGTGGGACAGGCAACATCTGTGGGGGGGATGGACAGGTGACCTTTTGGGTTGGGACCCTACTTCAGACTCTGTCTTCTTCAGTCTGATAAAAGATCCTGAGCCAAAACATCATCTGACCATTCCCTCCCGAGTTGCTGCTTCACTCATGAGTTCCTCCAGCACTTTGAGTTTCATGAACAGTCACTCCTTCAACTGCAATGGTGGATTTCCGTCTCTGGGGGGCATCAGTGAGCCCGTTTGGGTTTTATGACAATCCAGTAAACCCTCATTAAAACAGACCACAGGGGGGAGGAATGGTGTCCGTTATTGCAGATTGTCCATAGTAACCGAGTAAGGTTTTATTGCATGTACTTGAAACAAAGAACTGCAGATGATGGTTAATACACAAAGGACACAAAGTGCTGGTGTAACTGGAGCACTGGAGTGCTGGTGTCAGGGGTTATGGGGAGAAGGCAAGAGAATGGAGTTCAGAGGGAAAGATAGATCAGCCAATGATTGAACGCTCATGGGGATCATGGCTGTTCATCTACAATCAGTAACCTGCGCCTGCCTTCTCCCCATATCCCTTGATTCTACTAGCCCCTAGAGCTCTATCTAACTCTCTTTTAAATTCATCCAGTGAATTGGCTTCCACTGCCCTCTGTGGCAGAGAATTCCACAAATTCACAACTCTCTGAGTAAAAAAGTTTCTTCTCACCTCAATTTTAAATGGCCTCCCCTTTATTCTTAGACTGTGGCCCCTGGTTCTGGACTCCCCCGACATTGGGAACATTTTTCCTGCATCTAGCTTGTCTAGTCCTTTTATAATTTTATACGTCTCTATAAGATCCCCTCTCATCCTTCTAAACTCCAGTGAATACAAGCCTAGTCTTTCCAATCCTTCCTCATAGGACAGCCCCTCCATCCCAGGGATTAACCTGTGAACCTGCGCTGCACTGCCTCAATAGCAAGGACGTCCTTCCTCAAATTAGGAGACCAAAACTGCACACAATGCATACAGCATAGGAACAGGCACTTCGGCCCATCAACCACCATCAACCACCATCAACCACCATCAACCACCATCAACCACCATCAACCACGCATCAACCACCATCAACCACCCATCAACCACCATCAACCACCATCAACCACTGTCAACCACCCATCAACCATCATCAACAACCCATCAACCACCCATCAACCACCATCAACCACCCATCATCAACCACCCATCATCAACCACCCATCAACAGCCATCAACCACCATCAGCCACCCACCATCAACCACCCATCCACACTACTACATTCTTATTCTCCCCACATTCTTACGAACTCTCCTCAGATTCTACCCCTCACCCACACACTGGGGGTAATTTATAACGGTCAATTAACTTACCAACTCGCACGTCTTTGGGATGTCGGAGGAAGGCGGAGAAACCCGCGTGGTCACAGAGTGAACGTGCAAACTCCACACATGCAGTGACCGAGGTCAGGATCGAACCGGGGTCTGCGGCGCCGTGAGGCAGCGGCTCTGCTTGCTGCGCATTCTGCTGGAAACAGGCCCTTCGGCCCAACGGGTCCGCACCGACCAGCGATCCGCGCATACTAACACCACCCTACATATGCTAGGGACAATTTTTTTACAATCATACCAAGCCAATTAAACTACAAACCTGTACGTCATTGGAGTGTGGGCTGAAACCAAAGATCTCGGAGTAAACCTACGCAGGTCACAGGGAGAACGTACAAACTCCGTTAAGACAGCACCCGTAGTCAAGAACGAACCCGGGTCTCTGGTGCTGTAAGGCAGCAACTCTACCGCAGTGCCACCATGCTGCCATTGGTGAGCTGAATGGCCCCTGTATCTCTCTACAGCCCTTTGCCTCTACGTAATGAATTACCAGTCCTCTTTCCTCCACTCCCTAAATGTAGGCATGTCTGTTCTTATGAAGTCCCCACGTATCTTGCTCACACAGGAAATTAATGATTTATTCCAGCCACCTCTGGTTTTGTTAAGCACCAGGCCCATCTTTATATCCCTCTGGCTATGCTGGCACTCTGCAGGTTAAAGCCTTCTGGGCAGTTCCACTGCTAACAAAGGACGTGCCCAATTAGGAAATCAAACACGGAGACAAATTAAAATATTGGACCCCCCCAAAATTGATAAATTGACATGTTAATATTTCATCTCAGCTCCACAATATTTCCAGGAAACCTGCGAATCAAATGGAAGCAGCAAAGAACCCTCGGCCTTATGTAAAAAGCCTTCACCTTGGAAACCGGTTTACGTATCGGGAGCTCGACTTGGTTAATATTTTTGTTGAGTTTTGTGTCAACAATGGGATTGATTTTGATTTAAGTGATTAGTCCAGGGGATATGGATGTCGCTGGCAATGTCGTATTTATTGTCCATCTCTAATTGTCCTGGAACTGAAGAGTCTGGGACTAAGAGACGACCAATTTGTTGGGCTGTGGTACGACATCAGGCACACCAGAGAAGGTGGCATGTGCCCAGCACTGAAGGGCCTTAGCGCAATCGATGCGCTTATTATGACCGTCTAGTGGTTTCATAGTAACGTAACCGAAATGAGCTTGAATTAAAAATTCATGTCATTACTGCCAAAGTGGGATTTGGACTTGTGCCTCGCGTGCAAACCCTTTGCTGCAAACCCCATAGATTTACGAGGAACTGCAGATGCTGGTTTAGCAAAAAAAAAAGTGACGCAAAAGTGCTGGAGTAACTCAAAATGGTCGGGCAGCATCTCTGGAGAATATGAATAGGTGAGGATGTGTCTGGGGCTCGAGGGCCTGAGCTATTGCGGTAGGTTGGGCAGCCTGGGACTTTATTCCTTAGGACGCAGGAGATCTTATAGAGGTGTTTAAAATCATGAGGGGGGATCGGTAGGGTGGATGCACAGTCTTACCCAGGGTAAAGGAATCAAAAACCTGGGGACATAGATTCAGGGTGAGAAGAGCTAGATTCAATAGGAACCTGAAGACGAACCTTTTCACTCAGAAGGTGGTGGGTATATGGAACGAGCTTCCAGAGAGGTAGTTGAGGCAGGTATTACAATCTATATACTAAAACTCTTGTTTGTTTGTTTATTTGTGATCGAACTACAGCCAAAACGGTACACGATAGCTTGACAATTTTAGGCCCACGTCATCGCTTTAATGGTAAAGCAAGTAGTTTTATTGAAATCGGTGTTATATCTTTAAAGTAATTCACATTTTAAAGTTTAAATCTATCTCCTAGGGAGGGAGGGAGGAGGGAGGGAGAGGGAGGTGGGGGGAGGGAGGGGGGGAGGAGGGTGGATAAGGGGGGGGTTGAGGGGGATGGAGAGGGGGAATGGGAAGTGGGGAGGGGAGGGGAGGGGGTAGGAGAGGATGCTGCACCAATGAAGGAGAGGTTTGGGCCCAACGGGTCCACTTGGTCTAGTAGCAATTATAAGTCACTTGGTCTAGTACATTGATAGGAAAAGTTTAGAGGGCATCTTGGTTGGCATGAACAAGTCCCCACTTATCTTGGCCAGTTTCCATGCTGTGTGGTTCTATGATACTAATTTAAACATCCCTGCTCAGGACAACAAAGAAGTTGTCCATTCATAAGTTCATAAGCGATCAGAGCAGAATTGGGCCATTCGGCCCATCAAGTCTACTCCGCCATTCAATCATGGCTGATGTATCTCTCCCTCCTAACCCCATTCTCCTGCCTTCTCCCCATAACCCCTGACACCCGCTCTAATCAAGAATCTATCTTTGCCTTAAAAATATCCATCGACTTGGCCTCCACGTCCCTTGAGCCCATTAAGGCATTCAATTAGACCATGACTGATCTGTGCATTAATTCCCATTGCCTGTGCTGTTCTACGTCCTTACCATACAAAAATCTATCCGGCTTTTGAAATTTTCAATTGAACCTGTAATTCCCTTTTTCAGGGAGAAGGTAATTCTCGAGAAGGCTTCCAATATCATCTCCAAACAGTTTGGCTCCAGTGTTAATATTCTGTAACCCAACACATACTAAATCAGACAGACCAGACTTCCCAACATCGATACTTCATGCTGCCTCAGGAAAGCAGCCAACATTTCTTCTTCTCCCTGCTCCTGTCTGGCAGAAGGTACAGAAGCTTAAAAGTGCATAGCACCAGACTCAGAAACAGCTTCTTCCCCTCTGTCGTCAGGCTTTTGAATGGTCCTTCCATAAGCTAGGTGCTGTTCGATTCACCTCTACCCCATTGCGGACATTGGACTTTGTCGATGGAATAGATGCGCGACAATGCTGAGAACTACATCCTGCACTCTGTATCTTCCCCCTTGCTCCATCTATTGCAGTTGAGTTTGAACTGATTGTATCTGTGTATGGTATATCAGATTTGTTTGGACAGCCTGCAAAACAAAGCTTCTCACTGTACCTTGGTTCATAGTGATAACAGACCTGAAACTTGTATGCTATCACACCAAGATATGTGTCAACTACAAGATCACCCTACTGATTTCTCTTAATCCATCCTGCAAAGTCCTTCAGTCTGCTTAATCGCCCGTAGAATAATTCCTTCGTCATTAATTAATCACTGGAACTGAGTATGCGAACGTTTTGTTTCTGCACCTCAAATGTACAATTGTACCACAAAAGGTGCAGATTATTTTTTCATTTGAGTTCTTTCTTCTCTCCAGGAAATGGTTCATTGCTGGATGTTCAAACATTTCGGTAGCTTGGGTCTAACATAGCACAGCAGATATCCCAGCCCACCATCACCACCCCCTCAAGCCGCTGCTGTAGAAACTACTTTCCCAGGGCGCAGGTGCAGAGAATCTTAGATGTAGCCCAGAACCTCCCTTCATGGACTCCATCCATATCCTGCTGCCTCGGCAAGACCACCAGCATAATCAGGGACCAGTCTCTCCCCAGTCACTCCCTTCCCCCCCCCTCCCCCTCCCCCTCCCCCTCCCCCCCCCCCCCCCTCTCCCACCTCTCCCATTAGGCACGAGGTGCAGAAGCTTGAAAACACACACCTCGAGATTCAGGGAGAGTTTCTTCCCAACTATTATCAGGCAACTGAACCATCCACTCACCAGCTGCAGTGTGGTCCCGACCTCCCATCTGCCCCATTGGAGACCTTTTAACTATCTTGAACCGGACTTTATCTTACACCATATGTTGTACCCTTTAGCATGTATCTGTACACGGTGGACAGCTTGATTGTAATCAGCGATTGACTCTTCTTTGACTGGATAGCGCACAAACAACAGCTTTTCACTGTAACTCGATATGCGTGACAATAATGAACTAAACTAAACTGAACAAAGACTAGGGAGCACAGCTTTAAGGTGAGAGAAGTAATATTTTAAAGGAAATGTGTGGGTCAAGTCGTAGCTGAAACACACAGAGGGAGATCCCATCCAATTTGCGACAGCAACATCTCCAAAGACGTACAGGTTTGTAGGTTAATTGGCTTGGTAAATGTAAAAATTGTCCCTAGTGGGTATAGGATAGTGTTAATGTGCGGGGATCGCTGGTCGGCGTGGACCAGGTGGGACGAAAGAGCCTGTTTCCGCGCTGTATCTCCAAACTAAACTGAACTAAACATAAAACTAAATCGTATTTCCCTTTTGCCCGTGTGCCTGGAACGTGCGGCCAAAGACAGATACGATAGTGATGTGTAAGAGGCGTTAGGATATGCGCGTGGATATGCGGGGAATAGTGGAATATGGATCTCCTGCAGGCAGAGAGAAGGTTAGTTTAGCTTGGCATCATATTTAGCATGGACATTATGGGCCGAAGGGCCTGTTCCTTAGCTGTACTGATCGTTGTCCTATGTACTTAAAATTCTGCTCTGAAAAATGGCAATCAGGAGGTCTCTGTACTTTTGGTTGTATTTAGCCATGGAAAATTGGAAGGATGTATGGTTTAGCTCAGAAACCAGGCTAGCCACAAGTCTGAAAGGTTGAACAGTCCCTGTTCCAAACCTGCCCTGGCACCATGGCCCAACTCTCTCTCAGGCTGAAGAAGGACTCCATCCCGGAAAACGGCACCCAACCATTACTACCATGGACGCTGTCTCTCCTGCTGAGTATATGGTTCTTGGCACCATCACCTTCTCTGCACTGTGCCCCTGCTTAGAGTATACTTCATCTGACGGTCTTGATGTTGTTGAAGTCTCCACGTAAATGCAAAATCGTTCTTTCAAAGGCACTCAGAAATAAATACTGCCTTGTTTACAACAGCTGTTGTCACCTTCTCCCAGAAAGCTCTCCACGCTTTCCCTCGCATTATTATTCAGATATTGACCACAATTAACAACCTCCTCCAAGTGGGCTTTTGTACAAGTGACAATGTTTAATGCTGACATCGAAAACAAAGAATAGTTTTCACGCTGTCAAGTTTCCTTCGATAAACCAATGTTAGTGGTTTACTAACTGTAGCTCAAAGTGCATTCGATACTTGAATTGATTCTACCCTTGCTTCAAACAAATATCTTCTCCAGTTTGTGCTTAGTCTGATGAGATGAAGCTCTCCTTCCTAAGTGTGTTATTAAGGGCTGTGGGCAATTTTACAACCTGGCTCGTTGCAAATGTAAATTCAGTCACCCCCAAACCCCAGCTCCTCTTAAATGTAGAGATAAGAGTCAGTAACCCAGTGGCGTGGGTTTATTGAAGGAAACTTGACTCTTATAACACTTTCTGTACAGAACAGAACAGCCTTGGAACAGGCCCTTTTGCCCACAATGTTTGTGGCACATTCACATTCCACAGCACGTTCCATGCACCTACAACCTTCTGAGTAAAAACCCTATATATTATATATATATATACATATATACACACACACACACACACACACACACATATATATATTATATATATATGTAAATGTGTGTGTGTGTGTGTGTGTGTGTGTGAATGTGTGTGTGCGAGTGTGTACATACATATATACACACACATATATTTTGTCGTTACCTTGTAGGTAACAATGATCTATTCTACATTTTCCTTGAACTCTACCCCCCCTTTGATGTCTCGTTCTACACACCTTACACTTCCTTATCTCTGTATCTCCCCCTCCCCCTCCCCTGAAACTCAGTCTGAAGAAGGGTCTCGACCGGAAACGTCACCCATTCCTTCTCTCCAAAGATGCTGCCTGTCCTGCTGAGTTACTCCAGCATTTTGTGAATAAACACACATCACTTTAAGTCATTTTGCTTGGGTTTTGAGCAGTGGCTTTAGTGGGCCACATGACAGCCATCCTGAGTGATTCATTGTTACATGGAGCACTGCAGTTAACTTTCAGAGTGATCTAATGGGCATTGCTGCAAACCCCATTAATAAAGCATTACGTCGCTAAAGCTTCCATTAGAGGGAGGCTCACAGTTTCAATGTGCAACTGCCCCTTTGTCTCTCTCCCTTCCTCGTTCCCTCCGTCCTTTTGTGACCTCACTGTAAACATCCCAGATATGTCAGTGTCAATCCAACTTGTCATCAGCACAAACGAAAGGAAGGAAGCCTTGTGGGCATTCCTACTCCTTTTGTCCCTCTGAGGATAGAGAACAGAACAGCACAGGAACAGAGGAACAGTGGGCGGCACGGTGGCGCAGCGGTAGAGTTGCTGCTTTACAGCGAATGCAGCGCCGGAGACTCAGGTTCGATCCTGACTACGGGTGCTGCACTGTAAGGAGTTTGTACGTTCTCCCCATGACCTGCGTGGGTTTTCTCCGAGATCTTCGGTTTCCTCCCACACTCCAAAGACGTACAGGTATGTAGGTTAATTGGCTGGGTAAATGTAAAAATTGTCCCTAGTGGGTGTAGGATAGTGTTAATGTGCGGGGATCGCTGGGCGGCACGGACTTGGAGGGCCGAAAAGGCCTGTTTCCGGCTGTATATATATGATATGATATGAGAGGATAGACGCAAAAAGCTGGAGTAACTCAGCGGGACAGGCAACATCTTTGGAGAGAAGGAACGGGTGACGTTTCGGGTCGAGACCAGGCCCTTCGGCCCACAATGCCCGTGCTGAACATGCTGCCAAGACCAACTCTTACCTGCCTGCACGTGATCCATATCCCTCCATCCCTTGCATATCCATGTTTCTATCCAAAAGTCTCAAGTGCCACTATTGTATCTGCCACCACCATGACTACTGGCAACACGTTCCAAACACTCACCACCCTCTGTATGAAAAACTTGCCACGCATATCTCCTTTAAACTTTGCCCCTCTCATCTTAAAGCTGTACCCTCCAGCATCTGCTTCCTTCACATCTATGTTTTCTTCTCTGAATTTATGACAAAATAATTATTTACAGAATAGTCTTGTGTTCAGTTCTGGGCACCCTGTGAAAAGGAAAGACGATGTCAAAGCTGGAAAGGGTACAGAGAAGATTTACGAGGATGTTGCCAGGACTAGTTGGTCGGAGCTATAGGTAGAGCTTGAGTAGGCTGGGACTCTATGTTGTAAATCTGTGGTATTCACTGCCGAGTTGTAAATCTGTGGAATTCACTGCCTCAGAAGGCAGTGGAGGCCAATTCTCTGAATGCATTCAAGAGAGAGCTAGATAGAGCTCTTAAGGATAGCGGAGTCAGGGGGTATGGGGAGAAGGCAGGAACGGGGTACTGATTGAGAATGATCAGCCATGATCACATTGAATGGTGGTGCTGGCTCGAAGGGCTGAATGGCCTACTCCTGCACCTATTGTCTATTATCTATGTCTTGGAGCGCAGGAGGATGAGGGGTGATCTTATAGAGGTGTGTAAAATCCTGAGAGGAATAGATCGGGTAGATGCACGGAGTCTCTTGCCCAGAGTAGATGAATCGAGGAGCAGAGGACATAGGTTTAAGGTGAAGGGGATATGATTTAATAGGAATCTATTCTGCCCATCAAGTTTACTCCACCATTCAATCATGGATGATCTATCTTTCCCTCTCAGCCCCTTTCTCCTGCCTTCTCCCCGTAACCTTTGACACCCTTACCAATCAAGAACTTGTCAATCTCCGCTTTAAAAATACCCAATGATTTGGCCTCTGCGGCCGTCTGTGGCAATGAATTCCACTGCCCATCCCTGCCTATCTTTGCAATAGGCTTAGCCAAATGCATTAAACCATGGCAACAAGGAGGGTTCAGATTATGTCCGTGGTAGTTTCAATCACCCTGACCAATTCTGCTGTCAGTCTCTATGATCTGAAGCAAAACATAGACGAGTAGGGGCATTTGGATGATTCATTCTGAGCAAATCCTCCCTTTCCCCATCCCTTCCCCTCCCAGTTACAAAGGCAGCCAGATTACCTGAAATGATCGAAGGTAGACATAGAGCTGGAGTAACTCAGCGGGCCAGACAGCATCTCAGATGCTGAAGAAGGGTCTCGACCCAAAAGGTCACCCGTTCCTTTTCTCCAGAGATGCTGTCCGACCCGCTAAGTTACTCCGGCTTTTTTGTTGTTGTCTATCTTCAGTTCAAGCCAGCATGTGCACTTCCTTCCCACCTGAAATAATGTGTATTTTAGCCTCCACCAATGCTCGAATCAACACACATTTCTCTTTGACTAATAGACTTTCCTGGCACCACTCCAAAATCTACCCCTCACTCAGACA
Organism: Rhinoraja longicauda; assembly: GCF_053455715.1. Taxonomy (NCBI): domain Eukaryota; kingdom Metazoa; phylum Chordata; class Chondrichthyes; order Rajiformes; family Arhynchobatidae; genus Rhinoraja; species Rhinoraja longicauda. The sequence goes on along the minus strand of NC_135980.1, from coordinate 23,274,451 downwards.
GACTCTGCACTCTCGACACATCGCCTGTGTTGGACGCTCTTTCAAACTGTGATATTGGCAATCTGCTGCTGAGGGAAATCAATTGATTTACGTCGCCTGAGTTTAACTAAAGTGAAAGTCAGACGTTTGTGGATCCTGTTGGATCTGCAGTGGCATGCGTACGCCCGATGGCAAAACGTAAAAGAGTGTTTAATTGTCCCATGTACCGACAACAGTACAATGGTATTCCCACTTGCAGCAACTCAAACACAATACACCTGCGATACGATACGATGCATACCTGTAAACACCTGTAAACACAGGACACATACGATATGTAGAACTTTATTTATCCCAGGAGGGAAATTGGTCTGCCAACAGTCATAAAACACAACACGATACATGAAACATGAAATTTAAGTGAAGAGTGGAAAGTTCAGGATTGGGCAAAGATTGGGGAGGTGGGGGGAAGGGGGTGGGAGAGGGAAGGGGAGTCAGTCTACCCCCTGACATAAGGGGGTGGAGCTCTACAGTTTGCAAAGATTGGGGAGGGGAGGGGGTGGGGAAGGGGGTGGGGAGGGGGAAGGGGAGTCAGTCTACCCCCAGATATAAGGGGGTGGAGCTCTACAGTTTGATAGCCACAGGGAAAAATGATTTCCTATGGCGTTCTGTGCTATATTATCTGGACAATAGACAATAATAGACAATAGGCAATAGGTGCAGGAGTAGGCCATTCGGCCCTTTGAGCCAGCACCGCCATTCACCGTGATCATGGCTGATCATCCACAATCAGTACCCCGTTCCTGCCTTCTCCCCATACCTCTTGAAATTTGATCTCTTTTCTCTCAGGCAGATACACGTGTAGCAAAAGAATTACCGGCATTAATTGACGAGGTGAAAGATTACATAACTACGAGGATCTCGAGCTACACGTGTATCTGCCTGAGAGAAAAGAGATCAAATTTCCGTAACAATGAGTCGGCAGCAGGCTACTCCACACATTGTGCCCGGTGAATGGCAGGCTCAAAGTAGCGAGTTACCGTGGCAACTGGCACTGGCAAATGGCCGCCCAGTCCTGGTTCACGTGTCCACTCCATTTGAAGGCCCCGAGACATGGTGTGGTGTCATCTTATGAATGCTGAGCAGCCCTTAAATATATCCCGTTTACAGCTCTTGATAAAGAAAGAAATCCCCTTTTCGTTCTAATGTCTTCAACACAGAAGCACTGAGCCGGAACATAATTCCATCACAATCCTCGGTCAGCGTCAAGACTAATGTGCGTTCACTCGGTTTGCCCCAGTGACTTTTACTTTTACTTCAGGCTCCAGAGATACAGCGTGGAAACAGGCCCTTCCGTAATATTGAGGATACATGTTAAAAAATTGCTCAGCTGGAAGTTCCTGCACACATGCCGACAATGGTCTCCATTCAATGGCTACTTTAGAGATACAGTGCGAAAACAGGCCCTTCGGCCCACTGTGTCCAGAGAACACCCAGTATACTAACGCTATCCTACACCCTAGGGACAGTTTACAAATTCACCAAAGTCAATTAACCTGCAAACCTGTACACCATTGGAATGTGGGAGGAAGCCGGAGCATCCGGAGAAAACACGGGAAAAACACACAAACTCCGTACAGACAGCACCTGTAGTCAGGATTGAACCCGGGTCTCTGGTGCTGTAAGATGCCAATGCTACCACTGCGCCACCGTGATGCCCTTCTGACCGGCAACTTACGCTCCAGTTGCCTCTTTGATTTCGACAAAGCCCTTTGTCTGAAGGGAAAACCTTCCGAGAATTGGCTTCCTCTGAAACTCAGTTGTGGTTTCATCTGCAGGCACTCAGGTGAACCCAGCACCTCCCCGGCTGTGCTGTCAAAGGGATTTACATTTAAGGCCACATGCCCCCATAATATCAAACGGAAGCAGTGGAGTGAGATTGAAGGTGAAAGCATTGTGCTCTTTGGAAACCCATCGGTGGGATTAAAGCCGAACATAAAGCAAACACATTGTGCTGTGGCTTTCTCTAATGTTGATGTTGTAGAGCTCACAGCCACGGCCATCGACAAGGGGTGGTGCAGCGGTAGAGTTGCTGCCTCGCAGCGCCAGAGACCCGGGTTCCATCCTGACTACGGGTGCTGTCTGTACGGAGTTTGTACTTTCTCCCGGTGACCGCGTGGGTTTTCTCCAGGTTCTCCGGTTTCTTTCACATTCCAAAGACGTGCAGGTTGATTGGCTTCTGTAAATTGTTCCCAGTGTGTCAGATAGAACTAGTGTCAGCGCGGTTTATTCACAAAATGCTGGAGTAACTCAGCAGGTCAGGCAGCATCTCGGGAGAGAAGGAAGGAAGGAAGGAAGGAAGGAAGGAAGGAAGGACTCGGTGGGCCGAAAGGCCCATTATCACGCTGTACCGCTAAAACCAAAAACTAAAACGGGGAATTTGCAGAGAAAAGACATTCGTTGACCAGTCTGAGCTGCAGGGCGGTGAGGAAGGATAATTAGTTGATGTAGGTGAGAGGTTAAAGGTAGGCCTTAAACTGCCCTTTCAGGCGGCTGTTAAAGATTCCATGGCATTTAAGGTTCAGAGCATGGAAGTAGGCCCTTCGGCCCACTGAGTCCTCGCTGACCATCGAGCGCCATTCAGTTCTACGGTAACGCAGCGGTAGAGTTGCTGCTTTACAGCGAATGCAGCGCCGGAGACTCAGGTTCGATCCTGACTATGGGTGCTGCACTGTAAGGAGTTTGTACGTTCTCCCCGTGACCTGCGTGGGTTTGATCCGAGATCTTCGGTTTCCTCCCACACTCCAAAGACGTACAGGTATGTAGGTTAATTGGCTGGGTAAATGTAAAAATTGTCCCTAGTGGGTGTAGGATAGTGTTAATGTGCGGGGATCGCTGGGCGGCACGGACTTGGAGGGCCGAAAAGGCCTGTTTCCGGCTGTATATATATGATATATGATATGATATGATATGATCCCACTTTCTCATCTAATAAAGTTGGATGAGTTTTACGTTATCCCACTAGTTCTACATTATCCCACTTTCTCAGACCTTTTAGGACTGTGGAACTCCATTCACAACAATGGCAGCTGTCAAAGGCAGGAGAATGGGGTTGAGAGGGAAAGATAGCTGGGCTGAACGGCCTATTCCTTCTCCTATGACTTCTGGGGTACGGATGGCATTTCATCCTTCTGCAGGAAAGGCCGGCATCGCATTTAATATGGTCACCGAGTCGTACAGCGAAGAAACTGGCCCTTCGGCCCAACTTGCCCACACTTGCCAACATGTCCCAGCTACATTAATCCCACCTGCCTGCGTATGGCCCATATCCCTCTAAAGCCGCCCTATACATGTACCTGTCTAACTCTTTCTTAAACGTTGCGATCGTCCCTGCCTCAACGACCTCCTCTAGCAGCTCGTTCCACACACCCACCTCCCTTTGTGTGAGAATGTCACCCCTCGGTTTCCTATTAAATCTTTTCCCCGTCACTTTCGAGACCATTTCTTAAAACATGCGACTGTTATTGCCACAGCGATGCATTAACCTCACTTTTGACTTCCAAATGCCCTCTGCGTTTGATGTTGAAGTACAAATGCAAATTTACTTGTGGTGCAGGAAGGCATGTAATAGCACTTTCTGACTCATCGTATTCCACCCGCGTCCAAGATAAGAGGAATCTCTCCCCCAGGTTCCTGGAAAGCAGTCTATTTATATAAACAGCACCACTGACTGGGATGAAGTGGCCGAGAATCTGGTGCAAATATAAAGCTGGACGGGAAAGTAATCTCTGAGGAGAATACAAAGAGATAACAGAGAGTTGTTGTAAACTGAGGATAGATACAAAATGGTGGAGTAACTCAGCGGGACAGGCAGCATCTCTGGAGAGAAGGAACTGGTGACATTTTGAGTCGAGAAGGGTCTCGATCCGAAACGTCAGCAATTCCCTCTCTCCAGAGATGCAGCCTGTCCCGCTGAGTTACTCCAGCATCTTGTGTCTTATCTTCTTTGTAAACCAGCGCCTGCAGTTCCGTCCTACACGTTGTTGTAAACTGGTGGAGTGAATCAGGAGGCATAGTGCAGGTGGAATCATAACGTGGGCAAAAGTGGGGAAGAATGTGAAACGCAGTATATTTTGAAAGAGACACCAGGAACTGCAGATGCTGGGTTTGCGGGAAAAAAAGTCGCAAAATGCCGGAGTAATTCAGCGGGTCAAGCAGCATCTCTGGAGAACATGGATGGGCGACGTTTCAGGTTGGGACCCTTCGTCAGACTGATTGTGGTACGGGAAGTCGGGGTGGAGGGGGGGAAGAAAGCTGGTGAGACGTGGGGGTAGGACAAAGCCTGTGAAGTGATAGGTGGATACAATTGAGGGGAGATTGGGATTGGCAGATGGTTGGCCAAAGGCCAGAGATCTGCTCTCATTTGCTCCCTACATCTACCTACTAACGGCCAATTGACCTACAAACCCGCACTTCTTAGGAAAGTGGTAGGAAGCCGGAGCGCCCGGACGAAGCCCACTTGGTCACACGGGGGAACGTGCAAATTCCACACAGACAGCACCCGTGGTCAGGACCAAACCCTCATCTCCAGCGCTGTGAGACAGCAACTCTACCAGGTGAGCCTCTGTGCCTCCCTGCGTACCGTTGTAATCTCTGCCTCAGGAATGCAGTGATGGCTCCAATCCATGTGCAATGCGCCTCCTGGATCTGGTGGGGGAACTCAGACGGCTTTATCTTGCTTGTTACTAAGTAAGAGGAAAGCAACTGAGTTGTTAGCCTGTGCAGTAAAAGGAGTGGACTTAACTGACTTAAGTGCAACCGAATATCAGGAAGGGGTGCAAGCAGAACGGTAATTCCAAAAAAGGAAATTTGCAAATCACAGAACATTTTACTGTGGTTGCAAAGGGCAATGATTGCCGTCCTTTTTAAAAACAAAAGCATAACTTGTTCGCCATTGGTAAAATGCGCGCTCTCCGGGGTGCCCAGCGACCTCACGTACATCACGTCCATTAACGGCGTGGGAAGTGACCCAAGGATTCCCATGGAGTGTTGGCAACGCTCACTAAACCACATCAATATTGTAAAGCCTCCTGTAATCATCACACGCCTCAGGTTACAAACACCAAGGCGATGGAGTCTGAGGAGCACAGTACTGCACTATACAAGAGCACTGTTCAGCATTGATTTAAATAGACTAGCCTTAAGCAAAAGATTGAACTCATCTCAAAATGCCTTGATTCCATCTTGTCCAGGACCTTCCAACCTACCTCGATCTCTCTATCTTATCTTAGTTTAGTTTAGGAAAGGACTGCAGATGCTTGTTTAAATCGAAGGTAGACACAAAACGTTGGAGTAACTCAGCGGGACAGGCAGCATCTCTGGAGAGAAGGAATGGGTGACGTTTCAGGTCGAGACCTATCTTCAGACTGGTATTTGTTCCATTTTGACTACCTGCTACAGGAAGAATGTCATAAAGCCGGAAAGAGTTCAGGAAGGATTTGGATGTTGCCAGGACTCAAGGGCCTTAGCTTTAGGGAGAGATTGGCAAAGCTAGGACTTTATTCCTCGTTGTTCAAAAGACTAAGGGGTGATGTTACGGTGGTGCGTGAAAACATGAGGGGAGATGATAGGGTGAATGCACAGAGTCTTTTACTCGGGTAGAGGAATCAAAAACCCAGAGGACACAGGTTGAAGGTGAGAGGGGAAAAATGTCATCGGAATACGAGGGGCAAATCTCGCTCAGTGGTTGGTGGGTATATGGGACGAGGTGACAGAGGAAGAGGTTGAGGCAGGTGCAATAACAACATTTGAAAGGCACATGGACAGGTACATGGATAGGAAAGGTTTAGAGGGATAAGGGGCCAAACGCGGGCAAGTAAGACTAGCTTAGGATGTGGCATTCTGGTCGGCATCTCTCACAAGCATCTTCACTATGTCCTGCACCCATGATCTCACGACCTCTCCTCCTAGGAGCTGGGAAAACAGACACAGAGTTCAGGAAAGTAATGCCCTCTACCTGCACGCGATGGCACAACCGCTGCCCAAATTAAATAGACAATAGACAATAGGTGCAGGAGGAGGCCATTCGGCCCTTCGAGCCAGCACCGCCATTCAATGTGATCATGGCTGATCATTCTCAATTAGTACCCCGTTCCTGTCTTCTCCCCATACCCCCTGACTCCGCTATCCTTAAGAGCTCTATCCAGCTCTCTCTTGAATGCATTCAGAGAATTGGCCTCCACTGCCTTCTGAGGCAGAGAATTCCACAGATTCACAACTCTCTGACTGAAAAAGGTTTTTCCTCATCTCAGTTCTAAATGGCCTACCCCTTATTCTTAAACTGTGGCCCCTTGTTCTGGACTCCCCCAACATTGGGAACATGTTTCCTGCCTCTAACGTGTCCAACCCCTTAATAATCTTATACGTTTCGATAAGATCTCCTCTCATCCTTCTAAATTCCAGTGTATACAAGCCTAGTCGCTCCAGTCTTTCAACATATGAAAGTCCCGCCATTCCGGGAATTAACCTAGTAAACCTACGCTGCACGCCCTCAATAGCAAGAATATCCTTTCTCAAATTTGGAGACCAAAACTGCACACAGTATTCCAGGTGCGGTCTCACTAGGGCCCTGTACAACTGCAGAAGGACCTCTTTGCTCCTATACTCAACTCCTCTTGTTACGAAGGCCAACATTCCATTGGCTTTCTTCACTGCCTGCTGTACCTGCATGCTTCCTTTCAGTGACTGATGCACTAGGACACCCAGATCTCGTGGTACGTCCCCTGTTCCTAACTTGACACCATTCAGATAATACTCTGCCTTCCTATTCTTACGATCGCGTGCCTTCGGGGGGGGGGGAAGAGAGAGAACTGAACAGACACCGTGTTGTTTTGAATCGGGACCGGACAAAATCGGAAGCCTGTTGGGAATAGGTGCTCTTTGAAGAAACCGCGACGGTACCGATCCCTCGCCTTCTCTCCCACTTTGACAATAACCAGCTCTGTCTGGCCTAACATTCATAAAAACCACCCAGCTCTAATTCTGTAAGGTGACCTACGCTTTCTGATGCAGATGTATAAATACTTGATTATACAGCGTGGCAGTGGCCAGCGTGGTTGTGTGCATTGTAACACTTCCACTCGAAAGCTGTCACAAACAATAAGCAATTTTTCCGCCAACTTTTTAGCACCTTCGAGAATCTCTTAACGACGTCTATTTGCAGCGGAGCCTCGGTATATTCCTTTGAGCCGTGAAGCAGCCTCTGTGATGACGGTTGACAAGATGTTAAAGGACTTGAGCCGTCCTGGGTGGGAAGCTACATGTCATGTTCGCTTTGCTCACCCATTCCTTTTGTCTTTACTTCGTTAGACGTGACACACATCCCTGCCACGTGCACAGTTAGTGGGATTTAGAAGGATGAGAGGGGATCTTATCGAAACGTATAAGATTATTAAGGGGTTGGACACGTTAGAGGCAGGAAACATGCTCCCAGGGTTGGGGGAGTCCAGAACAAGGGGCCACAGTTTAAGAATAAGGGGTAGGCCATTTAGAACTGAGATGAGGAAAAACTTTTTTCAGTCAGAAAGTTGTGAATCGGTGGAATTCTCTGCCTCAGAAGGCAGTGGAGGCCAAGTCTCTGAATGCATTCAAGAGAGAGCTAGATAGAGCTCTTAAGGATAGCGGAGTCAGGGGGTATGGGGAGAAGGCAGGAACGGGGGTACCGATTGAGAATGATCAGCCATGATCACATTGAATGGCGGCGCTGGCTCGAAGGGCCGAATGGCCTCCTCCTGCACCTATTGTCTATTGTCTATTGTCTATTTAATTTGGACAGATAGCCCATTATCCTATAAACCTGAAGGTCTTTGGGATGTGGGGGGAAAGCGGAGCCCCACCCCCCCCCTGAGAAAACCCGTGTGGTCACAAGGAGAACGTGCAGACTCCACACGGACCAGAGGTCAGGATCGAACCCAGGCCTCTGATGCTGCGAGACTCGGCCCTGTGACACACCAGTCTTCTTCGGATATACTGCCTGATCCGCTGGGTTGGTCCAGCACTTTGTGGCTGTTTAAGGTTGACGTTGCCTTGTACACTTTTCCACCTTGACAGCGTTCTCGGGTTTCCAAGTTGAAACTCTCTCGGGTTCAGTCCCAATCAGTCGGCTTCATTGACCGCGCCTGTGCTCGGTTTTGGAGTGAAGAACCTGCGTTCCTGTGAAAAGCCCCATTAGTGACAGTGGAATGCAAAAATAATGTAGACCTTCTCATGAGAAAGCAGCCTTGGCTCATTGTAACTGAGGGTTTCCAGATCTTTCCCTTCTCACTCCCCCCCCCCCCCCCCCCCCCCCACCAAAGACACAGGTCCTTACACTGACAGGTACAATGCCATTAGTTTACTTGGTCAAAGGTACCAGCAGCCAGGAAGCATCTCAGAATTGTGATGTGAACAGTCTTGTTGTAGCCTTAGGCTTGTCTTCATGCAGCGTGGCAGGATGAGAATGAAAATCTATGTAGTCACCTTTGCCGTGTTGCGTTGCTCGTGAATACATGGGGATGCTATTCGAAAAAGGTTTATTGTTTGCAAATGATAAGCACAAGGTGCCGGAGAAGCTCAGCGGGTCAGGCAGCGTCTCTGGAGAAAAAGAGGTGGGTGACGTTTCGGGCTGGAACCCTTCTTCAGACTCAGAGTTTAGAGAAGGGTCTCGACCCAAAACGTCACCAAAGGACTTTAGCTTTCCCAGTATAGACTGGGACTGTCATGGTGCCATGGGCCTAGATGTGGTGGCATATTGGCAAATGTTTTCAGGCAATATGGAGAGGGTCCTGCATGAAAGAGGGCAAAGTTTAGTTTAGTCTAGTTTACTTCAGAGATACAGCACGTAAACAGACAGTTCGGCCCACCAGGTCCGCACCGGCCAGCAATCCCCACATATTAACACTCCCCTACACACACTAGGGACAATTTTCCAAGCCAATTAACCTACAAACCTCCACGTCTTTGGAGTGTGGGAGGAAGCCGGAGATCTCGGAGAAAACCCACGCAGGTCGCGGGGAGAACGTACAAACTACGTACAGACAGCGCCCGTGGTCAGGATCGAACCCATGTCTCTGGCGCTGTAAGGCAGTAGCTCTACTGTTACACCACCCTGGTCTACTCTTAGGAAGTTGCCCCTGATTAGAAAGAGCCCCTGATCTACTCTTAGGAAATTGGGAAGGCCAAGTGACTGATGTGTCGGTGGGCGTGCCTTATGTGACCAGCGACTACTGTTCTATTAGCTTTAAAATAGTTATGGATGCGCCCACAAGTTAGTCATTTCTCCTTTGCAGTAAACATTGGAATGATGAGTTTAGAAGGATGAGGGGGGACCTCATTGAAAGTTACCGAATAGTGAAAGGCCTGGATTCAGTGGATGTGGGGGGGATGTTTCCCCTAGTGGGAGAGTCTAGGATCAGAGGTCATAGCCTCAGAATTAATGGACGTCCCTTTAGGAAGGAGATGAGGAGGAATATCTTTAGGGGGGTGGTGTATCTGTGGAATTCATTGCCACATAAGGCTGTGGAGGCCGTCAATGAATATTTGTAAGGCGGATTCTTGATTAATACGGGTGTCAGGGGTTATGTGGAGAAAGCAGGCGTTGAGAGGGAAAGATCGATCAGCCATGATTGAATGGCGGAGTAGACTTGATGGGCCGAGTGGCCTAATTCTGTTCCTGTCACTTATGAACATATCTAACACCCGCCCTCCATCTGAATGACATCTTCCATCTTGCAGAGCTGAAAATTAACAACTAAAAAGATTAGTAGCCCCTCTGAAACAATCATAGTCCAAGGCAAAGAGTTGTAGACTCTGGGCTTTACTAAACAATATATCTTTTTGTTTCAGAAGACAGAAAATTATTTGTGGGCATGCTAAACAAGCAGCAGACAGAGGACGATGTGTACAGACTCTTTGAATCTTTCGGCGTTATAGAGGAATGCACAGTTCTACGAGGACCAGATGGGAACAGCAAAGGTAAACACTGCTTGTGGGGTTGGGATGTCTTCATTTAAAATAAGACCAGAGGTGAAACATATAAAATTCTTAAGGGTTGGAGAGGCTAGATGCGGGAAGATTGTTCCCGATGTTGGGGAAGTCCAGAACTAGGGGTCACAGCTTAAGGATAAGGGGGAAGTCTTTTCGGACCGAGATGAGAAAACATTTCTTCACACAGAGAGTGGTGAGTCTGTGGAATTCTCTGCCACAGAAGGTAGTTGAGGCCAGTTCATTGGCTATATTTAAGAGGGAGTTAGATGTGGCCCTTGTGGCTAAAGGGATCAGGGGGTATGGAGAGAAGGCAGGTACAGGTTACTGAGCTTGATGATCAGCCATGATCATATTGAATGGCGGTGCAGGCTCGAAGGGCCGAATGGCCTACTCCTGCACCTATTTTCTATGTTTCTATGTGAGAAGTTATAATCAGAACAGATTAAACAGACTAGGGCCCTGCAGAAGGTTGGCTCAGTAAAATATTGAGGACAATGTCATTTATTGTGCTGGTAAGGGAGAGGGGAGAGAGGAAGAGGGGAGAGAGGGAGTTGGGAGAGAGAAGGAGAGGGGTGAGAGGGAGAGGGGAGGGAGGGAGAGGGGAGAGAGGGAGAGGGGAGAGAGGGAGAGGGGAGGGAGGGGAGGGAGAGGGGTGAGAGGGAGAGGGAGATGGGAGAAAGGGAGAGAGGGAGAGGGAGATGGGAGAGAGGGAGAGGGGAGAGAGGGAGAGGGGAGGGAGGGGAGGGAGAGGGGTGAGAGGGAGAGGGGAGAGAGGGGAGAGAGGGAGATGGGTGAGAGGGAGAGGGGAGAGAGGGAGAGGGGAGGGAGGGGAGAGGGAGATGGGAGAGAGGGAGAGGGGAGGGAGGGGAGGGAGAGGGGTGAGAGGGAGAGGGAGATGGGAGAAAGGGAGAGAGGGAGAGGGAGATGGGAGAGAGGGAGAGGGGAGAGAGGGAGAGGGGAGGGAGGGGAGGGAGAGGGGAGAGAGGGAGAGGGAGATGGGAGAAAGGGAGAGAGGGAGAGGGAGATGGGAGAGAGGGAGAGGGGAGAGAGGGAGATGGGAGAGAGGGAGAGGGGAGAGAGGGAGAGAGGGAGAGAGGGAGGGGGACATGAGGGAGTGGGGTGAGAGAGAGGGAAGGGGAGAGGGGGGAAGAGATGGTAACACATACAGTTACGCAGCTGGTAGAGTTGCTGCCTCACAGCGCCAGGGACCCGGGTTCGATCCTGACCTCGTATGCTCTCTGTGTGGAGTTTGCACAATCTCCCTTGTGACAGCGTGGGTTTCCTTTGGGTGCTCCTGTTTTCATCCTCATCCCTAATATGTGCAGGGTTTTAGGTTAATTGACCACTGGAAAATTGCCCCAGGTGTGCAGGGAGTGGATACGAAAGTGGGATCACATCGAACTAATGTGAACGGGTGATCGATGGTTGGCGTGGACAAGGTGGGCCGAAGGGCCCTGTTTCCCTGCTGTATCTTCTAATCAGTTCAAAGTCTGAAGAAGGGTCCCAAACTCAAATGTCACCCATCCAAGTCCTCTACAATTGCTGCTTCCACTTTAGTTACTCCAACACTTTGTGTGTTTTTTTGTAAACCTGCATCTGCAATTCCTTCGATCAAAGCCTTAGTGAGCTGTCAGTATAAGATGATTACTAATAATTCTGATGGGAATTTCAGACGAACTGCCTTTCCTGGAGAATTTTTGGAATATTGTTACTCAATGCCACCGGTAGCGGGAAGTTTGTGGAGAATAGTCGCATTGAGCCACAATCACCTGCAGATGCTGGAATCTTGAGCAAAAAGCAAAGTGCTGGAGGAGCTCGGCAGGTCAGGCAGCATCTATGGAGAGAATAGGCAGGTCGAGACCCCTCGGACTGATTGTAGATGAGAAGAAAGTTGGAAAAAAGAGGTGGGGGTAGGTCGAAGCCTGGCAAGTGATAGGTGGATGCGGGTGAGACTGGTTTGTTTGGCAGATGGAGTGGGGCAAGTGACAAAGGTTGGTGATGAGAGGGAGACAAAGGGAGCGAAGAGGAATAGTGAAATGAAAAGCGAGAGGGAGGGAGGGGTGTAGGTGGGAGGGGACAGAGGGGAGGGGAAGGAGCGGGAAACAATAGGGAAATGAGGGCCTTGGAAAACGGGAGATAAGTGAATGAAGGAGGGGAAATGGGGAGGGTGACTGGGGCGGGCTAGTGGGAGAAGTGGGGGAGCGCGATGGGATGGTGTGATGGCACAGGCACAAAGCAAGGGGTAGAGGGAGCATGACGTGAAATTAGAGAATTCAATGTATTTGGTGGTAATATTTGGTTTAGTTTACTTTAGAGATGCAGCACGCGAACAGGCCCTTCGGCCCACTGAGACTATCCTAACACACACTAGGGGGCAATTTTACATTTATACCAAGCCTGTTGACCTACAAACCTGTACGTCTTTGGAGTGCGGGAGGAAACCGAAGATCTCTGAGAGAAAGCCCACGAAGGTCACGGGGAGGGCGTACGAACCCCGTACAGACAAGCAGTCAGGATCGAACCCGGGTCCCTGGCGCTGTAAGGCAGCAGCTCTACCAATGCGCCACCGTGCCGCCCCCCCGGGAAGATCGGTCGGTGCTGATGGGGTGGAATGGATTACAGTGCGAGGAGGCTCTTGTGGACCAGTCTGTACATTCAATGTAATGGTAGCTGAACGTTCATTGTAATTCTCTGCTGACGTTCTCCCCTCTTATTCTACCCACAGGTTGCGCATTTGTGAAGTTCTCCACACACACTGAAGCTCAGGCAGCCATTAACGCACTACACGGCAGTCAAACAATGGCGGTGAGTTTTGTCCTGTCGGAGGGGGGGGGGGGGTGGGTGGGGGGGGTGGGGGGTAAGAGTACATGCTCCCTGTATGCCCCATAGTTGAGTTTAATTTATTTTAATTTAGTTTAGTTTATTGTCACGTGTACCGAGGTACAGTGAAAAGCTTTTGTAGCGCGCTAACCAGTCAGCAGAAAGACTAGACATGATTACAATCGAGCTGTCCGCAGCGTAGAGAAAGTCAGAAAGGCTGCTGTCGGGAGAAAAAGATTCTGATTGTTCATAAGTTCATAAGTGATAGGAGCAGAATTAGGCCGTTCGGCCCATCAAATCTACTCCGCCATTCAAACATGGCTGATCTATCTCTCCCCATATCTAACCCCATTCTCCTGCCTTTTCTCCATAACCCCGTACTAATCAGGAATTGATCTATCTCTGCCTCAACAATATCCATTGACTTGGCCTCCACAGCCGTCTATGGCAATGAATCCCACAGATTCACCGCCTTCTGACGAAAGAAATTCCTCCTCATCTCCTTCCTAAAGGAATGTCCTTTAATTCTGAGGCCTGTGCCCTCAGGTCCTAGACTCTCCCACTAGTGGAAACATCCACTCCACATCCACTCTATCCAAGCCTTTCACTATTCGGTACGTTTCAATGAGGTCCCCCCCTCATCCTGCTAAACTCCAGCAAGTACAGGCCCAGTGCCGTCAAACACTCTGTCTCGTAGATAGGGTGGACAGAGTATCCTAGTGTCCTGATAATCTACAGGGGTAGCTGACAATGTAAAGGCTGTAATGAAGTCATTTGGCTGGGCTGAAGAAGGGTGTCACCTATCCATGCTCTCCAGAGATGCTGCCTGACCGGCTGAGTCACTCCAACACTATTTTGTGTCGATTTTTCAATTAACAGGACCTAATCACTTTCGTACCTGGAACCTTACTGTGCAAAAAACAATTACATAAGTCCCTTTTTGTCCGTGATTATCCACATGGTACACATTTCAACAGATTCCCCATTCCACAGAGAGATGAACATTAATCGGCAAAAGCGTGAATAATATTTTGAAATAAGTGCATTCAGCTTAATGGCCCAAGTATTAAGAAGCAATTGGCTGTTAAAGACACCAAGATACAGACCGGCGGGCAGCCCATTAAGTAATTAAGTCGGCTGCTCGCTACCTGGCCTGGATCATTGCTTTTAGTACTCCCCAGACCTCAGTCAGTCTCTGTTGATGGTTTGTACGTTAGATGGAAGAGAGCCTGCTGGTTCTCAGGTCAGGACATTCTCTCTTTGCTCTTGAAGATGCCGCTGAAAGCAGAGGCTGGAGCAAAACTGCTCTCACCTGTGTAGTTTACTGCCAGCCATATTGTACAATGGGATGGTGTCCAGCCATCTCACACAAGCCATCTCACACCCTCTGTGCGGCCACACAGCAGTTATTAGCCAGGTCTGATCGTTATTAGCAGTTGATCGTAGGGTTGCCAACTGTCCCGTATTAGCCGGGACATCCCGTATTTTGGGCTAAATTGGTTTGTCCCGTACGGGACCGCCCTTGTCCCGTATTAGGCCCGGGGAGCGCTGTACGCCCAGGCGCTGTAGGCCCCGACACTGTAGGTCCCGACACTGTAGGTCCCAACACTGTAGGCCCCGACACTTTAGGCCCCGACACTGTAGGCCCCGACACTGTAGGCCCTGACACTGTAGGTCCCGACACTGTAGGCCTCGACGCTGTAGGCCCCGACGCTGTAGGCCCGGACGCTGTAGGCCCCGACACTGTAGGCCCCAACGTTGTAGGCCCCGACGTTGTAGGCCCCGACGTTGTATGCCCCGACATTGTAGGCCCCGACGTTGTAGGTCCCAACAGTTTAGGTTCTGACACTCTAGGTTTCTGACATTTCAGCACCGGACAGTCTAGGTCCGGAGGCCCAGGCGCCGCCTAACGGAGGTTGAGTAGCAACCCGCCTCCCGGCCCGGGCGGCCGCCATCGGTGGAGCGGAACACGTGGCCGCTGGCTGCGTGAGGTCACGTGGGGCGTGGGACAGTGACGTCACCTTGTCCCGTATTTGGGAGTGAGATAGTTGGCACCCCTAGTTGATAGACACAAAAAGCTGGAGTAACTCAGCGGGACAGACAGCATCTCTGGGTGACGTTTAGGGTCAAGATCCTTCTTCAGACTTCTGAGCAGTGCTGCGCTTAGCAGAGCAGTGCTGAACTACTACCTACCTCCTTGGTGACCCTCGGACCATCCTTGATCGCACTTTGCCGGCTTTACCTTGCACTAAACGTTATTCCCTTGTCATGTATCTATACACTGTAAGTAGCTCGGTTGTAATCACGTGTTGTCTTTCTGCTGACTGGTTAGCACGCAACAAAGGCTTTTCACTGACGATACGTGACAATAAACTAAACTGAACTCTTCGCACCCTACAGTCATGCAGCACGGAAATAGGCCTTTCTTCCCAATCTGTCCCAATTTGTCCCAATCTGCACAGATGTTGCCAGAAACATGGCAACTCTTGTGTACTGCCTCAGTGTAATCTACTATTCTTGCACTCTTGTACTCAAGTATGATTGTGCTTATGTATCGTGAGATTTTTACTGAACTGTACGCAAAAAAAGAATTTCGCTGGTATCTCACTCATGTACACGGGGCAGCAGTAAAGTACCATCGAACCCATCGAAGGGCAATCCCATTTGTCTGCGTTTGGATCAGTCAGACTCCTCTCCCATCGGGCAAGGGGTACAGAGTTTGAAAACGCACTCTGGAACCTTCAGGATCAGGCACAGTTCCCAGCTGTTATCAGCCAACTGAACCGATCTCTCACCAGCTAGAGTGCAGTCCTGACCTGCCATCTAGCTCATTGGAGACCTTTGAACTATCTTTAATCGGACTTTGTATAGGAAAGGAACTGCAGACGCTAGTTTAGATCGAAGATGGACATTAACAAGCTGGAGGAACTCGGCGGGACAGGCAGCATCTCTGGAGAGAAGGAATGGTTGATGTTTCGGGCCGAGACTTTATTGGACTTTACCTTGCACTAGGTGTTGTCCTTTATCCACATTTTGTTTCCACTGTGGACGGCTTGATTGTAATCATGTAGCGTGTTTTCTTTGACTGGATAGCACGCAACAAAAATCTTTTCACTGTACCTCGGTAATGTGACAATGATTAAACTAAACTAAATTAAAGTAAAATAAACTAGAATAAGTCAAACGAAATTAAATTAAACAAAACTGAACTAAAACCATTTCTCCTTACTTTTCATTATTCACCCTCTGAACTGACCATTGACTGAGCATGGACATGATGGGTGGAATGGCCTCTCTCTATGCTGCAACATTGGATGTATTTCTGGGGAAACATGGAAAAGGATGTTTCTCCAGCAAAAGGGCAAAAATAATTGAGGAAATCGCTCTGAGCTCTTTGCCAAAGACAAACCCTCACTCTCCCCTGGGACGTGAATCCGATTTTCCATGAACGGAAGGACAGAAGGATTTGACTGCATTTCTCTGTGTTGTAGAAAATAGAACCTAGAACAGTGCAGGAACAGGCTCTTCGGCCCACAATGTTCGTTCTGAACACGATGCCAATTAAACTAATAGCCCACTGAACAGTCAAAATGTAGACACAAGGAAGTGTTGATGCTGGTTTACACTAAAGGATAGGTGATGTTTCAGGCCGGGACCAGTTTATTGTGGAATTCATTGCCACAGAAGGCTGTGGAGGCCAGGTCAATGGATATTTTTTTATACGGCAGAGATAGATAGATTCCTGATTAGTACGGGTGTCAGGGGTTATGAGGAGAAGAGAGGAGAATGGGGTTGAGATCGATCAGCCATGATTGAATGGCAGAGAGAGTAGACTTGATGGGCCGAATGGCCTAATTCTGCTCCTTTCACTTACGAACTTCTGAATTGTTTGTTCAGTGTACTGGGCAAGTGAGGTGGGCCTGAGGTTCAGAAAGAATCACTTTCCCAGACGCAGGCCGGTGTTTGCTTTTAGTTTGTTAACCAAAGTTTACTTTCGATGTGCTTTCGATGTGCAACTGCTGAGGGAGCTGGGCAGAGGATGTTGCTCTTCTTCAGACTGATAGAGTAAGGGGGAAGAGAACTGGAAAAGAGAAGTGGGGGTGGGACAAAGCCTGGAGAGTGATAGGTAGACACAGGTGTGGGGTGATCCTTTGGTGCCGTGCACGATCTATTACCCCATGAATAACAGACGGGAGGAAAACAATAACAGAAAATAAACTCTTTGGGAGCTTCAGACTCGGTCATGAGTCACGCGAGCAAGATGGCAGCTGTTTCTATTTCCCTGAATATGAGATGATCACTTTAATCTGAAAGACTCCCACCCGTACATAACGTTGAAGTAAAGCAGCCTTATTTCTAGCAGTGTAACTAGCTGCTGCAGAGTAGTGTTTAGAGCTCTGAAGAAGTAATAGAGAGACACAAAATGCTGGCGTAACTCAGCGGGACAGGCAGCATCCCTGGATAGAAGGAATGGGTGACATTTTGGGTCGAGACCCTTCTTCATCAGTCTGAAAAAGGATGTCGACCCGAAACGCCACTCAATCCTTTTCTCCGGAGTTGCTGCCTGACTTACTACAGCATTTTGTATCGTATCTTCGGTTTAAACCAGCATCTGCAGTTCCTTCTAACGCATTAGCCGGGCAGTAAATTGCCCAACATTACCCTGGGCAGTGATACCGTCCACAGGACATAAGGAATAGGAGTAGAATTAGGCCATTCGGTCCATCAAGTCAATGCCGCCATTCAATCATGGCTGATCTATCTCTCCCTCCTAACCCCATTCTCCTGCCTTCACCCCATAACCTCTGACACCTGTACCAATCATGAGCAAAGGGTAGTAGCAGGGAAAGCCGGTCTCTGTTGCCCTCTTTGTCTCTGGGCCCTGGATCTCTGTATTAAACGCGCAACACCTGTATTGAACGCACGAGACGAGCGGTCACGGTGGCGCAGCAGCAGAGTTGCTGCCTTACAGTGAATGTAAGACCCGGGTTCGATCCCGACTGTCCGTACGGAGTTTGTACGTTCTCCCCGTGACCCGCGTGGGTTTTCTCCGAGATCTTCGGTTTCCTCCCACTCTCCAAAGACGTACAGGTTTGTAGGATAATTGGCTTGGTAAATGTAAAAAAATGTCCCTGGTGGGTGTAGGATGGTGTGAATGTGCGGGGAGGGATCGCTGGTCGGCGCGGACCCGGTGGGCCGAAGGGCCTGTTTCCTCGCTGTATCTCTAAACCTCGTGTTGACGGCATCTCTCTTGTGCATTTCCAGGGCGCGTCCTCCAGCCTGGTGGTGAAGTTTGCCGACACGGACAAGGAACGCACGCTGCGTCGCATGCAGCACATGGTGGGCCAGTTCGGCATGTTCAACCCTATACCCCTGCACTTCAACAATACCTACAGCTCGTACGCCCATGCGGTACGTATCCATCTCAACCCCTCCCGCAGCACTCTCCCTTCGGAAAACCTCCACTCCCTCAGCTTCCCTCTCATTCCCTTTTCGCATCCCGTCTCCAATACAAAGGACAGGGGTTTGCATCTCCATTGTGCCTTTCAGGACTTCCAAAAGAACCGAAATTAAAGTGCTTTGGAAGGTTATTCGCTGCCTTTAAAATGCGGGGATATTATAACTCGTTTTAGTTGCTGCGTGGGCTACAAGCCCTTCGGCCCACCGAGCCCACGCAGACCGTCGATCACTCATTCACGCTGGTTCTGTATTGTTTCCCTGCTCATCCACTCATTGCACGCCAGAGACAGTTTACAGAGGGCGGTTAAGCTACAAACCCACACGTCCTTGGGATGTGGGAAGAAAGCGTAACACCTGGAGGAAAGCCAACGCAGTCACAGGGAGAACGTGCAAACTCCACACAGGCAGCGCCCGAGATCAGGATGGAACCCAGGTCTCTGTTGCTGTGAGGCAGCAGCTTTACCAGCTGTGTCACCGTGCAGCCTCTGGTGCAGTGTTGGATAGTTATCCAGTGGTGCAGAATGGCAATCCGAAGGACTGAGTGTAAATTCCATCGTCACAGTTGCGAGCGATTTAAATTTCGTTAATCAACCAGGATTTAAACAAAAAAGACGATTTGTTAGTAGAGTAATGTTGAGCACCAAACCACTGAAATATTTTTAAAGCTCTCAGATCTTTAATAATATTTAGTGCAGATGCTGGTTTAAACCAAAGGATAGACACAAAACGCTGGAGGAACTCAACTTGAACAGGAGGCATCTCTGGAGAGAAGGAATGGGTGACGTTTCCAGTCGAGACCCTTCTTCAGACCTAACATTTGCTAATATTTGCCAGGAAAGGAAATCTAACACCTTTATCTGCTCCAGTCTATAACTGACAACAGATACAACAACGTGATTGATTCTTAAATAGCCAACCGACTGACCAAGGTCAAGGTAATTGGGAGAAGCAATAAATGCCTGTCCCAGCTAATAATGCATAGGTCCTGAAAAATAAATAACAGTCAAATTCTGGAAACGACAATGTGATGATTTAGCAGATCATCAACTCAATGTATTGGGTGAGTGATAAATATTGGCCAGAACATGATGGATAAATAACTTCCAACTCTTCATCAAACAGTACAAATGGCTGGATTTCCATCCCCGCTGGTAGCATTGAATGCTTCATGTAGTTTAGTTTAGAGGTACAATGTTGAAACAGGCCCCGCCGGCCCACCGAGTCCGCGCCCACCATCGATCACCCATATACAAGTTCTATCCTACACACTAGGGCCAACTGTGCAGAAGCCAGTTAACCTACAAACCTGCTCGTCTTTGGAATGTGGGAGGAAACCACAGCACCGCGGAGAATACCCGCGCGGTCACGGGAAGAACGTACAAACTCCGTACAGGCAGCGCCCGTAGTCAGGATCGAGCCCGGGACTCTGGGGGCTGTAAGGCAGCAACTCTACCGCTGTGCCACCGTGCCGCCAAGAAACCTCTATTGAAACCAATCGTGGGAACTTCAGAGTCAAAAGGGCAGCACAGCCACGCAGCTGGTAGAGCTGCTGCCTCACAATGCCAGATACGCACGTTCGATCGTGACTTTGGGCGTTGTCAGTGTGGAGTTTGCACGTTCTCCCTGTGATCACTTAGCCTTCCTCTGGGCCCTCCCGTTCACTCCTACAGACTTGTGGGTTTGTAGGTTAATTGGCCGCTGTAAGTTGCTCCTGGTTTGTAAGGGAGCAGGTGCAAAAGTGGGGTAACATAGGACTAGCCCGAACAGGTGATCGATGGTCAATGTGGACTCGGTGGGCCGACCGGTCTGTTATCGTGCTTGCAATTGAAAAAATTACACAAGTAATTATGTGGAAAATTATAAAGAATATTTTTTATACATCAGGAGACAGTGGAGAATGTGAAATTCACTAACACAGCACAGTTGAGATGAAACACAGATGTATTTAATGGGAAGTAGATGTGAGGGGGAGAATGTAACGGACCAAGTTTATATTCTCAGTTGGAAGAGACTGATGTGACGGTCATTGACTGGGTATTGTTTAGAACAGAGTGGCAGAATGCACCAGGGGGCAAGGGACGGTGTCAGTCTTCAGCTGAATTCAATGACTGATATTTAAAGAGGGAAATATTCAGAGTCACACAACGTGGAAACAGGTCCTTCGGCCCAACTTGCCCACACCGACCAACATGCCCCATCCACACTAGTCCCACCTGCCTGCGTTTGGCCCATATCCCGCTAAACCTTTCCCATCCATGCACCTGTCTAAATGTTTCTTAACCGTTGCGATAGTCCTTGCCTCAACTACCTCCTCCGGCATCTCGCTCCATACGCCCACCACCTGGGGAGTATTGTGTCTTAGAATCCTCAAACTACCCACCTCCTCCCTGCCTCTCTCAAAACAGATTTCAGATTATGATCATTAAATAGCAGTCTTGAAGTGGTGAGCAAATTGTCTTTTAAAAGCTCTTTGGTTATTTTGTTAAAGCCTTGGGCTGCGGCCGGCCGTAAGAACCACATGGATGGCATTTAGTTTCTGTTGGCAGCCATCACTTCATCCCTGTGCAAGCCTTTGTTTCTTAACTCTGGCCACCCAGAGCCTGGTTATTGCCTTGTCCGCTTTGTCAGGTGCCTGGAGGTTGCAGCTTTTTACCGCCAGGGTGCAAAAGTCACAAAAAAATAAAATTCTCCGACCGGTCAAGCGGTGGAGTTGAGTTGGCGGGTCGGGGAGGGGACGATAACAGATCAGCGCAGGGCAAGGGGGGGCATGGTAGATCCGATCTACGTCAAAGCCGTTCTTGCATAACATTGCCACCGAATGCGCACTGATTCAGTCCGCTTCTCAGAAATCGTCCCCAAACACCATATGGCGCGATGAATTGCTTCCAAAGTGCAGTCACTGCTGAAGCAGATGGGAGCAGAGGGTGGGAACATATTGTGCGCAGCAAGCTCTCTTCGGCTGCGTTACAATCAGTGGCGAGCAGGAGCATACTGTATTCTCTTGATCGCGTGTGCGTGGCAAAGGCCAGCGGGGACCACCAGGGGGAGCTCTTTGCTCTTTTGGTGATTACAATCAAGGGGACCCCCTGAACCACGAGATTCACAGGTTACTTAATTTTAAAGATGGAATACTGAAAACACACACAAAGCCTTTGGTCAGGCATTGAAACTCCTCGGTGCTCAGGGATAGTGATGGACAATTCGTGGCTCCACTGTGGTGCTGTGGGACTTTGCTAGCAATACTGCAGATTAATAATACGCAACCACGCAGTAACCACGCTGCAACCACGCAGCGCCAAAGACCCAAGTTTGATCCTGACCTCGGGTGCTCTCTTTAGCTTTTGTTTTACTTTAGTTTTTTTGCCACGTGTTCCGAGGTACGGTGAAAAACTTTTTTTGTCGCGTACTAACCAGTCAGCGGAAAGACAGTACATGATTACAATCGTGCAGATACATGGCACAGGGAATAATGTTTAGTACAAGATAATGTCCAGTAAAGTCCGATTCTATTGGAGTAGACGTTTAAAAGAGTGGAGTGATTGTATTGAGTGATTGCAGGTCCACTTCTGAGGCCAACACACAGAGAGTCGCTTGGCTTGGGCGCCATCTTGGAATCTCTGTGTGGAGTTTGCACGTTCTCCCTGTGACAGCTGGGTTTCCTCTGGGTGCTCTGGTTTCCTCCCACATCACAACGATGTGTGAGTTTGTGGATTATGTGGCCTCTGTAAATAGCCACAAGTGTATAGGGAATAGATAAAAAATTAGGATAACATAGAACTAGTGTGAACGGGTGATTGATGGTTGGTATGGACTTGGTGGGCCGTGGGGCCTATTTCCATGCTGTATCTCTAAATACTAATGACCAGTTTGCTCTGTCATCTCTGAACCCGTCTCATAGAAAATAGGTGCAGGAGTAGGTCGTTCGGCCCTTTGAGCCTGCACTGCCATTCAATATGATCATGGCTGATCATCCAACTCAGTATCCTGTACCTGCCTTCTCTCCATACCCCCTGATCCCTTTAGCCACAAGGGCTACATCTAACTCCCTCTTAAATATAGCCAATGAACTGGTCTCATCTCTGAAGCAGAGTTTGAAGACCCACCCCATGACACTGAAGACATAAATCTAGGCCTATCTCCTGTAAAATACACATTAATATTATTGAGTTGCAAGTGCTGTCTTTCAGATCCGAAAGATCTGTTTGCTCTCTTCTGTAAGCGTGTAGAGTTGCATGGCATGCATGAAATTCATCCGCAGCACATGTGGAGACCATTTGACCCATCAAGTCCACGCTGGCTTTGTGTAGTTCAGCCGGCCAATCCCATTCTCACATTCTACCGCCACGAAGATAGGTGGAGGGGCAGGTAGGTAGGTCGCGTTGAGGATGCAGGGAGGCTGCAGAAGGATGGGCAGGTTCTGAGAATGGGTTAAGAATGATCAAAGAAGTAACAGAGTATACAGTCATGCATTTTGGCAGAAGGCATAAAGGCGTAGCCAACTTTCTAAATGGGCAGAGGATTCAGAAATCGGAGTTGCAAAGGGACTTGGGAGTGCTGGTGCAGGATTCCCAAAAAAGCTAACGTGCAGGTTGAGTAGGTAGTAAGGAAGGCAATTGCAATGTTAGCATTCATTTCGAGGGGACCAGAATATTAAAACAAGGGTGTAATGCTGAGGCTTTACAAGGTGCTGGTGAGCCACATTTGGAATATTGTGAGCAAATGTGGACCCCATATCTGAGGAAGGATGTGCTGGCATTGGAGAGGATCCATGGGAGTTTTACAAGAACGAACCCCGGCATGTTTGGGTTAATGTGCGAGGAGCATTTGAAGTCTCCGTGCACGTACTCGCTGGAGGTTAGCAGGATGAGGGGGAATCTCATTGAAAGCTACCAGATAATGAAAGGCTTAGATAGCGTGGACAAGGAAAGGAGGTTTCCAGTAGTGGGAGAGTCAAGAACCAGAGTGCACAGCCACAGAATAAAAGGATGTACCTTCAGAATGGCGACGAGGAGGGATTTCTTTAGCCAGAGGGTGGTGAATCTGAGGAATTCATTCCCACAGACGACTGTGGAGACAAGACATTGGGTATTTTTTAAGCGGAGATTGATAGGGTTCTTGATTAGGAAGGGAGTCAATGGTTATTGGGAGCAGGCAGGAGAGTGGGGTTGAGAGGGGAAAATAAATCAGCCATGATTGAATGGCGGAGTAGATCCCATTGGGCTGAATTACCGAATTCTGCTCCAATGTTTTTTAGTGTTAGTTTTATAGATGCAGCGCAGAAACAGGCAGTTCGGCCCACCGAGTCGGCGCCGACCAGCGATCCCCGCACATTAACGCTAAACTACACACACTAGGGACAATGTATAATTAAACCAAGCCAATTAACCTATTAACCTGAACAATGTTGGAGTGTGGCAGGAAACCGGAAGTCCCGGTGAAAACCCATGCAGGTCATGGTGAGAATGTACAAACTCCGTACAGAAAGCACCCGTAGTCAGGATCGAACCCGGGTCACGACTCTACCATTGCGCCATCGTGCCACCACCTATGTCTTACGGACTTATAACCTTGCCAGTTTATTATAAGAGATAGGAGTAGAATTAGGCCATTCGGCCCTTCAAGTCTACCAAGTCTACTTCAGCCATTCAATCATGGCTGATCTCCCTCTCCCTCCAAACCCCATTCCCCTGCCTTCTCCCCGTAACCTCTGGCACCCGTACTATTTTCCCCTCGTGATGTCCGTCCATTTTTTTTTGCGTTTTGTGATCATTGATTGTCTCCGTGCCCATCACCCTCACAGGCAGACAAACCCAGGTCATTATATTTAGTTGTGTAACTATGTTCTTCCTATTACCCCCAAACCTTCAGTCGGCGTCTCCTAATCTTTGTACCATTAGCAACCAGTAGCAAAAAAAAAAGTTTTTCTTTGTCTATCTTACCTGAACCTGTGATTACTTTGAACACCTCTGTCAAATCTGCTTTCAGTCTCCTTCGCTCCATGGACAACAGTCCCAGCTTCTCCAGCCTAAGCTTGAAGTTAACGTCCCTCACCCCGGAACCATTCTTGTAGGTTCTCAGCCTTCCTCAAGTGATGACTACAATTGGACATTCCCTGCGTTTTATCCAGTAAATTTTACTATAATCTATATTATCTGCTCCATTGTCATGTTGTTTTGTGGGATCCTGCCATGCACACATTGTTTTGCTGTGTTCCTTGCATAACAACAACAACAACAACAACAACAACAACAACTGGATTGATGCCAGAGAAATGCAAGACTTGCCTTTATCCCTTTTCAGTCCTTGAAACACACCCGCCCTTTTGTCGGCAGACATTGCTCACACTAAAGACTTGAGAAATCGTCAGCATGTTGACTTGACTCCACACCCTCAGGTTTGGAGCAGAGACGAGATTGAAAGATGACCTGGTAGTTGCCTTCACGGTTGATGGTTTGATACTGTGGACAGAGGCAACATATTTCCCAACGTGGTGGAACTGTCTACACATGGAATCGGTAAACGGCCATTACTAAATACGAAAGAAAGCTCATTATTAAGAGTGTCGGAAGGAACTGCAGATGCTGGTTTAAACCCAAGATAGACACAAAATAGCTGGAGTAACTCAGCGGGCCAGGCAGCATCTCTGGAGAGAAGGAATGGGTGACGTTTTGGGTCGAGACCCTTCTTCAGACTGAAAGTCACGGGAAAGGGAACCGAAAGATATAGATGAAGATATGGAGAGGTATAGAGCAATGGATGAAAGATATGCAAAAATGTAACGATGATAAAGGAAACAGGCCATTGTTAGCTGTTTGTTGGGTGAGAACGAGAAGCTGGTGCAACTTGGGTGGGGGAGGGATGGAGAGAGAGAGGGAATGCAGGGGTTACTTGAAGATCGAGAAATCAATATTCATACCACTGGGCTGCAAGCTGCCCAAGCGAAATATGAGACGGTGTTCCTCCAATTTGCGTTTAGCCACACTCTTGATAATGGAGGAGGCCTAGGACAGAAAGGTCAGTGTGGGAATGGGTAAATTGGAGGAACAGCATCTCATATTTCTAACTCTTTTAAAAGAGCTACTTCATTGAAGTGGGACATAAGAAAGAGGAACAAGAGCAGCCCACATGGTTCATTAGATATGATCAACTCTTTCCCGCCTGTTTCCCATAGGTTTTGACTCCCTGTAGTCCAAACCTGCGTCTAGCTCAGTGTTGGAGGCTCATAGAGTTATAGAATTATAAACTCATGGAGTCAGCCCAAGTCATCCATGCCAACAGAGTTGTGCAGCGGTCGAGTGCCAGGGACCCGAGTTTGATCCTGACTGCGGGTGGGCATGTGGAATGAGCTGCAGGAGGAGGTAGTTGAGGCAGGTACTAATACAACATTTAAGAAACATTTGGACCGGTACATGGATAGGCGAGGCTTCGAGGTATACGGGCCAAAAGCAGGCAGGTGGGACTAGGACGGTTGGTCGGCATGGGCATGTTTGGGTGAAGGGCCAGTTTCCACACCAAATGGCTCTATGACTCTATCCTAAAAGGCACACTCTTCAAAAAAAAACTGTTTAGTGTGGAGTGAGAAAGCTCCAAAGTCCAAACCTATAGCTGTTGGATGTAAGACAGTGCTATTTGGATGGGCAGGGAGGGGAGGGATATGGATCACACACAAGCAGAGGAGGATTAGTTTAACTTGACATCATCGAGTCATAGTCATATAGCTCAGAAACAGGCCCTTTGGCCCGTGCCGACCATGATATCTCATTTACACTAGTCCCACCTGCCAATGTTTGGCCCATGTCCCTCTAAACCTTTCCTATCCATGTACCTATCCAAGTGAGTTTAAACACAAAATGCTGGAGTAACTCAGCGGGACGGGCAACATCTCTGGATAGGAGGAATGGGTGACATTTCCGGTCAAGACCCTTCCTCAGACGTCACCCATGCCTTGTATCCAGAGAAGCTGCCTGTCCCGTTGAGTTACTCCAGCATTTTGTGTCTATCTTCAGTTTAAACCAGCATCTGCAGTTCCTTCCTACAGCAAGTGAATTTAAATGTTGTTATGGCACCTGCCTCAACTACTTCCTCTGGCAGTTCATTCCATCTACCCAACACCCTCTGTGTTTATAAAGGTTGCCCCTCAGGTTCCTCTTAAACCTTTCCCCTCTCACCTCAAACCTATGCTACCTAGTTCTTGATTCCCATACTCTGGTTAAAGGCTACATTCACCCCACATATTCCCCTCATGTTCTTATACACCACTCTAAGATCACCCTTCATCTGTGCTTCGAGGAATAAAGTGCCGGCCTGCCCAATCACTCCCTATAGTTCAGCCCTTTAAGTCCTGGCAATATCTACATAAATCTTCTCTACACTCATTCCAGCTTAAAGTGTTCCGCATGGACGTTGTGGACCAAGGTGCCTGTGACTGTGCTGTTCTGTTCAATGTTCAATGTCCTATATTCTATAACTGTTACATTGGCTTCAAGCAATGCACAATTGTATTATCACCACCTTGATTTTGTTAACTTTCAATTTCAATTAACTTTAAGAGGATGTTGCCAGGACTCGAGGGCCTGAGCTATTGGGGGGAGGTTGAGCAGGCTCGGACGCTGTTCATTGGTGCGCAGGAGGATGAGGGGTGATCTCATAGAGATGCAGAAAATCATGAGAGGAATAGATCGGGTGGATGCACAGAGTCTCTTAGGGGAACCGAGAGCCAGAGGACATAGGTTTAAGGTGAAGGGGGAAAGATTTAATAGGAACCTGAGGGGTAACTTTTTCACGCAAAGGGTGGTAGGTGTAAGGAACGAGCTGCTGGAGGAGGTGGTTGAAGCAGGGACTATCGCAGTGTTTAAGAAATATTTAGACAGGTTCATGGATAGGCCAGGTTTAGAGGGACAGGGGGCAAATGCAGGCAGGTGGGACTAGTGTAGATGGGACATGGTGGACAATTTGGACCGAAGGGCCTGTTTCCACGCAGTAAGACTCGATGAATGACTTTCTGGTTTTGTAGAGGTGACATCGCTTGGCAAGAGTGTTGCAAACCTTACGGCCTGCAAGATATGGATGCCAGGAGATGAGCAATTAAGTTCAAACATGAGAAGAAGGCTGCAATTAGAAGAGCAAAGATACTTTAGAGACTGGGAGGTTGGAAGTAATAGCAAGATCCTGGAAAGAAAATGGAACAAGGGTGAAAATGATAAAATCTTCGAACTAAGATCAGGCGTTGTGCTGGGTCCTGTCTTCTGATTGTCAGGCTGTAACATTTTCAGGATGCTCATTTTGGCATTGGGTAATTAATAATGATAAATGGATCGTGATTTGGAGCAATATTATAACAAGTAGACATCAGAGTTTTCTTCTCTAACAGATTACCTTGTCAGGTTTGTTAATTCAGTGTCATCCATTTGACATCCATCTGTTGGATACAGTTGAAAATCAAACAGCCCACTGCAGCCTGATTGAAACAAACTATGATGCCAAGGCAGCGCCTTTCATTAATGGAAGGTGCCTTTGCAGATGGCTCATTTCTAGATATGGACTTTGCTGGTAATACGCGCACAGTGGCATGGATGGTAGAGCCGTTGCCTCGCAGCGCCAGCGACCTGGGTTCAATCCCCTCACCTCGGGTGACTTTGCACGTTCTCCCTACGATCGCGTGCACTTCCTCCGGGTGCTCCGGTTTCCTCGCACATCCCAAAGACGTGCGTGTTCCGCAGGTTATAAATTGAGTGTGTAGAGAGTCTATGAGAAAGTGGGATAGTATAGTAGTGAGAACGGGTGATCATTAGTCGGCATGGACTCGGGGGGGCCGAGAAGCCTGTTTCCATGCTGTATCTCGAAACTAGTCTCCATCACTGATTGACCTTAATGACAGTAAGGGTCAACTGCATTGGAGGTACGTAAAGCATGGGCCAGATTAGTGAGCCAGATGGGTTTACGTGACAGTCTGGTAGATGTGTGCTGATGTTTATGGCACGCTGAGTCCGCGCTGACCAGCGATCACTACGCACACTGGTTCTATCCTACACACACTAGGGACAATTTACAATTTTGCCGAAGCCAATTAACCTACAAACCTGTACGTCTTTGGAGTGCGGGGGGAAACCGGAGCACCCCACTTTCAACACACAGGGAAGAATGTACAAACTCCGTACAGACAGCACCTATTGTCAGGATCGAACCCGGGTCTCTGGGGCTGTAAGGTAGCAACTCCACCACTGCGCCACTCTGGTAGAATAGCAGCCAGGCGGAAGTTCCAGTCACACCAAGGTGAACTTCCAGTGCAGAACGGGTTAATTGATCTGACCCCTTTCGAACAAAGGAGAGCCGCCTATTGTCGGCTCGAAGCAACGTTATTTATGCGTATTAAAAATGACAAATATCCATACTTCATAATGATCCACAGAGTGGTGCTGACATCATTGAGACAAGCCAAGGAATATTCACCCCAATAAGCAATTAAAATGCATATCAGCAAGGACCCATCAGGATCCATTTCCACAGTAATTTATCTTGGTAAATAGACAACCGATGTCCCTCATTCATCAAAATGATAAAATTATGCAAATGATAAATGAGTTTATAGATAGCTTTGCTGTGTCTTGCGTTAATGGATGATACAATGCAGATGATAGTTCCATCAGGACAACCCAGGCAGTTTGCTTTCCCCTTTCTCACTCAAGTGACAGTCTCACGGAACACAAACACTGTAGACAAGGCTCTTAATTTGGGGCAATGTTTTATTTGGTGTTTTAATTTTCTTTCAACACACGAGAGGAGAGGAGAGGAGAGGAAAGTGGTCACTCGAGTTGAACACGGCTACAGGGGAAAGGAAAAAATCCTTGTGTCTGATGTCCCCCAGCGTCACTTCTTTTTAGCAGAGTTGCCAAAATGCTGAGTTTAGAGATACAGCATCAAAAACAGCCCACCAAGTCCGCGCCGACCAGCGATCCCCGTACACTAGCACTATCCTGCACACTCTAGGCATACAATCTTTACCCGAGCCAATTAACCTACATCTTTGGAGAGTGGGAGGAAACCGGAGCACCCGGGGAAAACCCACACAGTCACGGGGAGAACGTACAAACTCCGTACAGGCAGCAGCCGTGGTCAGGATCGAACCCGGGTCTCTGGCGCTGTAAGGCAGCAACTCTACCGCTGCCCCCGCTCGGGATTGTACCCTGCCATGTGGTGGGGATGTTGAGGTGGGAGGAAGGGTGGGCAAAATAAATTAGGCACAGGATTTGTGGTTTTGCAAGGACTGCTTTGTCTGTGCATCAATGAATGATCTACCTCTTTTCAGCACACACTGCTCTTTATTTTAGAAATACCTTAGAGATACAGCACAGAAACAGGCCCTTCGGCCCACCGAGTCCGCACTGACTAGCGATCACCCCGCACACTGGCACACAAGGGACAATTTTTTTTTTTTTTAACCAAAGCCAATTAACCTACAAACCTGTAAGTCTTTGGAGCAAGTGAGGAGACCGGAGCACCCGGGGAAAACGTGCAAACTCCGTACAGACAGCACCCATAGTCAGGATCGAACCCGGGTCTCCGGCGCTGTAAGGCAGTAACTCCACCGCTGTGTCACCGTGCCGCCCCATCTGGGACTTCTCATTCTGGCACGATAGGCCCCAGGGAAAAGCATGGGAAAACTATACTAATCCAGGCAACAGACCTGGGTCAAGAGACTCATCATCATCATCATCATCATATATCTACAGCCGGAAACAGGCCTTTTCGGCCCTCCAAGTCCGTGCCGCCCAGTGATCCCCGTACATTAACACTATCCTACACCCACTAGGGACAATTTTTACATTTTACCCAGCCAATTAACCTACATACCTGTACGTCTCACCCAGTAACCCTGGCTACATTCCAAGATAATTAATTAGCCGTATAATAGCTCTGAACATCCTGAAGACAAAAGGGTTCTTCTTGCATATATTTCATTTGCTCTTTATGTAAAGCACAGACCTGGATTTTCTAAAAGCCCAGGTTTATTATTGTCACGTGTACCGAGGTGCATTGTAAAACTTTGTTTTGCAAGCTATCTAATCGGGACAGGCAATACCCCATACATAAATACAATCAAGCTAAACTCAAGTACGACAGGTAGAACATAGGGAAAGATGCAAAGTGCAGAATATAGTTCTCAGCTTTATAACAACTATAAATGGTGCTAGATTTATAGGTTAAAAAAGAGATTTAGAAGTGTAGCTTTAGATAGTTCCTCTGTCCCTCTCTTCCCCTCCCCTTCCCAGTTCTCCCTCTATCTTCTTGTCTCCACCTATATCCTTCCTTTGTCCCGCCCCCCTGACATCAGTCTGAAGAGGGGTCTCGACCCGAAACGTCACCGATTCCTTCTCTCCTGAGATGCTGCCTGACCTGCTGAGTTACTCCAGCACTTTGTGAATAAACACCTTCGATTTGCACCAGCATCTGCAGTTATTTTCTTACACTTTAGAAGAGTTGAGTTTAGTTTATTGTCACGTGTGCAGAAGTACAGTGAAAAGCTTTTGTTATGAGCTAACCAGTAAGTGGAAAGACAATACACGATTACAATCGAGCCATCTAAGGTGCACAGATACACGATGAAAGGACTAAGGTGAATATCGTTTAGTGCAATATAAAGTCCAGTAAAGTCCGATCGAAAATAGTCTTAAGGGTCTCTGATGTGGTAGATAGTAGCTCTGGGCTGCTCTCTAGTTGTTGGTGGAATGATTCAGTTGCCTGATAACAGCTGGGAAGAAACTGTCCCTGGAACTGCAGGTGTGTGTTTTCCACTTCTGTACCTTTTGCCCGACGGGAGAGGGGAGAAGAGGGAGTAGCCGGGGTGAGACTTGTCCTTGATGATGCTGGAGGCCCTGCCGAGGCAGCGTGAAGTGTAGATGGAGTCAATGGAAGGGAGGTTGCTGATTGTACCAGATGACAGGAGATCCTCCTTTGGGACCAACATGCAAAGAGTCACCAGGCCTCAGTGCCATCCGGGGTGAACTGTCCCTCTGTTACAAGGCTGTCAGAGAATCGGAGCAAAGAGGCCCATTGCCATCTTGTGGTTCCCTCCAATGGGAAACACTGGGATGAAGGTTGTGGAGCATCACTGGAGGTTTGTTGCTCCTCCGGATAGAGAAATAAATTCGGCAATGTTGGGAACACTCTGCAGGTGAGGCCGTATCTGTGCAGAGAGACACAGTACCCTGCAGATGCTGGAATCTGGCACAGAACTCAAAGTACCGGAGTAACCCAGCAGGTCAGGCAGCATCTCTGAAGAACATGAACACAAAGTCACTCCCGCACATTCGGCCCAGATCCCTCTAAACCGCTCCTATCCATGTACCGGTCTAAAAGTCTGTACACATCCCATCGAGTAGAAGATACTAAAGCTTGAAAGCACGCACCACCAGACTTAGGAACAACTTCCATATGGAAGAATAGTCCTTCCATAAGCTGGGATACTGTCCGATTCACCTCTGTCCCATTGCGGACATTGTTGCTTGTCTCTGGAACTGTGTAGGAAGGAACTGCAGACCAAAGATAGACACAAAACGTTGGAGTAACTCAGCGGGACAGGCAGCATCTCGGGAGAGAAGGAATGGGTGACGTTCTGGGTCGAGACCCTTCTTCAGACTGAAGAAGGGTCTCGACCCAAAACGGCACTCGTTCCTTCTCTCCAGAGATGCTGTTGTCTCTGAAGCCGATACACTACAATGCTGAGAACTATATTCTGCACTCTGTATCTATCCTTTGCTGAACCTATTGTACTTGAGTTTGGCTTGATTCCGTTTACGTATATTATTATCTGATGCGATTGGAAGCTTTCAAAGCAAAACAAAGCTTTCCAATGTAGGTGACAATAATAATCCTGAACCTAAACCTAAAGTACATATTGAAGGAGCTTGAGATAAGATGGAAGGAGGCTCTTTTGTGGACCGTAAGTTTAATTTAGATTTAGTTTGGAGATACAGTGCTGAAACAGCCCTGCGGCCCACTGAGTCTGTTTCGACCAGCGATCTCTGTACACTAGCACTACTCTACACACTAGGGACAATTTACAATCTTTACCGAAGCCAATTAACCTATAACCTGTACGTCTTTGGAGTGTGTTAGGAAACCGGAGCACCCGGAGAAAACCCACGTGGTCACAGTTGGAAGGCACCTACTCAATACAGACAGCACCCGTAATCAGGATCGAACCCGGGTCTCTTGCGCTGTAAGGCAGCAACTCCATCGCTGCGCGTATCGGAGTGTGGATAGCCAGTTCCTGTATTGCAAATGCTGAGTTTTAGCTGGGAAATAATTGGCTTACAGCAATGACGAACAAAAAAATTCTCTGGAATCTAAATGCTTCCTTTGTTGCCGTTGGGATGTGATTACCAAAGAATGTTTTCTATTCCTCTGAGTTGTGAACTAATCCCTCATTAACCAGCGGGGATATTTCCCTATCTGTGGTGGCCTGGTTTCATCGTTGGGTGTTTGATCTCTCTTCAAAGTTTTTCCTCTGAGCCTTTGTTCTTGGCTACTTTTTGTGGCGCTTTTTGTTTGGTGTTGTTGTGGGATTAATCTGGTTTCCATTTCTTCCTGTTACTTTCTCCTGGTGTTGATCTGAAGTCTAAGGGGTGAGGCAAGGGATGCATCTGCTCCGTGCTCTGGAGACCGGAGTCTGTACTCCGCACACCAGAACTTGAAGCGCATCAGATTCTGAGAGGGTTTGGCCGGTCCAATGCGGAGAGGATAGTTCCCTTGTGGGGATTCTTGAATCCGTGGGCATAGCTTCAGAATAAGATATGTAGGGAGGAACTGCAGATGCTGGTTTACACCATAGATAGATGCAAAATGCTGGAGTAACTCAGCGGGGCAGGCAGCATCTCTGGAGAGAGGCAATGGGCGGCGTTTCGGATCGAGACCCTTCGTCGCACTCCCTCTATCGCTGGCAGTCTGAAGAAGGGTTTGGACCCGAAACGTCGCCAATTCCTTCTATCCAGAGAGGCTGCCTGTCCCGCTGAGTTACTCCAGCATTTTTGTATCTTGCTTCAGAATAGGAGGTTGATAGGTGACGTTTCAGGCCAGTCTGAAGAAGGGTCCCGACCCGAAACATGACCTATCTATGTTCTCCTGAGATGCTGCTTGAACCACTAAATTACTCCAGCATTTTGTGTCTTTTTTCTTGTAAACTTAACATGTGGTGTTCCTTACTTCTACACCACAAGTAGACACTCGTTGTCAATTCCCTCAATTATTGCAGTGAGATATTCTCTTTCCTATATTCAAATTCTCTTGCTATTAAGGCCAAAATACAACATTTTTTTTCAATCAACTGCTTACTACAGCTGTATATTTTGTGTCCGCCAATGACAATGACAATGAACCTAGAACCCTCCACACAAGGGACCAAAGGGCCATCCACTGAACCAGAACGGAATTACTAGTACTGTAGCTGGGTGAGGGTAGGATCAAGCTTAACCCATGAAGCTACCCGCTGTTCAATCCCAAACCAAAACTACCTGCCTGTCCCCAGGGACACATTCAGAGATAGACATTAAGTGCTGCTAGGCAGCTAGAAGATCATCATCTGGGTGAAAGGTTCTCTTACGTCTGTCCGAAGCTTGTTGGTCTCCCAGCGCAGC
Source organism: Rhinoraja longicauda (assembly GCF_053455715.1). Classification (NCBI taxonomy): domain Eukaryota; kingdom Metazoa; phylum Chordata; class Chondrichthyes; order Rajiformes; family Arhynchobatidae; genus Rhinoraja; species Rhinoraja longicauda. The sequence continues at coordinate 23,240,537 of NC_135980.1, read as the reverse complement.
GAGATGCCCATCAAGGTCTGTTGCCAACTGGCCCATTCCAGTCTGCAGGAGTACGTGCTGAGGGGCGCGCTGAAGCTCGGTTCAGCCAACGCACAGGCTCTGTTGGGGGACAATAGACAATAGGTGCAGGAGTAGGCCACTCGGCCCTTCGAGCCAGCACCACAGGGGAGGACCGCAGTCTAGGGTCTTTCCGCTGCTGGACATTGAGGGGCAGACTCCAGTGGGGACACCCCTCAAAGAAGGGAAGGGATATCACCCCAGGAGGCCAGATGAGGTGGAAGGGTGGTTTGTTTAAAGGTAGGTTTGAAAACTACTGAGTACGATGCCGTTGATTGTAAAGGGAGTGTATGAAGAGTTTTTGCACAGTTTTTGTTCTGTATATATTTTTTATTCTGAGTAGTTTAGTTTAGAAAGATTTTAAAGAAACTGTTCAGTTTCAGATGTTAAAAAGACAACACACACAACTGAAACCTTTGGAGTCCATGAAACCATCTTGGAATCCGTGCAACCAGCTAGCTGACAATGATCTATTCTACATTTTCCCTCATCTCCATCCTCTTTGTCCTGTTTTCACACCTTACACTTCCTTATCTCTGTATCTCCCTCTCATCTGATCCAGTCTGAAGAAGGGACTTGACCCAAAACGTCACCCATTCCATCTCTCCAGAGATGCTATAAGAAAATAACTGCAGATGCTGGTACAAAATCGATTTATTCACAAAATGCTGGAGTAACTCAGCAGGTCAGGCAGCATCTCGGGAGGGCAGCATCTCCAGAGATGCTGCTTGTGCTGCTAAATTACTCCAGCATTTTGTGTCTATCTTCGGTTTAAACCAGCATCTGCAGTTCCTTCCAATAACAAACCTTCTTGAATCAAGATTCGGCAGCTCGAGAAGGTTAGGCAGTGCATTGGTAGATTAGATACGTAAAAGCCATCAACAGGATAATTATTGACAATTCTGCAGCAACCAGTGAGTTGGAGGCAGGGGAGAGCATATGACACGGCAGATCCAAGCACTCTAAAGATAACAACGTTAATTCACATTGAAAACAGTCTTATTTAAAGTGTTCTGGAAAGAGAAGCAATGAAACCTTCCCCCAATAAGGATGCATTTTCCAGATTTCAGTCAGAGAGTTGTAAATCTGTGGAATTCTCAGCCTCAGAGGGCAGTGGAGGCCAATTCTCTGGATGCTTTCAAGAGAGAGTTAGATAGAGCTCTTAAAGATAGCAGAGTCAGGGGGTATGGGGAGAAGGCAGGAACGGGGTACTGATTGTGAATGATCAGCCAAGATCACATTGAACGGCGATGCTGGCTCGAAGGGCTGAATGGCCTACTCCTGCACCTATTGTCTATTGTTTATTGTCTATAAGATGCAGTGAGAATAGTTCCATATAAGTAATTTGGATAAATTCATCCCTGGCCACTTTATGAGTTTGATAACCAAGCTTAGTTTGGTTTGGTTTAGACATACAGCATGGAAATGGGCCCTTCGGCCCATCGAGTCCACGCCGACCACCGATCACCTGTGCACTAGTTCTATCCTAAACACTAGGGACAATTTACAGAAGCCAATTAACCTACAAACATGCACGTCTTTGGAATGTGGTGGGAAACCGGAGCACCCGGAGAAAACCCACACGGTCACAGGGGGAACGCACAAACTCCACATTGACAGCACCCGTAGTCAGGATCAAACCCGGGCCTCTGGCGCTGTAAGGCAGCAACTCTGCCGCTGCACCACCCTGCCACATCTTTATTGTTTGACATTGGAAATGCTGTGTCACTTCTACTCTGGTTGACTACAGCAAGATTCATGGATTGGAAGCATTCCAGTTACAAAGTTACAGAATTGTTCAGTCTGTACAATTTTTTTACACAGAGAGTAGTGGGTGCCTGGAACATGTTGCCAGGGGTGTTAGTGGGGGCATAGACAAGAGTAGTGATTAAGTGGCTTTTAGATAGGCACATGAATATGCAGAGAATGGAGGGATACAGTATGAACCACATGCAGGCAGATAAGAGTTTGTCTTAGCATCATGTTCAGCTCAGTCCTTGTGGGCCGAAGGGCCTGTTCTTGTGCTGTGCTGTTCCATGTTATATGTACACTGGAGAATGTTGTTGGTGGAGTCAATGCCCAAGTTAGCTTACAGCAGCATCATCTTCATACATCATTTACAATGACACCAATTGAACTGGGCCTGATCACAACTTATTTCCTCTGTAATAATAACCTAACACAGGTAGTAGGAAAGTAACTGCAGATGCTGGTACATCGAAGGTATCACAAAATGCTGGAGTAACTCAGCGGGTCACGCAGCATCTCAGGAGAGAAGGAATGGGTGACGTTTCGGGTCGAGACCCTTTCTTCAGATTGAAGAAGGGTCTCGACCCGAAACGTCACCCATTCCTTCTCTCCTGAGATGCTGCCTGACCCGCTGAGTTACTCCAGCATCTTGTGATAACACAGGTAGTAAATACAAAATGGCGATTTGTACCAACCCGAAATCTATGCTCCTCAGTTGCCTAAATAGTAACTGAACAACGAAACAAATTATCATAGAAAGGATCCTTAAATGTCACAAGGAATAATGTCACGAGGTTGTTAATTAATCACAATAACAGTACAATTATTGCTTATTTATTATTTGCCATGTTACTGAGATACGGTGAAAAACTTAGATTCGTGTGCTGTCTAGGCAAATCATGCATTGCTAAACTACATCAAATAGTACAAAAGAACAAATAACCAGAGTGAAAAATATAGTTACAGAGAAAGCGCATGTAAATTAAACAAAATGTGATGATAGCAACAAGGTAGATTGGAAGATTCGGCATGCATCCGTAGTAGATGAGAGATCCGTTAAAGAGTCTGATAACAGTGGGGAAGACGCTCTTCTTGAATCTGGCGGGTGCGTGTTTTCAAAGCTTCCGTCTGATGGGAGAGGAGAGAATGACCGGGGTGAGAGTGATCCGTGATTATGTCGGCTGCTTTGCCTGAGGCAGCGTGAAGTATGGGTGGAGAAGATGGGTTGAGGCTGGTTTGTGTGATGGACTGGGTTGTGTTCATGACAGTCAAGACTTACGATACGATACGATACGATACGATAGAGCTTTATCGATCCCAGGAGGGAAACTGGTCTACCAACAGTCATAAAACACGACATGATTTAGTAAACGCAAAAACAAAGTGACAAGTGGAAAGATTGGGGAGGGAGGAGGTGGAGGAGGGGGGGGGGGCGGTCAGTCTACCCCACGACAGAAGGGGGAAGAGTTGTACAGTTTGATAGCGACAGGGAAAAAGGATCTCCTGTGGCGTTCTGTGCTGCGTCGTGTACACCAGTCGGCAGCTGAAGGTGCTCCTCAGGTTGACCAGCGTGTCATGGAGGGGGTGAGCGGTGTTGTCCAAGATGCTCCGCGGTTTGAGGAGCATCCTCCCCTCCAAGACCACCTCCCATGAATCCACGACTTGGGGTCTTGGGCAGAGTGGTTGCCAGGGCAATTATGCATAACGCGAGGGGAAAATATTTCATTCACGAGCAAAGCCGCAGAGAAGTTGCAATTAAGTAGGCATCCAGCCCATGGGATTCATGCTGATGTGAATGCAAAACTGTGCCATTTAATGTGTTTTCCTACGTGGAAGAATGGGGTGAGGGACAGAGTTTGAGTGAAGAGAGCCATTAAGATCAAGGGATTTGAAAATGGAGAGGATAGTTAAGAAAAGACCTTTCACCATTATCAAAAAGCCATTAATCAATCACACATCACACTCCAGTTAGCAACTATCGAACAATCCTTGACAAATACAGTGCTGTGTATAAAGGGGGGGGGGGAAGATGTCTTAAAAGCATTGCAAAACAAAATCCTTCGTACGAAGCAGAACAGACTCAACCTACCGACAAAGCCAAACGCCATGGAAAACAGTGAGATGGTGTTCCTGTTCCTGCTGGAGTCTGGGCAAAGTCGCCCGTTTATAACGTTGGCTGAATATCGCCAATACTGTTGCCATCTGCCATCCCCATCTGTGCAGGAGCTGCATTGGTATTATTGATGTGTGGTGTGAGCAGATGCATGTTGGCCGCCATGGGATGGCGCATTATTCACGCTGCGCTCTTGCATGTGTAGCCGGGGGGAGTCAAATTGGGTCTAATTTGTACCTAGGGTATTTCAAACTGGAAGGCTTTCACAAGAGGCAGTAACTCAAACTGAAATCCCCTCATCTCAGGAGCGGTTTTCTCAAGTTAAACTTGCAGGAAGACGACTGCAGATTCTAGCTTCCACCGATAGATAGACACAAGAGGCTGGAGCAACTCAGCGGGACAGGCAGCATCTCTGGAGAGAAGGAATGGTGACGTTTCGGGTCGAGACCCTTCTTCAGACTGGAAGGGACTGGATGGGTCAGTCTGAACGGCCCACCGAGTCCACACCGACCAGCGATCCACCTACACTCATATTATCCTAAACACTAGGGACAATTTACAATTTTAACCGAAGCCATTGAACCTACAAACCTGCACGTCTTTAGAGTGTGGGAGGAAACCGGAGCACCTAGTGAAAACCCAGGCTGGTCACGGAGGGAACGTACAAACTCCGTGCAGACAGTACCCGTAGTCAGGATCGAACCTGGGTCTCTGGCGCTGCCTGGCTGCGCCACAGTGCCTCGTGTTGTGTTAAACTTTTATAGTCAGTTGAATATATTTCTGCCTATGAATTAGAAAGCTTTGGGTTCCAGAACCACTCGGGACAGTTGAACAGAAAAATCGATGCACAGACTTTAATGCACTATCTTTTCGATAAGGTGTTGGCATAATGATGTAACTGATCCATTGACACTATTTTATAGAACTGAGGAGATTCCTCCCAGTGCTCTGACCAATATTCATCTTTTAGTTTAGGAACGGTCAATAAACATTGGCCTTGCCAGAAATGGCCAGTTCCATAAAATGAATAAAAAACGATCAACTTATAAAAAATGGAATGTCTGTCTTCTAATCGCATTGGCTTTTGAGGGGAAATGTAGAAACAAGGAACCGCAGGTGCTGCTCCACAAAAAAAAGACACAAAGTGCTGGAGTAACTCAGCGGTTCGGGCAGCATCCTTGCAAAAATTGGGTTCCAACCCTTCTTCAGACTGATTGTGGGGTAGGGGGGAGAAAGCTAGGAGAGAGGAGGTGCAGAACAAAGCATGGCAGGTAGTAGGTGAACACCTAGCCTTTGCCTAACTGCCTGCTTATCGAAACGCAGGCAGTTAGACAAAGGCACCCGTAGTCAGGATCGAACCCGGGCCTCTGGCGCTGTAAGGCAGCAGCTCTATCGCTGCACCACCGTGCCACATTCATTGCATACCCCTCAACTGTATTCACCTATTACTTGCCACACTTTGTCCTGCCCTCCTCTCTTCTAAATGTCTTCCTCCCCCCCCCCCCCACCCCCCCCCCCCCACCACTCCAAAATCAATCTGAAGAAGGGTCCAAAGCCAAAATACCTTCTATCCATGAATTAAGCCATTCACACAATGCTTCCATGTTCCGAGAATATGATGAAGTAGATTGCTTCATTTGACCATCACACTGGACCAAAGAGTTTTCTTTCATGGATAGGTGATATTTCACGTCGGGAGAAACTCAGCTGGTCAGGCAGCATCTCTGGAGGAAAGGAATAGGTGGCATTTTGGGTCGAGACCCTTCTGAAGAATGGGCCTCCACCCGAAAAGTCACTTATTCCTTTTCTCTAGAGATGCTGCCTGAAACGCTGCGTTACTCCAGCTTGTTGTGTCTATGTTCTCGGTGTAAACCAGCATCTGCAGTCCCACCCTACACCTTTCAGGTCAGGAGCCTACTTCAGACTGAAGAAGGGTCCCCAACCTGAAACACTGCCTATTCATCCCTTCTTCGGGGATGCTGCCTGACCCACAGAGTTACTCCAGCATCTTGTGTCTTACTTTTTGAGGGAGCTTGCTGTGGACAAATGGGCTGCCACGTTCCCCCACATTCAGTGCCGTTGACACAAGTGCATTCAAAGGCTGTTACATATTTAGGACCTTTCTAAATGGGTAGTGATCCAGTCTTGATCCCTTCCAAAGAACGCTCTATTGCCCCAGCTGGAGTTTGGAGTCTGAAATTACTCCACTGGTTTACCAAAACAATAATAGGAAAACATATTTGAACAAAGCAGAAGATCCATAGTGGAAAATAGTAGCAAAGAGTAGCAAAAATAAGTACGCTTGGTGGTGAGGAAGCGTGCGTTACTTTAATCTTGGAGTTTTGGATAGAGAAGAAATTCAATCTTTTGTCACCAATTGGACTGTGCCAAGTGAGAATGTATTCGGGTTACAGGAGTGGTTTTGCTAATTGTTTCTGTGTGTGAATGAGTATGTTAGCTCTTGAATCCGTCCAGCTGAGTCCTTTCCCATTTCAATGCCCTTCGTGAAATATTCCTCTTCTTTCCCTACTTCAGAGTTGCCGGCTTTGAACCTCACCCCGAGAGTTGACGGCGTGCAGGGTATAGGTCAGGGTAGATGTGAAGTTGGTACCTCCCCCGATGTGGAGTCCAGAACCAGAGATTGAAGAGTCAAATTCAAGAGGGATCAGCCATTCATGACTGTGATGTCAAGAAATGTCTTCACCCAGAGAGTAGTGAATCAGAGAGTTGCAGCATCAGGAAGCAGGGAAACAGGCCCTTCGGCCCAACTCGCCCATGCTGACCAAAATGCACCATCTACGCTAATCCCATTTGCCCGCATTTGGCCCATATCTGTCTAAACCTTTTCCATCCATGTACCTTTTCAGGAGTCTTTTAAATACTGTTATAGCACCTGCCTCAACTACCACCTCTGGCAACTCATTCCATTTACCCACCACCTTCTAAGTAAAAAAGTCGCCCTTCGGGTTTCTCTTAAATCTTTCCCCTCTCACCTTAAACCTCGTGTTTTTGATTCCCCTACTATGGGTAAAAGGCTCTGTACATTCCTCCTGTCAATTCCCCTTACGATTTTATACACCTCTGTAAGATCACCCCTCAGCCTCCTTTGTTGCAAGGAATACAGTCCTAGCCTGCCCAACCTCTCTCCATAGTTCAGTCCTTCGAATCCTGGCAAGATCCTTGTAAATCTTCTCTGCACTCTTTCCAATGGAATTCTCTCCCTAATAAGATTTGAAGGCTTAGTGGAAGAGGATATTTATGTCTGTGACCATGAGGTCATTGGATATTAAGAGGATCAAGGGATATAGGTTGGTGTGGGAATGTGGAGCTGAGGTATGGGATTCATTGTGATCTTATTGAATGACAATGCATGGTTAAGGGGCAGATTGGTGTTCTGTTCCTTTGTCGTATGCATGCTTGCAGATTCAGGGACAGTTTCTTCCCAGCTGGTTTCAGACAACTGAACAGTCCTCTCACCAGCTGGAGTGCAGTCCTGACCTGCCATTTACCTCATTGGAGACCTTTGAACTATTTCTAATTGGACTTCACTGGACTTTATCTTGCAATAAATGTTATACCCTTTATCCTGCATCTGTACACTGTGGGCGGCTTGCTTGTTTAGTTTAGTTCGGTTTAGTTTAGAGATACAGTGCGGAAACAGGCACTTCGGCCCACCGAGTCCGCAACGCCCAGCGATCCCCGCACATTAACACTATCCTACGCAAACTAGGGGCAATTTTACATTTACACATTTACACCAAGCCAATTAACCTACAAAGCTGTACATCTCTGAAGTGTGGGAGGAAACCAAAGATCTCGGAGAAAACCCCACGCAGGTCACGGGGAGAACGTACAAACTCCGTACAGGCAAGCACCCGTAGTCAGGATCGAACCCGGGCCTCTGGCGCTGTAAGGCAGCAGCTCTACCGCTGCACCACCATGCCACATTCATTCCATATGACTGTGTTCATGTATAGTCCTTTTGTTGACTGGATAGCAGGCAACAAAAATCTTTATATACTAAATACCATACATGTGATAATAATAAAACTAAACTAAACTTATGAACTTCTGCTCTGGCCTATGTGGAGAGCCAGAACTGAAACAGTTTGGCCAGTTGTGGACCGTTGATTGAAATGGCTGAATAAGCCAAGGGCAATTTGGAATGGGCAGTAAACCACAAACTCGCTGTGAGAAAGGAGAAAAAGAAAGTACACCTGATTAACTAAGGAACTTTCTCATGTGAGTGTATTGGCTTTTGCAAATGTCACTGAGCAATAATTTTCAGAGCATGCATCAGCAGGAAAAAGAGTGATGATTTCTGTCTAATGACACCTTGCGCTTCACCTAGGTGAGGCGCACTCCATCATTTGACTCAAAGTTAATGACTGTGTAACGTAAATCACAAAGATAGTAATAAATCAGCCCATGGGCCAGTTCAGGAGCCCATAGGCAATGTGATGGCTGTCAAATACATTTACATCTCACCAGATTTTTAAAAAACAGGCGAAATCCGAAACAAAGCAGAAAACACTGGAAGCACTCCATAAAGTAGTCCGCATCTGCGGAAAGCAAAACCGAGAAAATCAGTTAACGTTTCAGGTCAAAGACCCTTCGTAATACCTTTTCTTCACAAAATGCTGGAGTAACTTCAGTCTGAAGAAGGGTCTCGACCCGAAACATCACCCATTCCTTCTCTCCTGAGATGCTGCCTGACCTGCTGAGTTACTCCAGCATTTTGTGAATAAATACCTTCGATTTGTACCAGCATCTGCAGTTTTTTTCTTACACTTCGTAATACCTTCCTCTGCCTAATGTCGTTGATTTGAAAAATGAATTCTCTTTCCCGTTGCGCATGCAATAGAAGGCTGCATTTGGAGTATTGCATATAGTTCTGGTAGCCGCATTGTAGGAAGGATGTGTGGGCTTTGAAAAGGGTGCAGGATGATGCCTGGATTAGTGGGCGTTAGGTGCAGGGAGAGGTTGGGCAGACTTGAATTGTTTTCTCTGGAAGGTCGCATGGAGGCCTGATAGCAGTATATAAAATAACGAGTAGTATACATAAGCATAGACAGTCTGAACTGTTCTCCCAGGATGGAAAAATCAAATACTAGAGGGCATAGCTTTAGGGTGAGAGAGACGACATTTAAAGGAAGACAGACACAAAACGTTGGAGCAACTCAGCAAGTCAGGCAGAAGGGTCTCGACCCGGAACGTCACCTATTCCTTTTCCCCAGTGATGCCTGCCGCCTGACCCGCTGAGTTGCTCCAGCTGTTTGTGTCTGTCTTCGGTTTAAACCAGCATCCTCCCTACACAAAATTTAAAGAAGACGTGAGGGGCAAGTTTTTTACACAGAGGGTGGTGAGTGCCTGCTGGTATGGGTAGTGGTGGAGGCAGAATATTTTCCAATTCTTCGTCTGTTTATTGCAAAAATACTCAGTCATATAACTACTGCTTTTGCACTTGTCACCAAATTCAAAACAGTTTGGTTAAGGGATGTCAAAAGGGTACTGTTGTAAGACCAATGGGGAACAGAGCAGGAAAGGTGGTGGGTCTAAATTATGGACTAATTTGTAGCAGCGTTGGAACTATTTCCTTTGGTGAGATTCTGCAGGTGGCTGCTTTGGTTTCAGGTTTTTTTTAAAGTTATTTTTTAGTTTTTTGAGATGCAGCATGGAAACAGGCCCTGCAGCCCACCGAGTCTGTGCCAATCAACGATCACCCAATAACTAGTTGCAATTTACAGAGGCCAATTAACCGACAAACCTGTACGTCTTTGGAATGTGGGAGGAAACTGGTGCACTTGTAGAAAACCCACGCGGTCACCGGGAGAACGTGCAAACACCGTACAAACAGCACCCGTAGTCAGGATCGAACCCGGGTCTCTGGCGCTGTAAGGCAGCAACTCTACCGCTGAGCCACCGTGCAGCACAGAGGAGAAGACTGATGTTTAGGAAGGAACTGCAGACGCTGGTTTACATCAAAGATAGACACAAACTGCTGGAGTAGTACCTCAGCAGGACAGGCAGCATCTCAGGAGAGAAGGAATGGGTGATGTTTCTTCAGACTCAGGAGTCTAGAGATATGGAAGGGGAAGGTGTGAAAATGACAGATCAAAACAGACGATGATAAGGAAACATACGGGATATAATACGATCAGGAAATACAGGATGGCCTATTGTTATAGTAATAATAATTATTATAATAATAATAAGGGCTGCACGGTGGCGCAGCAGTAAAGTTGCTGCCTAACAGCTCCATAGACCCGGGTTCGATCCTGACTTCGAGTGCTTGTCTGCACGGAGATTCTCTGTTCTTACCGTGACCTGCATGGGTTTTCTCCAGGATCTTTAGTTTCCTCCCACAAAGACGTACAGGTTTGTAAGTTAATTCGCTTGGTATAAATGTAAATTGTCTCCATTGTGTGTAGGATAGTGTTGGTGTGCGGGGATCGCTGGTCGGTGCGGACTCGGTGGGCCGAAGGGCCTGTTTCCGCACTGTGTCTCTAAACTAAACTAAACAAAACTAAAATTATAATATTAATATTAATAACTATTATTATTATTATTGTTATTATTATTATTATTATTATTATTATTGTTGTTGTTGCTATATTAATAATATATAATAAGTATATTAATAATACATTAATAATAATATATTATAAATAATAATCATAATTATTATAACCATATAATATTACATGGTCATAATATTACTATATTATTTATCACTATTATTATTATTACATGGATATAATATTACAATTATTAATATAATATTATACCTTTGTTGTTGCTGTTATTATTATTGTAGATTGTTGTATTCATAATATATAATAACTGTATTAATAGTATATTAAATAATATATTATTATTATATTATGTTATAGTATATTGTATTATAAATAATAATAGTAATTATGGTTACCTTAATAATAATATTATTATAAGGCAACAGTAATTACTATTATTATTTATAATATTATATTATATTATGAATAATAATAGTAATTATTGTTACCTTATAATAATATTATTATTACATTATATTATATTATATTATATTATATTATATTATATTATATTATATTATATTATACTATATTATATTATATTATATTATATTATATTATATTATATTATATTATATTATATTATTAATAAATACATATATAAAGTCCTGCACCTTCTGCTTCCACAGCTGATGCAGCAACAAGCAGCGATCATGGCCGCCACCACGCACACTGGGTACCTAAACCCCACCGCTGCCTTCCCCACGGCACAGATGCACCACATGGCAGCCATCAACCTGAACGGGCTGGCAGCAGCGCCCCTCACGCCCACATCAGGTGAGACCTCACCTCCTTCCTCGCAGTCAGTCAGTTCAGTTTGTTGTCACGTGTAGACATAAAGAGCTGAAGTAGCTCGGCGGGACAGGCAACATCTCTGGAGAGAAGGAATGGGTGACGTTTCGGGTCGAGACCCTTCTTCAGACACTTCAGGGTCTGAAGAAACGTCTCGACCCGAAACGTCATCCATTCCTTCTCTCCAGAGATGCTGCCTGTCCCGCTGAGTTACTCCAGCATTTTGTGTCTACCTTCGATTTCAACCATCATCTGCAGTTCTTTCCTACACACTTGTTGTCACGTGTACCGAGAGACAGTGAAAAGCTTTTGGTGAGTGCTATCCAGTCAGCAGAAAGACAATACATGATTACAATTGGGCCATTTACATTGCATAGATACATGATAAGGGAATAACGTTTAGTGCAAGGTAAAACCAGCAAAGTTCGCTCAAGGATAGTCGGAGGGTCACCAATGAGGTAGATAGTAGTTCAGGACTGCTCTCTGGTTGTGGTAGGCCGATTCAGTTGCCTGATAACAGCTGGGAAGAAACTGTCCCTGAATCTGGAGGTGTGCGTTTTTACACTTCTATACCTTTTGCCTGATGGGAGAGGGGAGACGAGGGAGTGGCCGGGGTGCGACTCGTCCTAGATTATGCTGCCGGCCTTGCCCAGGCAGCGTGAGGTATAAATGGAGTCCAGTTCCTCTGCCCACACTGGGGAGGTCCTCTCTCAGAGCCAGGTCACCCAGCCTGATTCCCTCCCTTCTCCTCTCTCCCCACCACCAGACCCGGGTGAATGTGGAAGGACCAGCCAGGAGAATGGTGGAGCATTCAAACCTTCTTTGGTCCAAATCTGGCCAAAGGCAAAGTAGTGGCAGAAGAGTAGAGCACAAATGGAGACACAAAGAACTGCAGATGGAGCAACTCAATTATTCAGGCAGCAGCTTTGGAGGGAATGAACCGACAAAGTTTCGGATCAGGACCCTTCTTCCACACTGATTGTAGTTGTGGGGGGGGGGGGGGGGGTGAAAGCAGGAAAAGAGAGGTAGGGGGCAGGCCAAAGCCTGGCAAGTGATGGGTGGATACGGCTGAGGAGGGGGTTTTGATCGGACAATGGGTGGAGAAAGGCCAGAGATGAAAAATGTGTAAGACAAGGAGAGAAGAGGGGGTGAAATGTGAAGCCAAGTGATGGTTATCACTCAGTGGAGATTCCACCAGCTGATCTGTTCAGCATTGCAACGGACTGGTGGTACAATCACCCTTCCCTTTACCGTGAGGTTTGGATGCCACTGGAAAGGCTGGCACGGATTGTCCAACTCTTGGTGGCCTTAGGAGGTGATGGTGAACCACCATCTTCTCCATCTGCTCCAATCCTTGCGATGGGGATGCCTCTGCAACTATGGCAGCTGTACCTGGAGACCGAGCGAATGGTGAGACGCATCAGTCACACTGAGGGAGGGGAACTGGAGGGGGGCCAATGTTCCTCAGGACTTTGCTGCACTTGTCCTGGCCCGTTCCGTCACCGTGGAGTTTGGGAACGAAGGACGGGACAAAAATGCTGCCAGCAAAACCAGGAAGAAAAATCGCACGGGGCAATTAACAAGGAGTTGTGCGTTCCTTTCTCGTTTTGTTTGAACATTTTTGGTCCTTCTGGTTGAGGAATAGGTGCGGGGCTTCGGAAAGAAAGGATGTTGGACCGGGCAAAGTGGTTGGGGATGGGAAATAAGGTGCCCGGTTTCTCAGGAGCGTGTCCATTGGGGTTAGGAGTTGGAAGGTACCGGCGAAGCACACCTTCGCAAGGTAAACCCTTGTGAGATGTCACGCTCTTTGTGTCTTTCAGGGTTGTCCTCCCCTCCAGGTATCGCGGCTCCCGCCGTTCCCAGCATTGTGTCCTCGTTAGGAGTGAACGGATACACCGGGCTGTCCGCCCAGCCCAACGGGCACCCTGCCGTGGAGGCCGTCTACACCAATGGAATTCACCCATACCCAGGTACGTGCCATCCCGCACCCAGGGCATCGCTGCCAACCGCACCCGTGCAGCGCTGTAGCCTCCCCGCCTGGCGCCACGTGCCACAAATGCATCGAGCGGCTCTGTGGCAGAGCTTAAAATGAATATCAGAGATGTCAACGGAAAATGCGTAGGAAGGAACTGCAGATGCTGGGCTTAAACCAAAAAAGATAGACACAAAAAGCTGGAGTAACTCAGCGGGGCGGGCAGCATCTCTGGAGAGAAGGAATGGGCGACGTTTCGGGTCGAGACCCTTCTTCAGACACCATGTGTCCATGTGCAAGATTCTCATTAAATCAGGCTGTGTCTAAACACTATTGTCGGCAGATAAATCAAATGGACAATCAGGATCATTCACTAACTTGTTTTTTTAATCTTTCTATTTCCTCCATTCTTCTTCCCTTCTTCTTTAATTTACATTGACCTCTCCTCCAATTCCTTCCCTTGCTTTCCCTCTCTTTGCACTTGTGCGACACATTCATCACTTTACTGGTGATTCTTGCCTTTTCTCAAATTTCTCCTGTTCAAAAATCTTTGTTTACTGTGGGGGGGGGGGGGGGTTTCTTTGCTTCTCGTGCGGATGATTTTCATTCTCTCTCCATTTTGTGTCCTTCATTCTTGTTCTCAATTCCATTTTTGGGGTCTGTCCTTTTCCTTCTTTCCCTTCTTCCCACTTTCACTCCATCTCTTATCTTCCCTATCGTTCTCCCTCTAATACCTGTCTCTGCTTCATGATCTCTTCATCCCTTTCACTGGCACTTCCGTTATCATTTTCCCTATTCTTCACTCTAACTTGCTGCCTTCCTTTCCATTGTTACCCTCTTCCATCTCGTCTCTCCCACCTTCTCTCCATCTCTTCTGTCGCCTTTCCTCTGCACCTCCTGTCCCCCTCTCCCCACACTCTTTTCTCCATGTTTTTGTCTCTCTATCGCTTCCTTAACTTGTTCCTGCCTCTCAACTTGCGGCATTTCACCTTCTCACCATCATTTCTTGCTTGTCATCTCAACGTCTATAATCTTTCTCGTATCTCTGCCCTAACTCCATCTCGCCAACCCGTTGTCCTTCCTTCCCATCTCAACTCAGCTCAAAGTCCTTCTGCAGCTGACGCCTTGCAGCAGGCTTTCACCGGGGTCCAGCAGTACACAGGTATTGTGCAGATATTCCTTTCAAATATATTTCTGTAAGCTCGCTCTGTGTTTACAATGCTGTTTACCTTGAATGTACAAAAAGCTATTTTATTCAATGTGTGTGGGAGAGGGAGAGAGAGAGAGAGAGAGAGAGAGAGAGAGAGAGAGAGAGAGAGAGAGAGAGAGAGAGAGAGAGAGAGAGAGAGAGAGAGAGAGAGAGGGAGAGAGAGAGAGGGAAAGAGGGAGAGAGAGGGAGAGAGAGGGAGAGAGAGGGAGAGAGAGGGAGAGAGAGAGAGAGAGAGAGAGAGAGAGAGAGAGAGAGAGAGAGAGAGAGAGAGAGAGAGAGAGAGAGAGAGAGAGGGAGGGAGAGGGAGGGAGAGAGGGAGAGAGAGAGAGAGAGAGAGAGAGAGAGAGAGAGAGAGAGAGAGAGAGAGAGAGAGAGAGAGAGACTCATTGAGAACGCAACCAAATTGCAAAAAAGGGTAGGAATAATTGACATTTTGGTCAGCATGTCCAAAATGGGCCGAAGGGCCTATTTCCAAGCAGTATCCCCACTTCAGCGTGTTCGATTTGCTCCTCCCCAGGCCTGTCCGCAGTCTGTTGAGACGGCGCCAGGTTATCCACGGTTGGACGGAACCTGGCGGGAGTTTCTCAGAGGGATCGATTGCCAAGCGAATGTCTTCCGGAGAGTTCTCTAGTCTCTCTTCCCAGAGTTTGAGCCTTCTGGACGATGCACTGCAGTCCAGGGGATGGACAGAGGAGAGGAAACCTCTGCGTGATTTCAAACGCTGAGGTAGCAAAGGGTGTCTCTCATCCTCTGATTTTCTGCGGCGTTCTTTTTGACTGGCTGCAGATCTTCTGATCCCAGGAGGTGCAATGTCAGGGAGTAGGCAGACCTTGTCAGTCTTGGTAGGCAGGTACGAAATGAGAGAACTTCATTTATCCCAGGAGGGAAATTGATCTGCCGACAGTCATAAAAACACAAAATACACGAAACATGAAATCAAAGTGATGAGTGGAAAGGCTTGGGGGGTTGTGCAAAGATTGGGGAGGGAGGGGGGAAGGGCATTCGGTCTCGGGCTACCCCACGACAGAATGGTGAGGAGTTGTACAGTTTGATAGCCACGGGGAGGAAGGATCTCCTGGGGTGTTCTGTGCTGCATCTTGGTGGGACCAGTCTGTTGCTGAAGGTGCTGCTCAGGTTGACCAGTGTGTCATGGAGGGGGTGAGCTGTATTGTCCAGGATGCTCCGCAATTTGAGGAGTGTCCTCCCCCATCCAAGACCATCTCCCATGAATCCAACTCTGCCCCTGGATGCTGGTTTATACCGAAGATAGTTGGAGTCACAGCATCTCAGGAGAAAAGGAATAGGTGATGTTTTGGGTCAGAACCCTTCCTCAGATTGCCTCCACCCCCACCCGCCAGCTCTTCCCAGCTCATTGCATGTTATTTGTTTCTTGAAAGCTTGAGATAACTGCATGATGGAAAAATGCAAACAAAACCAGCCTGAGGTACTGAGTGGAGTTTCGATTGTAGAACTTTGGTTTGGTTGGTTGATGTACTGTTCCTGTGGTTGTTAACTCAACAGTCCTTGACTCTTTAGCATTTCCAAAGGCTAGAATATATGGAAAAAAACTATATCCACGCTCTGCTTATAACCTTACAATCCATTGGAGGGTCAAAAAGCAGACTGCATCAAAGGAGAAAAGACATGGTTACTCTTGGCAGTTGTGTTTGCCTCTTTCTCAGTCTCTTCTCACATCTTGTTCTTTAATGAGTTACTGATTATATGGATCATGCATGGGCCGATGAGATCAGTTTAACTTGGTATTATGTTCAGTACAAACATTGTGGGCCAAAGAGCCCGTTCCTGTGCTACGCTGTTCTAGGTCCTGTGATTCCTTCATCATATGCTAAGATAAGGTCATAAAGTGATAGGAGTAGAATTAGGCCATTCGGCCCATCAAATCTACTCTGCCATTCAATCATGGCTGATCTGTCTCTCCCTCCTAACCCTATTCTCCTGCCTTCTCCCCTTAACCTCTGACGCCGGCACTAATCAACAGATATTAACTGTTGTGTCAATTTCTTGTAAGTGGACCACAACTCCTGTCACAGTTTATGTGGACACAGTTGGTTACAGTCTTCTTGCTGAAATATCTACCGCATATTTCGGTTTATTATATTGTCTGCAGTTCTGGCCCATTAGAGGGATAATGTGGAGCCTTTGGACAGGGTGCAGCGGGCCTTAATTTTACCAAAATGCTGCCCGTTTAGAGAGTGTTAGTTATAAAGAGAATTTGGACAAACTTGGATTGTTCCGCTGGAGCACCAAAGGCTGAGGGGAGACCTGACAGAAGTACATCAAGTTATGAGAGGCGTAGATAAGGGAGACAGTCAGAACCTTTTACCTCGAGGTGGAAATGTCAAAGGCTAGAGGGCATAGCTTTGAGGTGTGAGGAGCAAAGTTTAAAGGGGATGTGCGAGGCAAGTTTTTACACAGGGGGTGGTGGGTACCTGGAAGGTGCTATGGTGGAGGCAGATATGATAGTAGTGTTTAGGAGGCTTTTAGATAGGCACATGGATATGAAGGAAATGGAGGGATATGGATCGTGTGCAGGCAGAGGGGATTAGTTTAAGTCGGCATCATGTTTCATGCGGAGATTGTGGGCTGAAGGGCCTGCTCCTTTGTGGCACTGTTACTATTGAGGGCATGCAGCGTAGTTTTACTAGGTTAATTCCCGGAATGGCTGGACTGTCGTATGTTGAAAGACTGGAGCGACTAGGCTTGTATACACTGGAATTTAGAAGGACGAGAGGGGATCTTATCGAAACATATAAGATTATTAAGGGGTTAGACACGTTAGAGGCAGGAAACATGTTCCCAATGTTGGGGGAGTCCAGAACCAGGGGCCACAGTTTAAGAATAAGGGGGAGGCCATTTAGAACGGAGATGAGGAAAAACTTTTTCAGTCAGAGAGTTGTGAATCAGTGGAATTCTCTGCCTCAGAGGGCAGTGGAGGCCAATTCTCTGAATGCATTGGAGAGAGAGCTAGATAGAGCTCTTAAGGATAGCGGAGTCAGGGGGTATGGGGAGAAGGCCGGAACGGGGTACTGATTGAGAATGATCAGCCATGATCACATTGAATGGCGGTGCTGGCTCGAAGGGCCGAATGGCCTACTCCTGCACCTATTGTCTATTGTCTATTGAATGGCAGTGCTGGCTCCAAGAGCCGGATGGCCCACTCCTGCACCTATTGTCTATTGTCTATTGTTGTACAGTATGTTCTATAGAGGTTACATCCTCCTGCTAGGATAGGTTTCTAAAGCTCGCCATTCCGTGTCTTTTTCCTAACATGGTTCCTAACACGTAAATGGTTATGTAATGCCCGTCGGGGATGAGCATGAACGGGTGAATCTCAGTTCATCGGCCTAATTTACAGTTTGATTCCCTTGTGATTTTATGCGCAGCCATGTACCCAACAGCGATCGCCCAGATCAGTCAAGCATTTCCTCAGCCACCACCTGTGGTGACACAACAGAGAGAAGGTGAGTTAAACCGACAGCCACCCGTGGTAACAATTCCCTCTCCGGTCCTTGACTTCCTCAGCTTCTCTCAAATGTGCAGACTCTCAGCCCACGCTCAAGCCCCACTGCCTTTGAAGCCCGTCTATTTATCAGAAGTGCAGGAAGGAACTGCAGATGCTCGTTAAAACACAAACGAAAAGAAGAAGGCAGGAGAAGTAGTCTTGATTGGCCGAATGGCCTAATTCTTCTCCTATCACTTGTGATAAGTAAACACAAAATGCTGGAGCAACTCAGCGGGGACAGGCGGCATCTGTGGGGAGAACGAATGGGCGACGTTTCGGCTCGAGACCCTTCTTCACACTGTCTCTGAGACTGAAGAAGGGTCTCGACCCGAAACGTCACCCATTCCTTCCCTCCCCAGATGCTGCCTGTCCCCGCTGAGTTACTCCAGCATTTTGTGTTTACTTATCACAAGTGATAGGAGAAGAATTAGGCCATTCGGCCCATCAAGACTACTCTGCCATCCAATCATGGCTGGTCTACCTCTCCCTCCCGACCCCATTCTCCTGCCTTCTCTCCATAACCCCTTACACCTGTACTCGTCAAGAATCTTCCTATCTCTGCCATAGATAGATTCTGTGGCTGAAGTCCTTGACTCCTTTGTCAACTGTCCTACTGGGGCTGAAGCTTCCATTCCCTCCCCCCTCCCCGCCACTAATGTCCCTCCGTCTAATCCATAATCTCCCCTTTTAACCCAGCAACTTGTGACTGGTTTTTGATGCATATCCTAATATTTGTTTGAATGCTCTTTTCATTTGTGCTGACCATTCTACTGGGTCAACGCCATGTGTTAGGTAATTTGCCGACACGGCCGAATACGTTTTGAAATCTCATTGACATCCTGCCCCGAACTCCTCCTTCCTCGGTTGCAGAGTTTGAATTCCTTTGAGATACGTTTACAGTGCGTGGCCTTTACCCTGCGAACAGACTTGTCTTTCAACTTCACCTTGGCACCAAATTTGTCGATACTCATCCTTGCTGATCTCTCTTTTCGTTTGCTTTTTAGAGTCTAATTGAGTGAGACAGTGTGGAAGCAGGCCCTTCGGCCCAAATTGCCCACACCGAACAACGTGCCCCAGCTACACTCGTCCCACCTGCCCGTCTTTGGTCCATATCCCTCCAAACCTGTCCTATCCATGTACCTGTCTAACTGTCTCTTAAACGTTGGGATAGTCCCTGCCTCAACTACCTCCTCTGGCAGCCTGTTCCATACACCCACCACACTTTGTGTGAAAAAGTTACCCCTCAGATTCCTATTAAATCTTTTCACCTTCACCTTAAACCTATGTCCTCTGGTCCTCGATTCACCGACTCTGGGCAAGAGACTCTGTGCATCTACCCGATCTATTCCACTCATGATTTTATACACCTCTATAAGTTCAACCCTCATCCTTCGGCGCTCCAAGGATTAGAGTCCCAGCCTACTCAACCTTGTTTAATTCTCTTTCACATCCAGGACCGGAAGGCTGCAACCTTTTCATTTACCACCTGCCACAGGAGTTTGGAGACAGTGAGCTCATGCAGATGTTCCTGCCTTTCGGCTCCGTGATCTCGTCGAAGGTTTTCATGGACCGTGCCACTAATCAGAGCAAATGCTTTGGTGAGTTTGATCAGTACGGGTGTCAGGGGTTATGGGGAGAAGGCAGGAGTGTGGGTGCAGGAGGGAGAGATAGATCAGCCGTGATTGAATGGCAGAGTAGCCCTGAATGGGCCGAATGGCCTAATTCTGCTCCTATCACTAATGCACATATGAACAATGGAGTGTGTTGCTGATGAGTGCAAAGCATCAGCCTTCTGCAGCTTGTGTGTGCCCTTTAAAGGGACCTTTTAGGGCCAAATGTGTAAAGCATGGAAGGTGGACCCACCCAAGGTGATTTTGCCTTGGAAAGGGCCAGTTTCATGAGTTAATGTAATGGGCAATACAGTGCCAGAGACCCGGGTTCAATGCTGACTACGTGTGCTGCCCGTACGGAGTTTGTACGTTCTCCCTGTGACTGCGTAGGTTTTCTCCGGGTTCCTCCCGCTCTCAAAATATATGCGGGTTTGTAGGTTAATTGGCTTCCGTAAATTGATCCTAGGTTGTTGTAGGATAGAACTGGTGTACGGGGTGACCGTTGGTTGTCACGGACACGGTGGGCCGAAGGGCCTGTTCCCGCCCTGCAACTCTAAAGGTTTCCCCTTCTCCACTCCGTCCTTTGTGCAGCTGGGCGCTGGTTAGTACGCAACGAAAAGCATTTCACTGTACCTCGGTACTGGTGACAATAAACTAAACTGAGATTGAATCGAAGGGGGGATTGTATGAGCAAAGAGGTTGATATGCTAAAACCTCCAGGAATATATCTGACTGGAGTTAACAGACTTGCACGAACTGCTTGTTGCGATCCAGACATAACCTGGGTTCGATCCTGACTATGGGTGCTGTCTGTACAGAATTTGTACCTTCTCCCCGTGACCGCATGGGTTTTCTCCGAGATCTTCGGCTTCCTCCCACACTTCAAAGGAGTACAGATTTGTAGGTTAATTGGCTTGGGTTTGTATGCTTGGTACAATTGTGGAAGATCAGCCATGATCACAATGAATAGCGGTGCTGGCTCAAAGGGCCAAATGGCCTCCTCCTGCACCTATTTTCTACGTTTTTATGTTTCTAAATTGTCCCTAGAGCGTGTGGGATAGTGTTAATGTGCGGTGATCACTGGTCGGCACGGACTCAGTGGGCCGAAGGGCCTGTTTCCATGCTGTATGCTTTCACAATTAGATGAGGAAGTAGATTTGAGGTCCAGGATCAGCCATGTTTTTATTAGCGGGGTCGGCTCAAGGGATCACGTGATCTACTGCTGCTGTTGACTATTGTTTCAAAATAATATTAAAAATTATATGATTCATCTCAAATCCCTGAGGAATTTATTTTACTTGGTGCCACAGAGTACGGACCTGGGAAAGATCCTAACTTGGTGCCCATCACGATGCATCCACTGTCTCTCCAGTCCCACCCAACCCATACCACCCCTCCATGGCCCAACCAACACTGCTGTGCCCAACAGTGGACTCCAGCGCCACCAAGTGGCCCAGAGAGAAACAGGGCTCAGAGGCTTTCTCCGATGAATTGGTCCGAACATCTACCAGGCAAAACTCTGCATTCGTACTGAATCTCCTCCTCCTCCACCCCCCCCCCCCCAACTCCCCTCCCAAGCGCACACCCCTAATCAGCAGACGGAACCCACGATCTGCTGCTTCTCATTTTGTTCCCTGAGTACGATCCCTACAGCACAGTCAGGCTGAAGGGAAGCACGTCGCTGCTGATCTGTGATGTCCACAACACCCATCGGGAAACGCTTGAAAGGCCCCCACTGCCTCCATTCTGCAAGGGGTGGGTGGGGCGCGGTGGAGAGAGTGGGTGTGGAGAGGATGTTTCCACTAGTGGGACAGTCTAGGACCAGAGACCATAGTCTCGGAATTATTGAGCGTACCTTTATTAAGGAGATGAGGAGGAATTTCCTTAGTCAGAAGGTGATGAACCTGTGGAATTCATTGCCACGGACGGCTGTGGAGACCAAGTCAACGGATATTCTTAAAGTGGAGATTAGCAGGTTCTTGATTAGTGCGGGTGTCAGGGATTATGGGGAGAAGGCAGGAGAATGAGGTTGAGAGGGAAAGTCAGATGAGCCATGATTGAATGGCGGAGTAGACTTGATGGGCCGAAAGGCCTAATTCTGTTCCTAGAACTTATGAACTTTCAGCAACAGAAATGACTGCTTTGGTTGGAATTAGTGTGGGAGTGGGGGTGGGCAGTTTGTTTTGCAACATGGCCTTTTGCACAGATTGTTAACTTTGTTTAGGAAAGAACTGCAGATGCCGGTTTAAATCGAAGGTAGACACAAAATGGTGGAGCAACTCAGCGGGACAGGCAGCATCTCTGGAGAGAAGGAATGGGTGACGTTTCGAGACCCTTCTTCAGACTGATGTTAGGGAAGTGGGCGGATCAGAGATAGGATGTAGTCGGAGACAGTAAGACTGGGAAGGAGAACTGGGAAGAGGGAGGGGATGGAGAGAGAGGGAAAGCAAGGGCTATTTGAAGTTAGAGGTGAATGTTCATAATGCTGGGGGTGTAAGCTACCCAAGAGAAATATGAGGTGCTGTTCCCCCAATTTGTGCTGGGCCTCACTCCGACAATGGAGGAGGCCCCAGACAGAAAGGTCAGATTGGGAATGGGAGGGTGAGTTCAAGTGCTGAGCAACCGGGAGATTTAGATTTTAGATTTAGATTTAGAGATACAGCGCAGAACCAGGCCCTTCGGCCCACCGGGTCCGCGCCGCCCAGCGATCCCCGCACATTAACACTATCCTACACCCACTAGGGACAATTTTTACATTTGCCCAGCCAATTAACCTACATACCTGTACGTCTTTGGAGTGTGGGAGGAAACCGAAGATCTCGGAGAAAACCCACGCAGGTCACGGGGAGAACGTACAAACTCTTTACAGACGGCGCCCGTAGTCGGGATCGAACCTGAGTCTCCGGCACTGCATTCGCTGTAAGGCAGCAGCTCTACGGCTGCGCCACCGTGCCGCCCTATACGGTAGATCAGGTAGGTTAAGGCGGACTGAGCGGAGGTGTTCAGCGAAACGATCGCCGAGCCTGCGCTTGGTCTCGCCGATGTACAGGAGTATAACTTGTTAACTTTGTTCCTCTTCTGCTTTGTTTTTGAAGGTTTTGTGAGTTTTGATAACCCCACGAGTGCCCAGGCCGCTATCCAGGCCATGAATGGTTTCCAGATTGGCATGAAGAGGTTAAAAGTCCAACTAAAGAGACCAAAGGATACCAGTCGCCCATACTGACCGCTTTGGTTCAGGGCATGAATTTCTGATTTTCTAGGTAAGCCCATCAGTTTTTTTGAAATCCCCGCACATTAACACTATCCTACACACACACTAGGGACAATTTCACAATTATAACCAGGCCAATTAACCTCCAAACCTGTACGTCTTTGGACTGCGGGAGGAAACCAGAGCACCCGGAGAAAACCCACGAGGTCACAAGGAGAACGTACAAACTCCGTACAGATTGCACCCGTAGTCAGGATCGAACCCGGGTCTCTGGCGCTGTTAGGCAGCAACTCAACTGCTGCGCCACTGCGCTGAAGTTTAATAATAATAATAATAATAATAATAATAATAATAATAATAATAATAATAATAATAATAATAACAATAATAATAATAATAATAATAATAATAATAATAATAATAATAATAATAATAATAATAATAATAATAATAATAATAATAATAATAATAATTTCCTTTATTCGTCCCACACCGGGGAAATTTACAGTGTTACAGCAGCAAAGTGGGTAGCAAGAGAGCAAGAGATCATTCATTATAAATAAAAGATACATAAATTGTCATCAGTTTTCTATGTGTTATTGTTGACTCGTCTGCTGGGAGCAGTGCTGGTTGTGCAGTCTCACAGCAGCGGGAAGGAAGGACCTCCTATATCTCTCCTTCACGCACTTGGGGTGAAGGAGTCTGTCACTGAAGGAGCTACTCAATGCAGTGACAGTGTCCTGCATGGGGTGGGAGTCGTTGTCCAGCAGCGATGTTAGCTTTGCCATCATCCTCCTCTCTCCCACCACCTGCACTGAGTCGAGGGGGCAACCCAGGACAGAGCTGGCCTTCCTGCTCAGCTTGTCGAGTCTCTTCCCTTCCGCCGCTGAGATGCTGCTGCTCCAGCAGACCACTCCACAGAAAATGGCCGATGCAACCACCGTGTTGTAGAAGGTCCTTAGGAGTGCCCCCTGCACTCTAAAGGACCTGAGCCTCCAACAGATATGTCTTCACTTTTAGCAGTGGGGAGGTCAGAACAGATTGCTCTGCACCTTCTCTCTACCAGCTTTCATCCACTTCCCCCTCCCCATCCACCACATCAGTCTGAAGAACGCATCACCGGTTCCTCACTCCCCTCCATTGAGTCTATCCAGAGTAGGCAATGTCTGCGAAGGGCGCGCTGCATCGTCAAGGACAGCTCTCACCCCAACCACAGATTGTTTACCCTCCTCCCATCTAGGAGGCGCTACAGGTCTCTCCGTTCCCGGACCTGCAGGTTCAGGAACAGCTTCTTTCCTGCGGTCGTTACCTTACTTAACTCTGCGCTTCGGTGATTGCTGCCATCCCCCTCCCCCACCCCCCCCACCCCCCCCCTCGGGCACTCCTCCCATCAGTGACTGATCTCGCTCACCGGAATTTCCACTACCGCTACTGAATTACTGTATATATTATATGTTTTACTATTCCATCGCATGCACTCTGGTTAAGATGCTAACTGCATTTCGTTGTCTCTGTACTTGTACACTGCACAATGACAATAAAGTTTGTATTGTATTGTATTGTAAGAAGAGTCCCAATCCAAAATGTCACCCATCCATGTTCTCCAATGATGCTGCCTGACCCGCTGAGTTACTCCAGCACTTTGTGTCCATCTTTGGTACATTGCCTATCCACGTCCTCCACAGATGCTGCCTGACCCGCTGAGTTACTCCAGCACTGTTGTGTCTATTAACCTCTCCACCGGTTGCTTTGGGCGGCCTCTGATGCAGCACTTGACGATGCTTTCCTCTCTCACCAGGGCAGAGACGGAGAAGAACAAGAGCAAGTACCTTTTGAGACGGCTGTTTCTGAGATACCGAGGGCGGAGAGGGAGAGATAATGGGAACGCAAACTTCGAGGAAACATTTTAAGGAACCCTGAAAATGTGAAAATTCATCGCAGCTACTCAAGAAGGTTCAATCGATCTTACAAATAGCAACAACACACACATGGTGAAGATGTGATGTAATTCGACGTAGGGAAGGGCAGCTGTCTTAAAGGTTGCAGGGGAAACTGCTATGGCGCAGTAGTTGTGTCATCAAGCACGCAGCCAGGTCTCCTAGGCAACGGTTGCCATGGCTGCGGGTTCTTGTGTGTGCGTGCGTGTGTGCGTGTGTGTGTGTGTGTGTGTGTGTGTGCGCGCATGTGTGAGCGCGCGAGTGCATGAGCAGTGTGAGTATAAGTGTGCGTACGACCCGTGTGAATCCAGGTGATTGAAACGGTACCGTGGAACGTAACGAGACTTTAGCTCTTAGATATTCAGGGACCAAATGGACCAAACAGATTTTTTTTTTAATTTATTATCGGTGGGGGGGGGGGGGGGGGGGCCTGTATATGTGATATACAAATTCAGCTTTCCTTATCTTACCTTGAGAGTTGAAACATGGGGTGGGGTGGGGGGGGGGGGGGAAATAAGAGCTAAACTGTTTTAAACGAAAAGAAAAAAAAATCAATGCTTCAGTGATCTTAGAATAGTATTATATACTTGGAAATTTAAACAAGGAGCAAAATATAGTGGAAAGTTTCCAGGGGTTAGTTTTAAGAAGAAAACAAAGGCTAAATTGTACCTTAACACCTCATGTCCTTCTTTAGGAGATGTAATAGTACTGCATGCAAATGTGACCGAAAATATTATACATATAGGTATTCTGCTCCTTATAGTTCTGAAGAGGTTGCTTTCAAAGGGAGAGAACAAAATTGAAGCCTGTTTGCTTTTTCACGATGATGGTGGGCTTTATGTTTGACCATTTGAGGACTTTTTAATGCCGCATTGATTGAATTGAGTTGCCTCGTTTGACAGCTTTGTTCAATGACCAAGCCTGGGAGAATGTTACCCTGAAATCTGTGTTTTAAAGACAGTGGGGTGGGGTGGGGGGGGGGGGGGGAAGTGAAAAAAAGTGTCAAAAAAAAAAAAGCAAAACCCCTTGTAGTGTAGCTTTCCTTCAAATGACATTGTAAATAATCCCTGGAGTAACAGCACATTATTTCTGACAATTGGCGCAAGGGTCTTTGAATACCCTCGGGTGTTAAGATGTTTATATGTTACCAGATGGTGGAGGACAATTTGGTCAGGGACATTGGCAAAGTGTCACCTGATCTGCTTGCGTGAAGTAAGATTCACCGCCGGACAAATATTGAGTGCAAGCCCTTCCAAGATCAGTTTCTGACCCATGTTTGGCACGACGGAGGCTTTTTACCCTTGTTGGAGCTGAGAACATTCCTCTCTCCCCCCCCCCCCCCCCCCTCCCTCCCCCGCCAACCATCTCCAAAGTCTTCTATTATAGGTTTCTCGGTTCCTCTTCCCCACCTCCCCATTTCCCCCAGCGCCACCCCCTCTCAGTCCCTAATCAGTTAATAGCACAAACCCTCCCTTAGTTTTAGACTAGTTTCACATCAAGAACGTTAAGACAGATATATGTTATTTATACATCGTACCTTTCACAAATCTGGTTTTCTCAAATTGCTTCTGTATTTTATTTCACTGACTTCTCTTCAATTTGATGCAGGGGATGTGGCAGCCAAATTGTTCAGAACTCCCTCAGAGAGCACTGAAATCGTTCGTCTGCTTAAACTGTTGACTGAGGGGTTCATTTTGGCCAGAATGCCGGAACTGCCTTCCCATCCCCGTCGGAGCGGTTCAGGAATATTGCACGCGCTGTCCAGCGTCATCCACATGAGGCAGACCAACGCTGCAGCACATTCACTGCTGCACTGGGCCTCCAAAGGGGCACTTGGGCCCTGAGCCCATCTTCCTTTAAGGCAGGTGTGGCCCTCAAACCCACAGCCAACACCTGTCCATCGCTGGTCTTACTCTTCAGAGACAGTTCAGCTGCACACATTGTCGCGCTGAATCCTTTACAATCAAAGCCTACCTATCCACCTAAGGGCGACGCAGTGGCGCAGCGGTAGAGTTGCTGCCTCACAGTGCCAGAGACCCAGGTTCCATCCTGACCACGGGTGCTGTCTGTACGGAGTTTGTACCTTCTCCCTGTGACCGTGTGGGTTTTCTCCGGGTGCTCCCCCATTTCCTACCCACACTCCAAAGACGTGCAGGTTTGTAGATTAGGCGGCTTCTGTAAATTGACCATAGGATAGATCTAGTTTACGTGCGATCGTAGGACAGCGCAGACTCGGTGGGTCGAAGGGCCCGTTTCCACTCTGTATCTCTAAACTACACTAAGTTAATACCACAGAGGTTGATGAGTTGAAGGCGGGGCAAGGGCACATGACCACCCCACGCGGGCAAGGTCGATTTATTCCGAAAACAGTCTTCTTGAAGAAACAAAACCACAAACGCTCCTCACAGTAAAACGTGGCAAATCCCCCCCCCCAAATATGCAGTGAGTGGGGCGCAGTTACCGATAACTTCCAGTTAGTAACGTGCCGTTAATGGCAGCCATTTACTGCAGTGTGGTTGCTGTGCTTAATTCACAGAGAAATTACCCATTCATCTCGTCCCCTTATTTGCCTGTAGAAATTTCACTCTTTCGCTTTTACTTTCTCTTCTTTGTGTATCTGTTTCTTAACGAAATTCTCAGGATGTCGGCATCACTGGCGAGGACAGAATTTAACGCTAATCCTCAATGGCCTCTGGGAGGGCGGGCTAACTGAATTCCACCAGTGAGTGGTCGTGTTGAAGGTGGTCGCTACCCACTGTGTTAGGAGTCGGTCCCGGAAAGATCAATAACTGAATATTGGGAAGATATGGCAACATAATTTTAAAATTCCTATCCGTGTTTTAATTCTCCCACGTCACCCCCCCACTCACCCAAACCCTCCTCCCGTTCAAAACCCTCTGAGTCCTTTGTATGGCTCATTTTTGGCCTCTTCTATTTTACACCCTCACTCCATTGAAGGATGTACCTTCAGATATTGGGCTCCATGCCGTGAGATTCCTATCCCAAATCCGACTGCGTCTCTCTCATCTGAAGAAGGGTCTCGACCCGAAACGCCACCCATTCCTTCTCTCCAGAGACGCTGCCTGTCCCGCTGAGTTGCTCCAGCTTTTTGTGTCTACCTTCGGTTGAAGGCAGCATCTGCAGTTCCTTCTTACACATCTCTCATTTCTCACCCCTGTTCTCCCATCTCGTTTGTGGGCTGATGTCGTGCTCCTACTCTGCTCTTGCTAGGCACCTTGGGTCGTTTATGTCTGAGGAAAAGTGCCAGGCCAATGCCAGTTCTACGCTTCCCCTCAAGCGGCACGGTGGCGCAGCGGTAGAGTTGCTGCCTTACAGCGAATGCAGCGCCGGAGACTCAGGTTCGATCCCGACTACGGGCGCCGCCTGGACGGAGTTTGTACGTCCTCCCCCTGACCTGCGTGGGTTTTCTCCGAGATCTTCGGTTTCCTCCCACACTCCAAAGACGTGCAGGTATGTAGGTTAATTGGCTGGGCAAATGTAAAAATTGTCCCTAGTGGGTGTAGGATAGTGTTAGTGTGCGGGGATCGCTGGGCGGCGCGGACCCGGTGGGCCGAAGGGCCTGTTTCTGCGCTGTATCTCTAAATCTAAAAAAAAATCAAGGGGACTAGGACCACCTCACACCGGCGGACAAGTCTGCAATGTTTGACTTGATTAAACAGTTCGGGGTACATTTGAGGACAAGTGACTTCAGAGTCCAGAAGTGAGAATTGTCTAGGAGTGCCTCACTTATACAGAGCTGGTATTGAAAGGGTAAATTCCATCCTGTCTGTTATAAACACTCGCAGGTATATAAGGGGCTGAGATGGGATGGGATGTATTACAACAAAGGCATCTGCAATGTTACGGTCTGGTGACTTGTTTTTTATGTTTTGTATTACACCCCAAACTGAAACAACTATTGGGTTCTTGATGCGAACCACTTTCCTAAACGTTGACCCCAGGCTGAGCATTCTGTAAATAAGTAGAAATACTCTTTGCCTGCGCGATGGATGGGTTTCAACCCATGGTCTGACCTGCAGGGAGCAAACAGCAAGGGAAGACCGTCCAGTCACACTGACCCCCACGCTGTGTCGGAAACCATTGCAAATCAGGCACCTTGCCCGCACCAGTTTTGTTTGAGCGGGGTATTGGGTGTAGAAGCATTGGGCCACAGGGAGGTACTTGGGTAAACCTTCTGATGAAGAGCAGAGAACCTGAAAACATGGGCAGTCACCTCCAGCACTCCCATCCACCTCCGTGCCCACTGTATTAGGACTGGTCAAACAGTGGGGTTAGGAGGGAAGGGTAGATCAGCCACGATTGAATGGCGGAGTAGACTAGATGGGCCGCATGTCCTAATCCTGCTCCTGTCACTTACGAAAACAGACGGACACTGTTGGATTTTAAGCACAATTATTGCTGCACAGTGATGATCTGGGGCCATCTCTAACTGCGGTAGTTCGGACCCATACAGGGTAAAAGGGGCAGCATTGCCCCACACCCGCGTCCATTCGCCTCCCAGCCCTCTTGAGAAAGAGCGGGTGGGGAGTGCTCCCTTACCGCAACACGCCAACCGTGTTCCCGGGAAGATGCCAGGAGGCCTGGTCGCTCCGAGCCCCCCTCCTCCCAAAGCCATGACAAGGACTCATTTCCAAGGGCCTCCATTTCCTGAACAGTGCCAGGAAACAGGACCAATGCCCAGGGCCTACGTTATACACGGATAATGCCGCGAGTCATTCGCAACAATCCAGTCCACTTTACAAAGGCAAAGAAGTCGGAGCATCGAAAGCAAGGTTTGATTTTCACATCACCACTGCAGTGTCACTCGGAGACATCCTCACGGATATCCTTTGGCGGTGAAAACACCCGGTCTCCTCTTACCCTCGTACCTAACCTTGTTCCGGGCTTCAAGGTGAAGTGGGAAGCTCTCACGACTTGTGGGGAAGCAGAATGAAGGGCGAGAGGGAGGTACGTCACCTTTGGATGGAACTGTACTCTCTTTTAAGCAAGGTTACAGCTTTGCTTTGTGCTCAACCATCCAAAAATTACGTTCCTTTGAAGCCAGTAAGTTTCAGAAGCAGAGTTCAATGCCCTGAGGAGGCATGTTATGTGCTTGGTGCTTCTAATTGTGGATAGGACGCTAGGCCTTAATCTTCAAGGAACTCGGAAAATTTGTCAGAGCAGTCTGTTATAAGATTAGGGGTATCACAAAATGCTGGAGTAACTCAGCGGGTCAGGCAACATCTCTGGAGAGAAGGAATGGGTGACGTTTCGGGTCTCGCTGCCTGACCCGCTGAGTTACTCCAGCACTTTGTGATGCCTTCGATTTGTACCAGCATCTGCAGTTATTTTCCTACACAAGTTTAGGGGTGGTCACTTAAAACCGAGTTGCATGGAGATTCCTTCTGTCAGAAAGTGAGTGGATTTCTGGAAACCTCTGCCACAGGGATCTAGATCATTAGAAGTATTTAAGGTAGAGATAGATACATGTTTGAAAGATCGAGGAGATGTGGGTTCTGGGAGGGGAACTGGCAGAGAAGAGGGGTTGAGGCCGTCGTAGATCAGCCGCAATCTCATGCAAGGGTGAGGCAGGCTTAGGGACCCTAGTGGTATATCCTCTGCTCCGTGACGGGACTGTGTTGACGGGAGTGATGTGCAGAGGTTGATGAAACACCTGTTGCGTTTCTGCCAAGCCCGATACTGCGGGTGCAATTTGGCTCACCCATAATTGCCAGAGAAGAGGCGTAGAAAACAGGGGCGGCTTATGCACTGGAGCCTTGACTTGCATCGCCTGTCTTGGCGACTTGCGGCTGGGTTCAATGCATGGCATGCAATGAGGGTGGTCCGTATGTGGAAGTAGTTACTGTAAACAGCATTTAAAAGACATTTGGACAGGGACATGGATAGGAAAGGGTTAGAGGTAGGAAGGAACTGCAGATGTTGGTTTACACTGAAGGTGGACACAAAATGCTGGAGTAACTCAGCGGGACAGGCAGCATCTCTGGAGAAAAGGAATAAGTGACATTTCGGGTCGGGTCTGAAGAAGGGTCCCGACCCGAAACGTCACCCATTCCTTCTCTCCAGAGATGCTGCCTGACCCGCTGAGTTACTCCAGCATTTTGCGTCTAGCATGGGAATGAAGGATTATCAAGGGTGAACCAAATGCAGGCCTGGCACAGCGTGGGTGAAGGCTGGAGTATCTCAGGCCTGGCACAGCGTGGGTGAAGGCTGGAGTAACTCAGGCCTGGCACAGCGTGGGTGAAGGCTGGAGTAACTCAGGCCTGGCACAGCGTGGGTGAAAGCTGGAGTAACTCAGGCCTGGCACAGCGTGGGTGAAGGCTGGAGTAACTCAGGCCTGGCACAGCGTGGGTGAAGGCTGGAGTAACTCAGGCCTGGCACAGCGTGGGTGAAGGCTGGAGTAACTCAGGCCTGGCACAGCGTGGGTGAAGGCTGGAGTAACTCAGGCCTGGCACAGCCTGGGTGAAGGCTGGAGTAACTCAGGCCTGGCACAGCCTGGGTGAAGCTCCCTTCTGCTCCTTGCGGCTCAGGAAGGGAACCTGAACCATGCCAACCTACACTTGGTGTTTCTGCTCCTGCCTAACGCCACATTCCATGTGGACTGACGAGGCAAGATTTCAGTGCTTAAACAAAGGTCTGCAGGGAATCCAGGCTGAGTTAAATTCGATATTTAGGCTCCTTCCACCGTGCAAACTGAGAACAAAGTGATGTTTGACCCCCATCTGGAGGCTGTGTGGTGATCTGATTTATGGAGGTGTTTAGTAACTTGAGGGGGAACAGATAGGGTGAATGCGCACAGAGTCCTTTACCCAAGGTGGGGGAAATCAAGAACCAGAGGACATAGGTTTAAGGAGAGAAGGGGCAAAATTTAATAGGAACCTGAGGGGCAACCTTTTCACTCAGAGGGTGGTGGGTTTGGGGAACGAGCTGCCAGAGATGGTAACTATAGCAGCATTTGGAAGACATTTGGACAGGTTCATGGATAGGAAAGGTTTGGAAGGAAACCTGTATCCAAGGTCCATCTGAGGTTTGGAGGGAAAATGGGCCAAATGAGACCAGCTTAGACGGGGCATTTTGGACAGCATGGTTCGGGGTTGGGCTGAAGGGCCTGTTTCCATGCTGCTTGACTCGGTGACTCTGTGACTCTTATCAAACCCAAGCTCACCCCACTGACCAATTCAACATGGGGCCCACTCTCTGCGAGACTGTGCTGACACCTCCAAATGCCCTCAGCAGATTCAACAGAACAGGACGATTCTCCTGCCCGCCGTTCACCCAGCCGACATCGCTGAAAAAAAAAGAAAAATCTGCTTTTCTGAACATTGTTTATTGTTTACAACTTAAGATTACTCGACTACCATTCCCGCAGATGGAAGATTGATGGAGATTTCACTTGTTCTATCAATCAACGAACTCGAAAACTGTGTCATTCGATTTGTAATTATCTGGATATTTTAACCTGAGTGATAAAAAAAAAGGTTTCTGGTTATTTCTGTACATACTTTGACTTCTCTTTATAATTTATATATTTATTGTAATGTTTTAGTTGCTGAAGAGCTTTATTTAATTGGTACTTCTTGGCTGTCCTTGATAATGGTACAGTACTTTTTTAATATATAAATATATTTGAATTATTTGTATAATGTGTTATCATTTCCGTGTCACATATTCATGACAGATGAGGTTCTGATTAAAAAAAAAACCATAAGCAAAACAATGCTCTATTCACTCAGGCGGACTAGAAATACTGTATCATACATTAAAGAAATATAAATAACGATAAGATTTGAGTCTGAGTGTCTTCAGTAGTATATTGCCATGGGTGTGCAGGTAAGAGAATTGAGACTGGGGCGCATTGCACAGGAGCACAGCACAGGAACAGGCCCTTCGGCCCACAGTGTCCATGCCGAACATGCCGAACAAGTTAAACTAACCTCTGCCTGCACACGGTCCATGTCCCTCAACTCCTTGCATATCATAATTTGATCGAAGAGCAGGGAGGTTCTGCTGCAGGGCCTTGGTGAGACCGCACCTGGAGTATTGTGTACAGTTTTGGTCTCCTAATCTGAGGAAAGACATTCTAGCCTTAGAGGGAGTACAGAGAAGGTTCACCAGATTGATCCCTGGAATGGCAGGACTTTCATATGAAGAAAGACTGGATAGACTAGGCTTATACTCGCTGGAATTTAGAAGACTGAGGGGGGGATCTTATTGAAACATATAAAATTCTTAAGGGGTTGGAGAGGCTAGATGCGGGAAGATTGTTCCCGATGTTGGGGAAGTCCAGAACCAGGGGTCACAGCTTAAGGATAAGGGGGAAGTCTTTTAGGACCGAGATGAGAAAACATTTCTTCACACAGAGAGTGGTGAGTCTGTGGAATTCTCTGCCACAGAAGGTAGTTGAGGCCAGTTCATTGGCTATATTTAAGAGGGAGTTAGATTTGGCCCTTTTTGCTAAAGGGATCAGGGGGTATGGAGAGAAGGCAGGTACGGGATACTGAGCTGGATGATCAGCCATGATCATATTGAATGGCGGTGCAGGCTCGAAGGGCCGAATGGCCTACTCCTACTCCTGCACCTATTTTCTATGTTTCTATGTTTCTATGAATCGGATTGAATTGAATTGATTTTATGGAGTTGTATTGAACTTGAAAAGTCTGCTGCATGGAAAAACATGGCCGTTCGGCCCACCCAGTCCACACCGGCCACCCGTTCGCACTGGCTCCATGCTGTCCCTATCGTGTCCCCGCTATTCACAGAGGCCAAATTGACCCACAAACCCGCACGTCTTTGGGATGTGGGAGGAAACCCTCCCAGCGGTCACAGGGGGGACGTGCGAGCTCCACACTGGCAGCAAGCCGAGGATGGAACCTGGGCCTCTGGCGCTGTGAGGCAGCAGCCCCACCAGCTGCGCCATTGAGCACACGTGAACATTCGTGGGACTAGAATCAACTAAAGGACAAAAAGCAGGTAAGGGCAATGGATTGCTTTCCCTGAAGAACATAATTGATCAAAAATATACACAGTATGTACTTTTTTTAATGAGAGCGCAGCAGTTTTATTGGTATCATTCCTGAGCATTTAATTTGGGATTTTGTTAGTTGCAGAAATTAAAATTTCTCGGTTGCCAAGGAGGGATTTGAACTCACATCCCCATGAATGGATGGACCTGATTGCTGCCTGTTAGTCCGGTCATTTAAACACTCTGTCCCCTGTGCCTCTGGAGCCAGTCTGAATCAATGGGGTCGAAGGAAGAACTGATTTAAGAGAAAGAGAGTAAAATGTAGACACAGGGAACCGCAGATGCTGGTTTACAACAAAAAAAAGACACAAAGTACTGGAGTAACTCAGTGACTGGCAACATTTCGGGTGGGGACCCTTCTTCAGACTCACCTTGCGTGGAATGCAAAGTGCTGGAGTAACCCAGCCGGTCAGGCAGCATCCCTGGAGACCATGGACAGGCGATGTTTCAGGTCGGGACCCTTCTGCAGAGCTGATTTAACTTGTTCGGGTGCTCTTTGCTAAAGAGCTTCGTAAGTGTACACCCCACACCTGGAATAGACTCGATGGGCTGAATGGCCTCCTTCAATGAAGAAGGGACTCGAGCCGAAACTTTGCCTATTCTTTTGCTCCAGAGATGCTGGCTGACCCGCTGAGTTACTCCAGCATTTTTATGTCTACAGTGTAAACCAGAATCTGCACATCTAACCATGTTATTATTCCGTTAAGCAAAACCCAATTACGCCATTATTTTTATCATTAACGAACAAAAGGTGGAACGATCTCAGGAACCACGTGTAGTATGAGCTGCAATGACGATTGTCATGCCCACGCCTTGCACAGGAAGGTCTACCACTGCTGGAAGTCTTTGTGTAGTTGGTGGGCAGTCAGGGCAACCAGGGCATGCCAGACTCACCAGTTGGCACCAAGTTTCACAGAGATCACGGACAACCTGCAAGTAGTCAGCAGTGAAAACGAGGAACGGTAGATGCCGGTTTGCAAAAAAACACGCAAAGTGCAGGAGTAACGCAATGGGTCAGGCAGCATCTGTGGAGGAGGTGAATAAGAGACGTTTCATGCCAGGACCCTTCTTCAGACTCTATGCAAGGAACAGCAAGTGTAGGTTTACAAAAAGTGCTGGAGTAACTCAGCGGGTCAGGCAGCATCTCTGGAGAAGATGAATAGGTGACGTTTCGTGCCGGGACCCTTCTTCAGACTTGATACAAGGAACAGCAGAAGCTAGTTTACAAAGAAAGATACAAAAGTGCTGGAGCAACTCAGCGGGCCAGGCAGCATCTCTGGAGAACGTGGGCAGCTGACACTTCAGGTCAGGACCCTTCTTCGGACTGGTAGTGGGGGGAGGGCAAGTTGGGCAAGGGGAAAGAAAGTTGGAAGAAAGGAGGAGCAAGGAATAGGTGGGATACAGGTGAGGAGGGAAGTTCAACAGGCAGATGGTTGGACAAAGACCAGAGATGAAATGACTTGAGGTTGTGAACACAGAAGGATTGAGGTGTTGCGAATTGGAAGGATGGTGGGTGGAGGGGGAGGAGGAGGGGGGGGGGGGAATAGGTGAGAAAAGGAGGAGTGGGATGGGGGGGTGGGGGGGAGGAGGAGGAGATTCCTTGGTTTCGGAAGACTTGCAAGCAAGAAGTCCAGCAGTCTCCTGCAGGTGTGATCATTGCTGCTCGTTCAACCAACACAGAAATAAATTCCATTCCCTCGAAAGATTTGTCATGGTATGCTGCACTCCGCTGGAGAGAGCCGTTTCAGTAATTGCATCAGGGATCCATTCATTGAGGTGTTACGATCAGGGTGATAGTCCTCCAAAAGAAGAACGTGAGGGGATTATTCCATGTCACCTACCGCTCTGCCAGCTGAACGTTGGGCATCGTGTCAGAGAGAGAGACACAGAGCCTTCAGTTCATCGAGCCAACACCGACCATCAACAATACTCATACTTCCATCCCCTTTTGTTAAATTCTCCCCATCTTCTCATCTACTTCAGATTTCGGCCTCTGTAAAACTGCCCCCCCCCCCCCCAGACGTGCAGAGAGTAGATGAGCTAGTGGAATAACATAGGATTAGTGTGCATGGATGATCAATATCAGAAAATAACTGCAGATGCTGGTACAAATCGAAGGTATTTATTCACAAAATGCTGGAGTAACTCAGCAGGTCAGGCAGCATCTCGGGAGAGAAGGAATGGGTGACGTTTCGGGTCGAGACCCTTCTTCAGTCTGAAGAAGGGCCTCGACCCGAAACGTCACCCATTCCTTCTCTCCCGAGATGCTGCCTGACCTCACGGATGATCAATGGTCAGCGTGGGCCAAAGGGCCTGTTTCCGCGCCGTGACAATGAAACTAAACAGGTTCCACCGTCCGTCTACGCACGAGGTTGTAGATGGCAATCAGCCCACCAGTCTGGATGTCTTTAAAATGGGCGAGAGGATTGGAACTTCTAGGAGAAATCCGTTGGGTTACAAGGCTCACACAAGCAGCACCCAAGGTCAGGTCTGACTGAGCCTGGGTTGCAGGCACTGTGTGGGGCAACAGCTCCATCAGTTACCTCATGCAGTGTGTGTGTACCTCACTTAGGCGTGTGGAGAACGTCAGTTCGTCTGGACTGCGGTCTATCATTTCTAAAGCTTTTTCGGAAAGCCATCTCTCGCTCACGGAGTCCAATTCTGCTGGTGCAGGAAATGCCTCTCGAATCCACTCTGAATTGAGATGACAAAGTAAAAATACAAAGTGCAGCTGGAGTAAGTGCAGCTGGAGTAGGCCAGCATTGTGGCACGGTGGCGCAGCTGTAGAGTTGCTAAATAAAAAACGCCAGGGATCCAAGTTCGATCCTGACCACGGGTGCTGTCAGTACGGAGTTTGTACGTTCTCCCCGTGACCTGCGTGGGTTTTCACCGGGATCTCCGATTACCTCCCACACTCCAAAGATGCACAGGATTGGCTTGGTATAAATGTGAAATTGTCCCTAGTGTGTGTAGGGCAGTGTTAATGTGTGGGGATCGCTGGTCGGCACAGACTCGGTGGGCCGAAGGGCCTGTTTCCGCGCTGCAGTAACTCAGCAGCATCTCTGGAGGAAGTGGATAGGCGATGTTTTGTGTCGGAACCCTTCTTCAGAGAGTGGAACAGGATCCGGCCACTCAATATCCACTGTAGTTCCTCAACTTTAGTCAGAGGATGTAGGTTTAAGGTGAGAGAGAAAAGATTTGCAGATGCTGGTTTGGAACTTTCCATGTGGAAGGTGGTGAGTGTATGGAACAAGCTGCCAGAGGAGGTAGTTAAGGTAGATACTATAACAGCATTTAAATCTGCTTGGACAGGTACATGGATAGGATAGGTTTGGAATTACCTACGAGGTAATTAGCTAGTTGGAGAAGCTTGGATTGTTTTCTCTGGAACACTGGAGGTCGACGGGAGACCTGAGAGAAATTTATAGACAATGGACAATAGGTGCAGGAGGAGGCCATTCGGCCCTTTGAGCCAGCACCGCCATTCAACGTGATCATGGCTGATCATTTTCAATCAGTACCCCGTTCCTGCCTTCTCCCCATACCCCCTGACTCCGCTATCCTTAAGAGCTCTATCTAGCTCTCTCTTGAATGCATTCAGAGAATTGGCCTCCACTGCCTTCTGAGGCAGAGAATTCCACAGATTCACAACTCTCTGACTGAAAATGTTTTTCCTCATCTCAGTTCTAAATGGCCTACCCCTTATTCTTAAACTGTGGCCCCTTGTTCTGGACTCCCCCAACATTGGGAACATGTTTCCTGCCTCTAACGTGTCCAACCACTTAATAATCTTATACGTTTCGATAAGATCTCCTCTCATCCTTCTAAAATGATCAGAGGCATAAATAGTGTAGACAGTCAGAATGTGTAGGAAGGAACTGCAGGTGCTGGTTTGAACCGAAGATAGACACAAAATGCTGGAGTAACTCAGCGGGTCAGGCAGCATCTCTGGAGAGAAGGAATGGGGTGACGTTTCGGGTCAAGACCCTTCTTCGCACTGATTCAGCCAGAGTGATAGTTCAGTCTGAAGAAGGGTCTCGACCCAGAACGTCACCCCAATTCCTTCTCTCCAAAGTGGCTGCCTGTCCCGCTGAGTTACTCCAGCATTTTGTGTCGATGGACAGTCAGAACCTTTCAACCAGGGTGGAAATGTCTAAGACTAGAGGGGATAGCTTTAAGGATAGAGGAGCAAATTTTAAAGGAGATGTACAGGGCAAATGTTTTTTACACAGAGGGTGATGGGTGAATGGAACTGGCAGCCAGGGGTGGTGGTGGTATATGATAGTGGCATTTAATAGACTTTTAGATAGGCACATGGATTTGCAGGGAATGGATCGTGTGCAGGCTGAGATTAGTTTACCTGGGCGTTACGTTCGGCCGCCCAAAGATGATTGTAGGCGGTGGCTCATGGTGGCTCAGCAGGTAGAGTTACCATCTTAGAGCGCCAGAGACCCGGGTTCAATCCTGACTACCGGTGCTGTCTGTACGGAGTTTGTATGTTCTCCCCATGTTCTCTCCGCTTTTACATAGAAACATAAACATAGAAAATAGGTGCAGGAGTAGGCCATTCGGCCCTGCGAGCCAGCAGCGCCATTCAATATGATCATGGCTGATCATCCAAAATCAGTACCCCATTCCTGCTTTCGCCCCATATCCCTTGATTCCGTTAGCCCGAAGAGCTATATCTAACTCTCTCTTGAAAACATCTAATGAATTGGCCTCCACTGCTTTCTGTGGCGGAGAATTCCACAGATTCACAACCCTCTGGGTGAAAAAGATTTTCCTCATCTCAGTCCTAAATGGCCGACCCCTTCTTCTTAATTAATAGGCTGAAGGCCAACCTCTCAAGGACGTTGCACCAGGTTATTCTAGCCCATCTGTGGAATTCTCTGCCTCAGAAGGCAGTGGAGGCCGATTCTCTGAATGCATTCAAGAGAGAGCTAGATAAAGCTCTTAAGGATAGCGGAGTCAGGGGGTATGGGGAGAAGGCAGGAACGGGGTACTGATTGAGAATGATCAGCCATGATCACATTGAATGGCGGTGCTGGCTCGAAGGGCCGAATGGCCTACTCCTGCACCTATTGTCTATTGTCTATTGTCTATCTTCAACGTAGTTGCTAGTATAGATATCTGCCCAATTCTCCGGTTTCCACCCACACTCCAAAGACGTACAGGTTTGTAGGTTACTTGGCTGGGTTTTATTTGCGAATTGTCCCCAGTGTGTGTCGGATCGTGTTAGCGCGCGGGGATCGCTGGTCGGCGAAGGGCCAGCTTCCGCGCTGCATCTCCCGAACTAAAGACGATTGGCTCTGAGCTCCCTTGTAAAGCTGCGCGCAGTTTTCTGCCCGAAGAGCAGAGGGAGATGGTAAGGAAAGGGTGGGCAGTGAAAAACACCTTTTCAGGGAGAGCGGACGGAAACGCCAATTATTCTCTGCATCAGGACAATTCCAGCGAAGAACCAACACTCAAATCCAGCACTTAAACCAGCTCACACTGTGCTCTGGGTGTAATATTTGACATTAGTCATGGCTCCGTACATTATGTTCTTGCATTACAAGAGAGCACATTAGTGGCGTGGATGTGTTGCCATGGTCACCGGCGCATCAGCGAGAATAAATGGTTCCATTTGCCTCGTATCTTGCGATGCTATCACAGGTAATATCCTTCTTCATGGGAACGTTATCAGTCAATGTTTAACACCAGGCAGCAGGAAGGGATATTGGCACCAATGGCGGCTGTGCAGGCCAACTCGATGGACATTTTTAAAGCGGAGATTAACAGATTCGTGCTTAGTACGGGTGGGTGTCAGGGATTGGGGGTGAGAAGGCAGGAGAATGGGTTGGAGAGGGAAAACCTGGATCAGGAAAGACCATAACACATGGGCGCAGAATTAGGCCATTCGGCCCATCGAGACTGGTCTGCTTTTCGATCATTTTTCCCTCTCAACCCCATTCTCCTGCCGTGTCCCCATGACCTTCGATGGCCATGCTAATCAAGAACCGATCAGTCTCCACTTTAAAATTGCCCAATTTTGTTTGAGCCAAGTTTGAGTCCCAATCCAGCGACTTGAGTCCACAAATCCGTGATCTCCAGTACTGCAGGGGTGCTGCATCCAATACTGACCTGCAAATCCAGGCTATAGACAATAGACAATAGGTGCAGGAGGAGGCCATTCGGCCCTTCGAGCCAGCACCGCCATTCAATGTGATCATGGCTGATCATTCTCACTCAGTACCCCGTTCCTGCCTTCTCCCCATACCCCCTGACTCCACTATCCTTAAGAGCGCTATCTAGCTCTCTCTTGAATGTATTCAGAGAATTGGCCTCCACTGCCTTCTGAGGCAGAGAATTCCACAGATTCACAACTCTCTGACATGAAAAAGTTTTTCCTCATCTCCGTTCTAAATGGCCTACCCCTTATTCTTAAACTGTGGCCCCTTGTTCTGGACTCCCCCAACATTGGGAACATGTTTCCTGCCTCTAACCTGTCCAACCCCTTAATAATCTTATACGTTTCGATTCCATAGCAATACTGCCAAGTGCAGCTCTGTCAGAGGTGCTGCCTTGCAGGCATGATGTTGCACTTGGGCCCTGTCTGCCCTCTTGAGGCGAGCTAGAATATTGCAAGCCTCCTTGCTTATATTTAACACTCAGTCACCAATGCTTTCCTGCAGGAGGGGACTTGCTCTACACAGGT
Source organism: Rhinoraja longicauda (assembly GCF_053455715.1). NCBI lineage: Eukaryota > Metazoa > Chordata > Chondrichthyes > Rajiformes > Arhynchobatidae > Rhinoraja > Rhinoraja longicauda. The sequence goes on along the minus strand of NC_135980.1, from coordinate 23,200,051 downwards.
TGGCAATCATGTTGTTGCACTTCAACACTGCAAAACATCTGAGTAACATGAAAAGTTTTGACATGATGTGCTGTTGGCAGATTTTAGGGCAAGCAGTGACTAGTGGGGTACCGCAAGGCTCGGTGTTGGGACCGCAGCTATTTACAATATACATCAATGACTTGGATGAAGGGATTAAAAGTACCATTAGCAAATTTGCCGATGATACAAAGCTAGGTGGCAGTGTGAACTGTGAGGAAGATGCTATGAGGTTGCAGGGTGACTTGGACAGGTTGTGTGAGTGGGCGGATGCATGGCAGATGCAGTTTAATGTGGATAAGTGTGAGGTTATCCACTTTGGTGGTAAGAATAGGAAGGCAGATTATTATTTGAATGGTGTCAAGTTAGGAAAAGGGGACGTACAACGTGATCTGGGTGTCTTAGTGCATCAGTCACTGAAAGGAAGCATGCAGGTACAGCAGGCAGTGAAGAAAGCCAATGGAATGTTGGCCTTCATAACAAGAGGAGTTGAGTATAGGAGCAAAGAGGTCCTTCTGCAGTTGTACAGGGCCCTCGTGAGACCGCACCTGGAATATTGTGTGCACTTTTGGTCTCCAAATTTGAGGAAGGATATTCTTGCTATTGAGGGCATACAGCATAGGTTTACTAGGTTAATTCCTGGAATGGCGGGACTTCATATGTTGAAAGACTGGAGCGACTAGGCTTGTATACACTGGAATTTAGAAGGATGAGAGATCTTATCGAAACGTATAAGATTATTAAGGGGTTGGACACTTTAGAGGCAGGAAACATGTTCCCAATGTTGGGGGAGTCCAGAACAAGGGGCCACAGTTTAAGAATAAGGGGTAGACCATTTAGAACTGAGATGAGGAAAAACTTTTTCAGTCAGAGAGTTGTGAATCTATGGAATTCTCTGCCTCAGAAGGCAGTGGAGGCCAATTCTCTGAATGCATTCAAGAGAGAGCTAGATAGAGCTCTTAAGGATAGCGGAGTCAGGGGGTATGGGGGGAGGGCAGGAACGGGGTACTGATTGAGAATGATCAGCCATGATCACATTGAATGGCAGTGCTGGCTCGAAGGGCCGAATGGCCTACTCCTGCACCTATTGTCTATTGTCTATTGTCAGCGGTGGAGTTGGTGTTTTACAGCGTCAGAGACACGGGGTAGGTCCTGACTATGGGTGCTGTTTGTACATTCTCCCTGTGACCACGTGGGTTTTCTACGGTTGCCCCAGTTTCCTTCCACACTCTGAAGGAGTACAGTTTTGTAGGTTAATTGGCTTCGGTAAAATTGTAAATTGCCCCTAGTGTGTTGGATAGTGCTGGTGTACTGAGTGATCGTTGCGCGGCGTGGACACGGTGGGCTGAAAGGCCGGTTTCCACGTTGCATCTCTAAAGTCTATAGTAAAGTCCACTGCACATCTTTACTACAATAACCTCAACTATGAATTACGGACTGTCTCGAGTGGCACTGAGGATTTTGGGGGTTTGTTTTTGTACTGGAATTGGGATTATTAATTTAGAACAGGGAACATATATCAGTATAGCACAGGAACAGGCCCTTCGCCCTACAATGTTGTGCCAAACATGATGCCAAGGTAAAACGATCTCATCTGCCTGTGCATGATCTATATCCCTCTATTCCTTGCATTTCCAATGGATTTTGCCAACAGATCTGACCCTCCGAGTCACAATGGGCAGCACAGTGGAGCAGCTGGTAGAACTACTTACCGCCCGCCTCAAGGTGCCAGAGACCCAGGTTCAATCCTGACCTCAGCTGCTAGTGTGGAGTTTGCACGTTCTCCCTGTGACCGCCTGAGTTTCCTTTGGTTGCTCCGGTTTCCTCCTACATCCCAATTTGTAGATTAATTGCCCTCTTCAAGTTGCCACTGGTGTACAGGGAGTGGGATGACATGGAAACCAGTCGATGTTGTAGATTTGGCCTGGTTTTCTATGCTGCAGTACCGGAAGCCGCCCGCAGATGGTGTTGCGGTCCAGCAGTTGTGGCCCCTCGCGGCTCAGCAGCGCCATCAGCAGGAGTGTGGAGGTGTAGCAGCTACTGGGGAAGGCGTTCAAACAACACTTCCATCTGCACATGGCCTTCGCTCTGAAGAGGTGAGATGAGATTCCCTTGCATTGCATTGTTTAGTGGAAAGCTGAGAAGGGCCTTTACCCTGCAGCTAACCCATGCAGTTAATATTGTGGGGCAGTTAATATTGTGATTTCTTTTTTCCAAATTAATTTTATTTCACCAAAAGTGCAACTTAAAATGTTGAGCTGCTGCCCCATGTGTGAAGCACTTCATGCTGCTGCTGCTGGAGAGGGAGTTCCAGCGATTTAATTCTTAATGAAGACATTCTTCACAGAAACAGGCCCTTTGGCCCATTGAACGTATGCTGCCCATCGATCGGCTGTTCACATTGTTATCCCACTTTTGCATCCACTTCCAACATGGTCTGGGCATTTCTAGAAGCCAATTGGGCTGGAACCCCGCACGCCTTTGGGATGCGGCAGAAAAAAGATCGGCCATGATTGAATGGCGGAGCAGACTCGATGGGCCGAATGGCCTCGTTCTGCTCCCACGTCTTACGGGCTAATGACCCGCCCAGATGAGACACATGCGGTCACATGTAGAACGTGTAGACTCCACACACAAACAGCACCCGAGGTCAGGATCGAACCCAGGACTCTGGTGTTGTGCGGCAGTAGCAGTTTAGGGTGGCGCAGCGGTACAACTACTGCCTTACAGCACTAGAGACCCGTGTTCGATACTGACCACAGGCACTATCTGTGTGAAGTTTGTACGTTCTCCCTGTGGGTTTTCTCCGGTTTCCTCCCACGCTCCAAAGGCGTACGGGTTTAATTGCCTTCGATAAAATCGTAAATTGTCCCTAGTGTGCAGGGTAGTGCCAGTGTGAGGGGTGATCGCTGGTCGGCTCGGACTCGGTGGGGCCGAAGAGCCTCTTTCTGTGCCCGTAACTCTGCTAAGTCTAAAGCTCCACCAGCTACAACTCTACTACTGAGCCACAAGAAGTGCAACTTAAATTGTTCATCTGCCGGCGTGCTTGAAAGCCCTCGTGCTTCTGGGGATGCAACATCCATGAATGAGCTGCGATGTGTTTCAAAGTCTGTAGCTAATATCCTTTAACCCAGGCAGCATTCTGGTAAACCTCCTCCACACCCTCTCCACATCCTCCCTGTAATGAGTCGACCGGAACTGCATGCAATACCCTAAATGCGGCCAAACCAAAGTCCCATAAAGCTATTTTCCTTGAGAACAGGAGACTGAGAAGTAGTTTGTTGGAATTAAGATTCGGGAAGTTTAGCTATAAGAAGAGGCTGGACAAACTTGTATTGTTTTCTCTGGAGCCTCAGAGGCTGAGGGGAGACCCTGATGGAAGCATACAAAATTATGAGAGGCATCGATAGGTGAGACAGTTAGAACCCTATTCCAAGGATGGACGTGTCAAAGACGAGATGGCGTAGCTTGCAGGTGAGAGGGGCAAAGTTTTGAAGGGGGTGTGCTGGGTAAGTTTTCTTTACACAGGGGGTGATGGGTGACTGGGACGTGATGGCGGGGGTGGTGGTGGAAGCAGATGATAGTGGCATTTGGGAGGGTTTTGGATCAATGGTCAATGGATCTTCATTGTCACACGCACACAGGTACGGTAAGTGCAACTCAGCGACTGCTGGAGGCAAGTGGAGGCCACGGGTGGTGGCGTCGGTGGAGGTGGCCACAGGAGGCCCTGAAGCAGCGCGGCGAGCTGGAGGCAGTGGAAGGAGCTGACGGCATCACGCTGGGCCAGACCGACCCACCCACCCCCACCCCATCGACCCAATGCCGAAGATAGACACAGAACGATGGAGTAACTCAGCAGGGCAGGCAGCATCTCTGGAGAGAAGGAATGGTGATGTTTCGGGTCGAGACTCTTCTTCAGACCAGTCAAGGAATAGGGAAACAAGATCTAGACGATGATGTAGAGAGAGAATAATGAATGAAAGATGCAGAGAAGTAACAACGATAAAGGAAACAGGCCATGGTCGGTTGTTTGAAAAAGGGTCTCGACCCAAATCCCTTCTCTCCAGAGATGCTGCCTGTGGGTCCCGCTGAATTACTCCAACTTTCTGTGTCTATCTACAGTTAGTTGTTTGTTGGGTGAAAATGAGCAGCTGGTGCCTCTTGGGTGGAGGAGGGGTAGAGAGAGTGAGGGAATGCTGGGATTACTTAATGTTAGAGAAATCAATATTCATACCACTGGGCTGTAAGCTGCCCCAAGCGAAATATGAGATGCTGTTCCTCCAATTTGCGTTTAGCCTCACTCTGACAATGGAGGAGACCTGGGACAGAAAGGTCAGTGTGGGAATGGGAAGAATTAGTGTTTAGCAACTAGGAGGTCATTAAAGTGAGAAAGTAAGACATTGGGTATCTCCTTGGGCCAAGATCAGACTTGCAGTTTGATGATGGCACCAGGACATGGCGACTCGCTGCGTGCTGATGCTCAAGATCTGTTGCACACTGGCGTGTAGCATGATTCGCCTGGATAGTATGCCGAAGAAGCCCGTCACTGCTTCTCTGTACACATGGCAATAACAAGGGTGGATACTCGACGGTCAGTATGGGCATGGTGGGCCGAATGGCCTGTCTCTGTGCTGCATGACTCCATAACAAATCATGAGATCATAAGTGATAGGAGCAGAATTAGGCCATTCGGGCCATCAAGTCTCCTCGACAATTCAATCATAGCTGATCTATCTCTCCCTCCTAACCCCATCTCCCGCCTTCTCTCCAAAACCCCTGACATCCTCTGACAACAGAGCAAGGTGATAAAATACCAGTCTGAAGGGACCCGACCCAAAAGTTGGGGGAGTCCAGAACAAGGGGCCACAGTTTAAGAATCAGGGGTAGGCCATTTAGAACCGAGATGAGGGAAAACTTTTCCAGTCAGAGAGTTGTGAATCTGTGGAATTCTCTGCCTCAGAAGGCAGTGGAGGCCAATTCTCTGAATGCATTCAAGAGAGAGCTAGATAGAGCTCTTAAGGGTAGCGGAGTCAGGGGGTATGGGGAGAAGGCAGGAACGGGGTACTGATTGAGAATGATCAGCCATGATCACATTGAATGGCGGTGCTGGCTCAAAGGGCCGAATGGCCTCCTCCTGCACCTATTGTCTATAAAAGGTTGCCTGTCCATCCCCTCCCCAGGTGCTGCCTGGCCCGCTGAGTTCCTCCAGCACTTTTGTGTTTTGTTTAATAAACATTAACTCTTTTTTTCTCTTCCCACAGATGCTGCCTTACCTGCTGGATGTTTTAATCTCACATTTCCCGCATCTGCTTTTATTGACTCCATCTACACTTCACACTGCCTCAGAAAAGCAGCCAACATAATCAAAGACCTTTCCCACCCTGGCCATTCCTTTTCCTCCCTGCTCCTGTCAGACAGAAGCTTGAAAGCACACACCACGAGACTCAGGAACAGCTTCTCCCCCTCTGCTATCAGGCTTCTGAACAGTCCTTCCATAAGATCATAAGCGATAGGAGCAGAATTGGGCCATTCGGCCCATCAAGTCCACTCCGCCATTAAATCACAGCTGATCTATCTCTCCCTCAAAACCCCATTCTCCTGCTTATTCCCCCCTAACCCCTGACACCCGTACTAAGCAAGAATCTATCTATCTCTGCCATTAAAAATATCCATTGACAATGGCCTCCACAGCCTTCAGTGGCAATGAATTCCACAGATTCACCACCTTCCGATTAAAGAAATTCCTCCTCAACTTCTTCTTAAAGGAACGTCCTTTAATTCTGAGACTATGACCTCTACTCTTAGACTCTCCCACATGTGGAAACATCCTCTCCACATCCACTCTATCCAGCTTGGCTATTGTTCGATTCTCCTCCATCTCCCTGTAAACATTGGACTTGCAGGTCTCTGAAACGGTTAAGCTACAATGCTGAGAACTACATTCTGCACCTTCCCATTTGCTCTACCGATTGTATTTGAGTTTACACTGACTGCACTTCTGGAGAGTATTACCCGATTTGATTCGACAGCGCACACAAAACAAAGCCTTTCACTGAACCTTGGGACACGCAACAGTAATAAACCAAAACTTCTTGCGTCTCTGGAAGATTTTCGGATGCTTCGGGATTGGGGGCGGGAAGAGGGAAGGAAAGCTTTCAGGCAAATGAAGCAATATATCAAAGTCATATAAATGTTTAAAGGAGTAACTCAGCAGGGCAGGCAGAATCTCTGGAGAACATGGAGAGGTGAATCGTCAGGTCTGAACCCTCCTTCAACATGACCCAAAATGTCACCCGTCATGTTGGAAGGACCCGACGCCCATCCACGTTCCCTAGAAATGCTGCACGACCCACCGAGTTACTCCAGCACTTTGTGCCCTTTCATGGTAAACCAGCACCTGCAGCTCCTTGCTCCGTCATAGAAATGAAACACCCGTCAGTCCTTTAGGTTTGTAGCTGGAGATGTTTAATAGGCAGAGTTTAGACGCCCCTCGGGACCAGACCAAAAAAAAAAAAAAGAAAAAGGTTCTTAAAATCACAAAAGAGCACACGAAAGAAAACTAACGGGAAGCCTCTCGACATACAATTCATACAACTATATATACAGGCACTTTACACTTCCATTTTCACATATGTACACTGCTCAATATATTATTATATAGACAATTTGCAATCTGAGGGTATACACATTCACTACATGAAGGCCGTGATCAGGAGGAGACATGCCAGGTAGATGGGGTGGGGCGGTGGTCGGGGTGGCGTGCCGTTACTGCCAGCCGCTGTCCTGGGGGACGTGTGCTGTTTGAGGACGTTGAGGTGGAGGGCCTTCAGGTCCTCCAAGGCCCCGTGGGCAGCCATGGAGAAGGCAGGGTCTCCCGTGGTCAGGAGGTCGAAGACGCAGGAATGGAAGTAGACGTCCTCCACCTGCAGGATCTGCCGGCACTTGGAGGTGGCGCTCTCCACCGTGTAGACCTGCTGCGGGCCCGGCAGCTTGGAGCCGCCCAGCCGGCGGGAGAGGGTGTGCTCCTTGATCAGCTCGCTCCGGGGGCAGCCGTGGAGGCAGAGCTGCAGGCAAACGCTCTCGTCCCCGTAGTTCAGCGTCTCCTCGGGCACCCGGATGGCGAAGGTCAGGTACTTGCCCACCTGCCGGACGATGATGGTGGTGCCGATGTAGCGGGCCTGGATCTCCACCTGCCCGCTGCCCACCTTCTCCAGGATGCGCAGGCTGCCCCCGCCCTCCCTCTCGCTGCCGCTCCTGGTGCCGTCCACAAAGGCCGAAGGCAGGCCCTCCGTGGTGGCCTGGTACACCTTCTGCTCTGTGCAGCCGTGGAAGCTCTTGAATATGATGGTGATCTGCGGGAGAGCACAAGGCAAGCTTGGTTAGCGACTCCCAATGCCAACTCGCCCAGTCAGCTTCGTTTTGAGATACAGCGCGGAAACAGGCCCTTCGGCCCACCAACCAGCGATAATAGACAATAGACGCAGGAGGAGGCCATTTGGCCCTTCGAGCCAGCACCGCCATTCAATGTGATCATGGCTGATCATTCTCAATCAGTACCCCATTCCTGCCTTCTCCCCATACCCTCTGACTCCGCTATCCTTAAGTGCTCTATCTCTCTTGAATGCATTCAGAGAATTGGCCTCCACTGCCTTCTGAGGCAGAGAATTCCACAGATTCACAACTCTGACTGAAAAGGTTTTTCCTCACCTCAGTTCTAAATGGCCTACCCCTTATTCTTAAACTGTGGCCCCTTGTTCTGGACTCCCCCAACATTGGGAACATGTTTCCTGCCTCTAACGTGTCCAACCCCTTAATAATCTTATACGTTTCGATCCCCGCACGTCAACACTACCCTACATTCACCAGGGACAATTTACATTTATACCAAGCCAACAAACCCCCTACGTCTTTGGAGTGTGGGTGGAAACCGAAGATCTCGAAGAAAACCCAGAGAGAAAAACCCGCACAAGGAAGCACCCGTAGCCTGGATCAAACCCGAGTCTCTGGCGCTGCAAGGCAGCAACTCTACCGCTGCGCCACCGTGCCAATCAAACCATTCACACAACGCTTCCATGCTACGGGAAGGTGATGAAATAGTTGACTCCATTTGACCATCAGTGAACCAAATAGCTTGCTCTCGTGCACAGGCAACATTTCAAAAGTCGGGACCCTTCTTCAGTCTGAAATTCTCAGGAAAGTCTAGACCCAACTTCATTTTAAAAACATCTACTCTCTTTAGAGAGACACGAAATGCTGGAGTAACACAGCGGGACAGGCAGCATCTCTGGATAGAGTCATAGAGTTAGAGACATAGAATGATACTGCGTGGAAACAGGCCCTTCGGCTCAACTTGTCCACACCGGCCAACATGTCCCAGCTACACTAGTCCCATCTGCCAGCATTTGGTCCATATCCCTCTAAACCTGCCCTATCCAGGTGCCTCTCGAACTGTTTAAATGTTGGGATGGTTCCAGCCTCAACTACCTCCTCTGGAAGCTTGTCCCAAACACTCACACAACATTGAAGACATGGGTTATGTTTTGGGTCGAGACCCTTCTTCAGACCGAAACGTTAGCCATTCCATCTATCTAGAGATGCTGCCTGTCCCGCTGTGTTACTCCAGCATTTTGTGTCTATCTTCGGTGTAAACCAGCATCTGCAGTTCCTTCCTACACATTTCGCCTACTCTTTAGGCAGCCCAGGTGTTAATTCAACAATGGCTCCCATTCTTTCATTAGTTTTAAACCAACTTAAGTTCTCCAGTGCAAACAGCGTTTGGCTGTTCCCAGCGTCTATTTACTGCAAGATAAAACAACCTTAATTTTGAGCACAAGTACCTCTGAGAATGTTCTCCAGAGCTGCTGCCTGACCTCCGAGTTACTCCAGCACTTTGTAATTTCCCCCCCCCCCATAAACCAGCACCTGCGATTCCTTGAGCCCCAGCCTTCATTCATGTTACTGAATTTGGAGTCTAGTCTAGAGATGCAGCATAGGTAAGGACCACGTCAGCCCACTGAGTCCACACAGACCATCCATGGCTCCTTTACGCTGGTTCTGTGTTAGCCCACTTCCACATCTACAGCCTACATACCAGGGGTATTTATTTATTTTATTTTTTACTCGGGCCAATTAAACTACAAACCCGCACGTCTTTGGGATGTGGGGAAAACCAGAGTGGAATCCCACACCGTCACGGGGAGAACATGCAAACTCCACACAGACAGCACTCGAGATCAGGGCTGAACCCGGGTCTTTGGTGCCGTGAGGCAGCAGTTCTACCTGATGCGTTACTATGCCACCCGTCTACAAGTAAGGTTCCAGCCCCTACTCCACGCAGTCACAGGGACCATGGGTAAACTCCACAGACAGCGCCAGAGGTCAGGGTGGAACCTGGGTCTCTGGCACCATGAGGCAGCAGCTCTACCAGCTGTGCCATTGTGCCTCACTTAAAGGTCAGAATAGGAGTGAAGAGATCAAACTTCATACGTTTAAAACCCCACTCTTTCGGCAGCAGTAGCAGCAGCCTGTGTGTTAATTCAACAACATCTCCCATTCATTTCAAACCAACACAAGTTCACGGTTGCCGGCAGTGATTGGCAGCCCCAAGCTTCGATTTACTGCAAGATAAAACGACCTTATTTTCCGAGCACATATACCGTTGGGAATTTGCGTGTGCGCGTCTGTTACCACGCCCTCGTGTGGTAGGAGCGAGTGTGTGCGTGTGCGCGTCTGTTCGAGCGGGCCTAGACTTCATCCCAAAGGAGTCAATTCTCAGTCACACCAGTACGCCATCAATTGAAGGCTTCACGGTGCCTGGATCATTGGGTTCCTTTGATGCGTCAGGTTGTGTGGAGAGAGATGATGGAGGGAAACTTTAGTTTGATACAGCATGGAAACAGGCCCTTCCGTCCGAGTCCACACCGACCATCAATCACACAGTCACACTAGTTCTGTTATCCCACATTCTCATCCACTCCCTACATATTAGTGGCAGAGATTAGTTTAAATTGACATCATACATGGCACAGACATCGTGAACCAAAAGGCCTGTGTTTCTATACTGTACTGTTCTATGTTCTTCCAAACCTCCAGATTCAGAGATTTTGAAAAACTTTTTGTCGTTTATTATAGTTTCAACCGAGTACTATGTTTACATATCTGTTTTGTTGCTGCAAGTTCATGAATTCATAAGTTACAAGAACAGAATTAGGCCATTTGGCCCATCAAGTCTACTTCGCCATTCAATCATGGCTGATCTATCTTTCCCTCTCAACCCCCCTTCTCCTGCCTTCTCCCCATAACCCCTGACACCCGCACTAATCAAGAATCTTTCAATCTCCACCTTAAAAATATCCATTGACTTGGCCACCAATGAATTCCCCAGATTCACCACCCTCTGACTAAAGAAATTCCTCCTCATCCCCTTACTAAAGATACGTCCTTATATTCTGAGGCCATGACCTCTGGTCCTAGACTCTCCCACTAGTGGAAACATCCTCTCCACATCCACTCTATCCAGGCCCATCACTATAAGAGAAATATTTCTATAGTAAGTATTTCATTGTCCCGTTTCGGAACACATGACAATAAACACACTTTTGGCTCTTGAATTTCAATGGGTTACTTCCATTTGGGCGATGCCACCACTTGGCATCTTACCGAGGGGCAGGTGCGTGGGCGAGGCTGTTGAGAACTAGTAGCCCGCTAGGCAAAGGGAACGTTTAGATTCTAGGTCAACTATTTCAATGACCAGACCATCCCACACACCGTGAATGACCGCTCACTGAGGCTTTTCCCTGGTGGCCTTGCACCCAGCAACTGATGCTGCCCTGGCCTGGATGTCTACCCTTGACCTACAACTCTTGGCTGTGCACGCCATATGCAAGAAGAAGAAGAAGACCAATACCTTATCCCTACCCTACCATTGTGATGGCACAGAGTAATTCCAGTGCAAGCTGGCATCACCAATCCCAAGGATCACACATCCACAAGACTTATCAAGTGCCGTTTCAAACAATGCAGAAGTGTCAAAGTTGCCGACAACCGGCCAAGTATTTCTAGAATGCGGCTTTGCTTTGATGCTGGGAAATAGCACACCCAACGAGCTCTAAAATAGAAGGTGATAATCTCATGATAACAGGTTTTGGAAAGGTTGGTTGAAGGTTAAATATCTGCTAGCTCCTCAAAGAGAATTCCTCAACTCTTTTCCAAATGGGATTTGAAAAGGGAGAGGCTCTGTTGGGGAACACATTCATAGATTGGAGCACTGATCATAAGGACAACAGGTCGTAAGGGATAGGAGCAGAATTAGGCCCATCAAGGCTACTCCGCCATTCAATCATGGCTGATCTATCCCTCCCCTCCGAACCCCATTCTCCTGCCTTCTCCCCATAACCCCTGGCACACGCACTAATCAAGAATCTATCTATCTCGGCCTTAAAAATATCTGTTGACTTGGCCTCCACAGCCTTCTGTGGCAATGACGGAGCTAACCTGGAGGAAAACTCTAGCAATCCACGAACTATCGCCAACCTCTGTCTTGGGAACACTCATTTATATATTTGTATGTGTATACAGTGAAAAATGTATTTCACTGTACCTTTGGTACATGTGACCTATAAAAGAACCATCGTACCATTATGCCTTCTTTTTTCATTATTGGCAATATCAACAATGACAGCTTTGGCTTTAGAATTGAGAGGTACAGCAGGGAAACAGGCCCTTCGGCCCACCCTGACCAGTGTTCCGCCCATGCACGAACACTATCCTGCAGCCAAAGTTTACCAAAGCCAATTAACCTACAAACCTGTACCTCTCTGGAGCGCGGGAGGAAACTGGAGCACTCATAGAGAAAACCCACACGGTCACGGGGAGAATGTACCACCTCCGTGCAGACAGCACCAAATTGAGGGCGGCACGGTGGCGCAGCGGTAGAGTTGCTGCCTTACAGCGAATGCAGCGCCGGAGACTCAGGTTCGATCCTGACTACGGGCGCCGTCTGTACGGAGTTTGTACGTTCTCCCCGTGACCTGCGTGGGTTTTCTCCGAGATCGTCGGTTTCCTCCCACACTCCAAAGGTTTGTAGGTTAATTGACTGGGTAAATGTAAAAATTGTCCCTAGTGTGTGTAGGATAGCGTTAATGTGCGGGGATCGCTGGTCGGCGCGGACTCGGTGGGCGGAAGGGCCTATTTCCGCGCTGTATCTCCAAATCTAAATCTAAAGCACCCGTAATCAGGATGGAGCCCAGTTCTCCGGCGCTGTGAGGCAGCAACTCTGCTGCTGCGCCACCGTGCCGCCCCGGGAACACAAAGCCGCCTCATTCACTTGAGTGAAACAAAGTTCTGGGGATACTGCAGCACTTTGCGCTTTACTCAAACTTCCTCCAGCCTCTGCAGTTCCTCCACAGCGACGCTGGGGAAGTGCAGGGGGAAGTGCAAAACCTTGACTCAGCTTTTGGATGGAAGTCATTTAAACAGCAAATCCATTCGTTTACACCACCCAGCGTATTGACACTTGGAAATGAAATAGTCGAGGTACGTGGAACAAAGAAATAAACGCTGGAAGTCTAGAGGTTAATCATTTAGTTACAGCACGGCTAAGCAACAGAATATTGACGCGTTAGAAGATTATGGGTGCTTTTCAGAAGCTAATGCTGTGCGTTCAACTGCTGTACAGAATACAGTAGCAACACCTTGCTTAAGTCAAAGAGCGGCCGATACAATGCTACCGACGCAAGTTTCTTTGAGATGAACGAAGAAAATCCGAGATAAACACAAAATGCTGGAGTAACTCAACGGGTCAGGCAGCATCTCTGGAGAAAAAGAATAGGTGGCGTTTTGGGTGGTGACCCTTTATCCGACTGAACCGGGGAGGGACACACTGGGGGTGGATGGGAAGGTACAGAACAAAGCATAGAAACATAGAAAATAGTTGCAGGAGCAGGCCATTCGACTCTCCGTGCCGGCACCACCATTCAGTACGATCATGGCTGATCATCCAAAATCAGTGCCCCGAACGCAGAGCCCGCATCGCTGACTCGGGAAGGGTGGAGCCCACAACGGTCCATTGTTGGCTGGGGACGAGGTGATAACGAGGGAATGCAAACGGTGAAATTAGCAGGAAAAAAAACTGCAGACGCTGGTTAAAATCGAAGGTTGACACAAAATGCTGGAGTAACTCAGCAGGTCAGCAAGCACCTCGGGAGAGAAGGAATGGGTGACGTTTCGGGTCTCTCCCGAGATGCTGCCTGACCCGCTGAGTTACTCCAGCATTTTGTGTCTACCGGTGAAATTAGCAGTAGGACCGGGGCGGGGAGAGAGAGGGAATGCAAGGGTTACTTGAAGTTGGAGAAATTTGTGAGCAGGTTAACTCTGCAGGTAACAGTCTGCAGTTTTTAAATGGGCAAGGCAGCACAGTGTCTACAGAGGATGGAGACACACGAGTATATCACTTGTGATCTTATAACTTACGATCTTATGAACTCTTTACATGATTTTTCTAAGTGTCACATTTAAGTCTTGGAAGGCTTGGATAGAGCGAATGTGGAGAGGATGTTCCCACTAGTGGGAGAGTTTAGGACTAAAGGTCATAGCCTCAGAATGAAAGGACATACCTTTAAGAAGGAGGTGAGGAGGAATTTCTTTAGTCAGAGGGTGGTGAATCTGTGGAATTCTTTGCCACAGAAGGCTGTGAAGGCCAAGTCAACCAATAATTTAAGGCAGAGATAGATTCTTGATTAGTACAGGTGTCATGGGTTATGGGGAGAAGACAGGAGAATGGGGTTAGGAGGGAGATAGATCAGCCATGATTGAATGGTGGAGTAGACTAGATGGGCCGAATGGCCTAATTCTGCTCCTATCACTTTTGACCTTATGGCAGCCTGGTGGTTACAGCAGGTTACTGAAACAGCAGCCAGAACTCTGGACTATGTATTGAGAGGCAAAGGTTCAAATCTGAAGATACCTGGAGATTTAAATTCGGGCAAGGAAATAAATGCATGAACAACTCTTTTTAAAAAAAATAGTTTGCCCAAGTAATGCACGAGGTTCTGATAGAAAGCTTTCTCCCACAGCAGAGCTGTCTGAATCTCAAGAGCAAATGGTTAGGGACAGGACCAAGAGGTTGAGAGGGGATTAGCAGTGGTTGGAATCTGTCAGAGTAGGCGGTGGAGGCAGCCACTCTCTGTCCACACACCTATAACAGTAGGCACTTCAAATGCCAACACATACAAGGCGAATTGCTCGGAAAGGTGATTATTACCATCATTTGGTTTGGGACGAGGAAGGAAAATAGGCCATGTAGCCCACGCTGACCCTCAATCACCCGTTCACACTAGTTCTATGTGTTCCCACTTTCTCATCCAGTCCCTGCACAACAGGGGCAATTTGCAGAGGGGCCGCTTAACCTACAATCCCGCACCTCTTTGGGATGTGGGAGGAAACCGGGGCAGTCGGTGGAAACCCCTCTCGGTCACAGGCAGAACGTGCAAACTCCACACAGACAGCACCCGAGGTCAGGATTGAACCCGGTTATCTGTCACTGTGAGGCAGCAACTCTATCAGCTGCACCACGGTCCCACCCTCATAGATAAGGGTGAATAGATGTTTCTGTGCTGTTTGACTCTGCGAAGGGAAAGCTGCTATTTTCACTCAGTGTGACTTACATACAACTCTCGCTCCATCAATGTACTTGATCCATAAGTGCGTCCTCAGTTCAGGGGCCATTTGGGAAGAGTGCTAAATTCCAGCGTTGCCAGGAGCATCCAATTAATATTCCCCACACTGTCCACAGTTACAACAAGCAACGAGTGTGATTACACACACGCCCACGGCTGTAAATATCTAAAAACAGATCAATAAACACTTTTGGCCCAAACATGCGAGAAGTAATTGCGAGGTTAACCTCTGGAAGAGTTAGTTGAGACCAATGTCGGTTCAGAACGGTGTTCATTCCCTTTGTTGTAACTGGGATCGCTGAAGTGTGGGTTAAGACTTGGAGAAATGTTTTGCACTTGCAGGTTGAGGGGAGGTGGAGGGAAGATCACGGGATACTTCAGATTTAGGTTTATTGTTGTCACATGTATCGAGGTACAGAGACGAGCTTTATTATGCAATGCTACCCAACCAGATCAGATACCGCTGTAGATAAATACAAATCCAGCCAAATGCAAGCACAATAGGCAGAGCAAAGTGCAGGAATATTGCACAGAATTGTGCAGAGTGCAGAATAGACTGCTCAGCGTTGTAACGCACCCGTTCTTTTAAACAAAGTCTGACGTCCGCAATGGGGTAGAGATGAATCGGACAGTATCTTAGCTTACGGAGGGACCGTTCAGAAGCCTGATAACAGAGGGGACGAAGCTGCTCCTGAGTCAGGTGGCATGCACGCTTTCAAGCTCCTATATCTTTTGCCGACTGGTTAGCACGCAACAGATGCTTTTAGTTCAGAGATACAGCGCGTAAACAGGCCCTTTCGACCCACCGGGTCCGCGCCGACCAGCGATCCCCGCACATTAACACTATCCTACACCCACTAGGGTCAATTTTTACATTTACCAAGCCAATTACCCTACAGGCCTGTACGTCTTTGGAGTGTGGGAGGAAACCGAAGATCTCGGAGAAAACCCACGCAGGTCACGGGGAGAACGTGCAGACTCCGTACAGACAGCACCCTTAGTTGGGATCGAACCCGGTTCTCCGGCGCTGCATTCACAAGGCAGCAACTCTACCGCTGCGCCACCGTGACAAGAAACGAAACCTTTTCACGTGACAAGAAACTAAACTGATGGGTGCAGGGAGGAGGAGGAGGAATAATGACTGGGGGAGGGGCAAGTCTTTGCTTATGTGGGCTGCTTTCCTGAGGCAGGGTGAAGTGTAAATGGAGTCATTGGTGGGGAGTCTGGCCTGTGTGGCGGACTGGACTACATCCACAACTCCATGCAACCTCTTGCAGTCTTTGGCAGAGCTGGCCCCACACCAGGCTCTGATGCAACCTGACAGTGTGCCTTCTATGGTGGATCTGTAGTCAATCTCCCCAGTCTCCCAGGGAAGTAGAGGCATTGGTGTGCCCGCTTGGCATTGCATCAATGTGGATACTGTACTGGACTCCACTGCATGGCAGCGTACATAATATGCTGCAAGTCCTTCATTCTTCCCCACACATTCTCCAACGCTTTTACAGGAATCCTCGGTTCCAGGGCCTTACTTCCACTGATGCTGCCCGGCTCACCGAGTCCCTCCATCGTTTTTTGGTTTTGTTTTATTATCCGGTTTTGCTGGGCCGGACGTTGTGGCCTTGCGGAGGCCGAGACAACGGCCTCGGAAGTCGGCTATGGGTACGGATCTGTCGGCGATGGCTACCTGGCCCGGGCTTCAGCAGGCAAATTCGACCCGCCGATCGGCCGAGGTAGTTGGCTGTGGGAACGGATCTGCTGGGTCTGTCCAGGCCGGAGTTCCAGAGCCCCGGCCGCAGACAGCAAATTCGACCCGCCGATCAGAGAGGGAGTCCAGACGAGATTGAGATCGGCTGCCTCACCCGGCCTCGGCGCCATATTGCCAGGAGGGGACATCCAGGGGAGATTTCAAGTGTGCTCTCTTAATTCTACCTGGATTGGAGGAGGCCGTTGCCGGGGCCGGACTTGTCCTTTGTTCCTGGAGGTCGAGGTTCTTGGAGAAGCTGTTCATTCATCGGCTTTCTCAGATAAGAGATACCACAGCACAATTTCAAAGAGCAGGGCAGCTCGTCCTACTGTGACAACCAATCCATGGACCAAACTAAAACGCCGGAGGGACCCAGTGGACTGAGCAGCATCAGTGGAGGCAATATCCACGTGATCTTAGTGAATTCGGAAATTCCAATGTCTGATCACTTTCCTGTAATTGAAAACACTTGTTCACCATATCCCTACCCACCCCTAAACCTTTCTCCTACCCTAACCCTGGAACTCAACGCATGGGGAAGTGATTCTGGCCACATACCATGGTGAAGACTCAAGCCTGTGGTGCCGAGATATTGAAGGAGAGAGAAAACCCATCAGGGAGTGATAATTCCTTGGCGATAAGGAACTGCAGACGCTGGTTTACAGAGAAAGACACAAAGTGCTGGAGTATCTCAGCGTGTTAGGCAACATCGCTGGAGAACATGGATAGGTGACGCTTCGAGCCCCTTCTCCAGTCTGAGGAAGGGTCCCTACCGGAGACGTCACCTGTCCATGTTCTCCAGAGATGTTCCCTTCCCGCTGAGTCACTCCACCAGTGTCTTTTTTTGTAAACTAGCTTCTGCAGTTACTTGTTTCTACAAGGTGTACTTGTACACAGGTCACTGAAATTCGATATGTGGGTGAAAACAGGCAATTCGGAAGGCAAGTGGCACATTGACTTTTAGCACAAGAGCACAAGAGGAATAAAAATGTCTCAATTGAATTGCACAGGCCCCTTGGTAAGCTGCACTCGGAATATTGTGCACAGCTTTCCTTATCCATCAAAAAATAGATTAGACTTTAGATACAGCGCTGAAACAGGCCCTTCGGCCCACCAAGTCCGTGCTCACCCTGTGCACTAACACAATCCTACACACTAGGGACAATTTACAAATTTATCAAAGCCAATTAACCAACAAACCTGTACATCCTTGGAGTGTGGGAGGAAACCGGGGGAATCCCACGCGGTCACAAGGAGAACGTACATACTCCATACAGACAGCAACCGTGGTCAGGATTGAACCCGGGTCCCTGGCGCTGTAAGGCCGCAACTCTACCGCTGCGCCACCGTGCAGCCTATATCACCAAGATTAAAGGGAACATAGTCCTCCACAGATGCTGCCTGACCCGCTGACTTAATCAAGGATAATTGCACTGCTCCGATCCAATGCGATGCCCGCTACATCCGTCTGATCGAGACTAGGTGGCCTTGGTTCATTACTTCTTCTGAAAGATGCATTTCAGACAGAGCAGCACTCCCTCAGCTCCACACCCTCCCGGCTTTCAGAGACTCCCCGAATCATGCGTGTTCCTTCTGCAGCTCAGTAAGCAGGGATAAGAATTTAAATTAATTTAGTGCTCAGATACCTCGGTGCTAAAGAGTCGACGAGCTTGGAGCGAGACCACATTTGGCTGGCCTTCCCGATATCCCCCCCCCTCCCCACACACACACACATCTGACCACAGGCAGATGGGGAACACACCACCATTGCCTGTGGTAATACCCAGCCCGATTCAGTAATGCGTCCGTCACCCACTCAACACCATTTGGCAGATCTGAGGAAGGATGCGTCAGGGCCTGGAGAGGGTCCAGAGGAGGTTTAAAGAATAATCCCAGGAATGAGTAGGTTAACCTCTGATGAACGTTTGGTGGCACTGGGCCAGTACTCGCTGGAGTTTAGAAGGATGAGCTGGGAACCTCACTGAAACGTACCGAATAGTGAAAGGCCTGGATAGAGTGGGTGTGGAGAGGATGTTTCCACTAGTGGGAGAATCTAGGACCAGAGGGCATAGCCACAGAATTAAAGGACGTTCCTATAGGAAGAAGATGAGGAGGAATTTCTTTCATCAGAGGGAGGTGAATCTGTGGAATTATTTGCTACTGGATTTAAAATTGGCTTGAAAGAAGGAATCAAAGGGTGTTCATCAAGGGTTATTTTTCCAAAATTGGATGATACCAAAATTGTTGATATAGTGGACAATGAGCATAGAAAACAGGTGCAGGAGTAGGCCATTTGGCCCTTCGAGCCAGCAACACCATTCAATATGATCATGGCTGGTCATCCAAAATCAGAACCTCGTTCCGGCCTTTACCCCATCTCTTGACGCATGGATAGCCAAGTTATTTCCAAGGTTCTCTCTTTTCCTTCAGAACATTTTTTTTAATTTAGGAGAACCTGGGTGTCATATGTGATGGTGTCATGTTGTCCATCTCTACTAACCACCCCCCCCCCCCCCCCCAGACTGAGTAGATAACTACAGTAAACATAGAAAATAGATGCAGGAGTAGGCCATTCGGCTCTTCGAGCCAGCATCGCCATTCAATATGATCATGGTTGATCATCCAAAATCAGTACCCTGTTCCTGTTTTCTCCCCATATTCTTTGATTCCATTAGCCCCAAGAGCTATATCTAACTCTCTCTTGAAAACATTCAGTGAATTGGCCTCCACTGCCTTCTGTGGCAGAGAATACCACAGATTCACAACTCTCTTGGTGAAAACGTTTTTCCTCATTTCAATCCGAAAAGGCCCACCCCTTATTCTCGAGTCCTAAATGGCCTACCCCTTATTCTTAATATAGAGTACAAGGAACTGCAGATGCTGGAATCTTGAGCAAAACAAAGCGCTGGAGGAACTCAGCAGGTCAGGCAGCATCGGTGGAGGGAATGTAAAGTCACCATTTCGGAACTGGACCCTTCAGTCCGAAGGAGCATCCCAACACAAAATGCCGTCTATCCATTCCTTCCATAGATTCTGCCTGACATGCTAGGTTCAGGGTCCTGACACGAAGTGGCTTCCATCCATTCCCTCAACACATGCGGCCTGATTTGCCGAGTTGCTCCAGCACTTGGTATTTTGACAAACAACATTGAGTAAGACATTGGCCCGACCAGGTGAGAACATTGGGTATAATGGAGAGAATCTCCCACTATCCCAGCCAAAATCCTCCTTCAACTACCACCTAGATCTATTTAACACGTTTTGCACCTAATTGGTGATTGTGGGACTTTGCTGTGTACAAGTAGGGTACTTTATTTGCCCAGAAAATAGTGAAAACACTCCCAAAATGGTCTGTTTGTTAAAACCCCATTTGAAATGCCCAAGGACAACAGTTAAAACTGGTGAATAAGTCAATTTCCTGAGTATTTTTCCGAAAAGGCAGACAAAAAAAATTGGACTTGTATAGTTTTTATGGCGTTACTTAGATGTTCTTAAAAAGTTTTATATATATATATATATATTTCCATAAATACAGCATTCAGTAGTGAAACTGAAGGTCTCCAAACATCCAAGTTATTTTCCTGTTTTTTTAATGTAATATTCCCATTGGTTCATATCCTGTATTTTTAGATCATGGGTGCATAGCCAAAATAATGAGATGAAGCAAAAATAAATAGATCCGTTTTTACAAAGAAAAATATCAGATATGTTCCTGTTTTCTTGCCTTTTTTTTAAAAAAATGGCATTTTGCAAACAGGATTTCATCAAATCCTTAGGGCTAATTTATACCAGAAAGATGACATTAATCTTGCAATTAAATAACTCTACATAAGCCAGATTCTGATTATGCTTATGATTTTTTTTTATCATTTATCACCCGGTTAGATGGTTTTCTGATGTCCCAAGTTTTTGCAGCAGAACACGATTAGCAGTGCCCATTTGGTCACGTGTGAAATGTGTCACGTGTGAACTGTTTTTATAATTATAGTTTCTTTTTTTAATGTTTATATTTTGCGTTTAAGCTTTCCTTTGAAATACTTAGTAATGAATAGAATTTAAAAATCATCAAATAAAAATCTAGTTTGCTCACCTATTTTAGGAATGTCTCGTTCTGTAGTAGCTCCCATTGTCAACGCTATTTATAGCACGATAACGTTTGTTTTCCCGTGGTGGGTCAGGTGCCGACATTTTGTAAGGGCGCTTCGAAATCAGTTAGTGTCCCATATGTCTTATAAATAATTTTGAAAGTGTTAAATTTTGGTCGATTCACTAGTTAGCTCAAAAGGATTATGGGTAGGCCCATTTTTAATCCTGTGGTATTTCATTACGATTTAATAACTTTCAAATTTGCCCACCCATGTCACAGGTCGGTACCCTTATTTATGGAAACACTCATATATGGATTTGCGAGTATGTGTGTGTATATATACACACACTGAACTTTTGTTTTCTCTCTCGTTTATGATATTGTTTACAGTGCACTATGTTTACATATTCTGTTGTGCTGCTGCAAGAATCATCAGTCTAAAGAAGGGCCTCGACCTGAAACGTCACCCATTCCTTCCCGCCAGAGATGCTGCCTGTCCCGCTGAGTTACTCCAGTTTTTTCTGTCTAACTTTGGTTTCAACCAGCATCTGCAGTTCCTTCCTACACAGTAAGAATTTCATTGTTCTATCTGAGCCCCTTGAGCTTCTTCCCATCAACTCTGAAACATCCCACGCATCGCTAACCACAACCCTACCTCAGCACCAAACTACATCGGCCTTTGTGCAAAATTGTGCTTCATACTTCAGCTTATACCATTACGTTTTGGTTACCCTAGTATAACCAATAAATATGATACAAACAATGGTATCATAAATTATTTGTTGTGCTGTTGCATTAATGTGCCTGTAAAGCTGCAGGAAGCAAGAATTTCTTTGTTCCAGTCCCAGTGCATACGACTATTAAACACAATTTAAAGAATGATCTTGGCCCAAAACGTTACCTATCCATGTTCTCCGGAAATGCTGCCTGACTTGCTGAGTTACTCCAGCACTTTGTGTCCTTTCGACAATTAAACACTCTCGACACTACTGTACTAAAAACGGTTTTGGGGTGTCAAAAAAAGACTGATGGGATAAAGGCAATAAATCTTCTGTTCAATGTGAAAGCGAACATTGAAAGTTTGAAGATTTTTTTTTTTTATAATGCAGTTCGCAAGATACAAGGGAGTGCTCATTGAAGCTTTAGGAGAGCAAAAATACTTTCAGCACTCAAGGGTTAATAGCACTGCGCTAACCGAACACTCAGACAGCCGGAAGAATTGGTGTGAAAAGTGCTTTAAGGCTTTCCAGGTAGAGTGGGTCAGATCGGATTACAATGCAAAACTCCACTATTCCAATCAGTTATGACTGTTGCTGTTTTATGAGCTAAAGAGTGAAAGCATAGCACAAACCATAACCACCGTAATCACCATTAAAATTATGAATCCTCCTCTAAAGTTCAACAATCTGACCAGAGGAACACGTCCTACTGTTACAGCGTGGGGCTACTTTTAAAGTGAATTGTAAATTGTTAATTCTTTATACAAGGTATTTTTAAACTCCTCTTAAGCAAACAAAAGCCTTTATATAAACAAAGATTTTATCTGAGTGTTAATGTTATATTAAGTAATAGAACTGCCGTTAAAACGTTTATGAATAGTTACATTTGTGCTGAAGTAATTGTTTTTAATCATAGTTCTTTCCCTGCCCCACATGATAAAGCCCAAAGCAAATAATATCCTAAAATAACTCTCTCTCAGCACCTTCCAGAACACACGGTGGCCATAAAATATTGGAGAAAGGATTATGATGGAGGTTTATTCCAGTGCACTCTCTTGATCGATACTGGGTGGATGAGTATAAGCACGATGAAAAGAGATACCCTCGTCATCCCAAACCCAATATTCTTCCACAACCAGAAGATGGCCAAAAGGGGCTGTTGAAGGAAGGCCTCCAAGTTCAACTGAACCTCCGTGATGGAGGGGGGGGGGGGGGGGGGGGGGGGGAGGATACCAGCCAAAATACAAAAGCTTTTCACTGTACCTCAGTACACGTGACAATAAACTAAACTTAAATCCAACCACATCCTAGACATCTGCAGGGGAGCTAAAAGTAAACAGGGGCCTCTCAAACAAGGAGGGACTGAAGAAGGGTCTCAACCCAAAACATCGCCTACCCATGTCCTCCAGAGATGCTGCCTGACCTGCTGACTTACTCCAGCACTTTGTGTCCTCTCAAAACTGTGTGCTACACAGATGGAAAGGGAGCTGGGTATTGCTAACATATTGAAAACTGCACAACTCGATGCTCCAAGTACATAGATGTTGAATGTGCACGGGAAATCTCTGGTCAGCATATTTAAAAGAACCATTTTCAAAAATAAATAAATAAGGATGGAGATGTTGAATTCTGACCCGAAACGTCACCTATGCATGTGGTCCAGAGATGCTGACTGACCCACTGAGTTAGTCCAGCACTTTGTGTCTATCTTGGGTGTGTAGGGTATTTTTGTATAAAGCGTCAATCCTACAAAGTGTAGGATACACTTGGCATATTAAATCAGAAATTAAAATCTTCATATTATCTTGAAACATTTATGGCGGATGCATTATTCCATACAAGGCATGATTTACGCTTTAATGCATTACCATTTTGTGTAAACCAGCGTCTGCAGTTTCTCGATTCTACTGAATTTTCAGCGTGAAGCTGTGTTTTGTTTTTAAATCGAAGGGTGGGCAGGGAGGAGGAAGCAAATAAAATTCGAGCTTTTCTAACCTCAAAAGAAAATCTAATTCATTGAATCCTCAGCGCTCCCAGCCACTTGTGTGAGAGAATAAGTAGCAGTTGTATTTTCTATGCCTGGTTGCCATGGCCACCGAGCATTGTAGGCTGCAAGCCACCCCTGTGTCATTTAAAAGTCACAAAGCGTGCAGAACAAAGTGTGCCTGTGCTGGCTAGGCATTCAGCAGCAAAGCAACTGCAGCTTAGCACAAGGATGCTGTGTTCTTTATAAAACACTTTGCAGATCCCCTTTTTACATGCGTTTAGCTTATTGTCAGGTGTACAGAGGTACAGCCGGAAGCTTTTGCTGCGTGCTGACCCAGTCTGTGGAAAGGCAACACATGATCACATTCGCATTGTACCATATACATGAAAGGGAGTAATGTGAATAACGCTTAGCGCAAGATAAAGCCAGTCCGAGGGTCTCCTCAAAGGGGTAGATGGTAGCTCAGGACTGCTCTCTAGTTGTGGTAGGATGGTTCAGATGCCTGATAACAGCTGAGAAGAAACTGTCCCTGAATCTGAATCTGAATCTGGAGCGTTTTCACACTTTGGTACCTTTTGCCCGATGGGAGAGGGGAGAAGAGGGAGTGGCCGGGGTGCAACTGACCTGCTGATCAGGCAAGGCCAGGGAATTACCATGAGGTTACACTTTACTTGCTGTTTGGCAACCACCTTGTAGCTTAAGGGGAGCATCAGGGATAAAGAAAACAACGAGCAACAATTTTAGCCTGCTCACAAGAACAATAAAAAATTATAACATCTGAAGGGTCTCAACCCGAAACGTCACCCATTCCTGCTCTCCTGAAATGCTGCCTGACCCGCTGAGTTACTCCAGCATTTTGTGATACCTTCGATTTGAACCAGCATCTGCAGTTATTTTCCCACAAAAGTTATGGAGCAATCAATTGTTGAAATGCACAGCCATTTCAGTTTAGTTATAGACACGTATACAGAGTTAGTGAAAACTTCACCCATCATGTTCAGGAATAATTAATAATTCAGATAATTAACAAAACACGAATAATAAATTAGACCCAGAAGTGTCTCAACCCAAAACGTCACCCATCTATGTTCTCCAGAGATGCTGCCTGACCCACTGAGTTACTCCAGCACATCCTGTGTCCCTTTGTGCATTAACCAGCACCTGCAGTTCCTTGTTTCTACATTACAAGTGGCTTCACCTTCAATCCCTTTATGAAATGCTTGTCAATAGATGATTGTTTTTTTTTTAAAGTCTGGATGAAGCACTGAAAGCAGCATCTCAAATAAGCCAAACACTACTTTATTCATTAAAGTACAGCTGTAACTGATCTGGGTCAAATCTGTCTCGTATTCAAACTTTATATATAAAAAAAACACAATCAGCCACTGTGCAAAAGGAGTATTTTAGACAAACTCCAACTGTAGCTAAGAAGGATTTTTTTGGGGGGGGTTGGGGGGAAGAGTACGAGGTTGCTCGACTAAAAAAGTAATTAGAGGTTAGTGATTAATGGGGTCCCTGGCAGGGGTAAACAATGGTTTTAAACAAAAAACTACGTTTTCTTGACAATACATTCCAGCTGCTTACATCGACTAAAAAAAAACCCCAACGCTAAGAGCAGGGGGCAGGCCATTCACACCTTTTTCTCTTTACAACAGCCCTTTTGAAAGAGTTGCCCAATTAATTCCACTGCTCGGATCGGTCCCAAACTCTTTCCTCTTCTTTTCAACCATAAATCTCTTTTTGGAGGTCGTTATCGACTGCTTGCAGTGCAGTTCAGTTCATTCCCGCATTACAAATCCCTGGGAACTGAAGAGGCTGGTTTACAAAATAAAAAAGACACAAAGCGCTGGGAGTAACTCAGCAGGTCAG
This sequence comes from Rhinoraja longicauda, assembly GCF_053455715.1. Classification (NCBI taxonomy): domain Eukaryota; kingdom Metazoa; phylum Chordata; class Chondrichthyes; order Rajiformes; family Arhynchobatidae; genus Rhinoraja; species Rhinoraja longicauda. Next base: position 23,174,952 of record NC_135980.1, on the reverse strand, counting down.
GCAGCATCTCTGGAGAACACAGATAGGGGTGACTTCCCCGGGCGGGACCCTTCTTCGGACCGATATCCCGACATTTGAAACCCCTATCCAAATCTGAAGACGGATCTCCAACCCGAAACTTCACCAATCCTTGTTTCTCCAGGGATGCTGCCTGGCTGGCTGAGTTACTCCACCACTTCGTGTCTTTTCTTTTCTGAAATCCCTATATTTGATTTAAAGAATCGTTAAATTGATTAGCAAGTGTCAGGGGTTATGGGGGGAGGAAGGCAGGAGAATGGGGTTGAAAGGGAAAGACAGATCATCCATGATTGAATGGCAGAGTATACTTGATGGGCCGAGTGGCCCAATTCTGCACATAGAACGTATGAACGCACGAAACTGAAGTCCCCACATTTGGTAAAACCTCAGGGTCTTTAAGCAATGAAGTTGTTTTGGGGTTTTTTTCAAAACAAAATCAGTGTGTTGTTTTAAAAAATCTCCTAAATTCCAAACTAAGTCGGCAGAGGGCACCCACTCGCAACTCAGTTCCTTGGGCAACAAAAGCAGAGGGAAGGGAAAGGGGGGGTTTGTGTGGGGACGCACAGTGTGTGTGTGTGTAGGTGTGTGTGTGTGTGTGTAGGTGTGTGTGTGGGTGTGTGTGTGTGTGTGTGTGTAGGTGTGTGTGTGAGTGTGTAGGGGTGTGTGTAGGTGTCTGTACCTGTTTGTGTGTAGGTGTGTGTGTCGGTGTGTCTGTGCGTGTGTGTGTGTGTAGGTGAGTGTGTAGGGGTGTGTGTGTGTGTGAGTGTGTAGGTGTCTATCTGTTTGTGTGTAGGTGTGTGTGTGTGTGTGTCGGTGTGTCTGTGCGTGTAGGTGTGTGCGTGTGTAGGTGTGTGTGTGTGTGTGTGTGTGTGTGCGTGTAGGTGTAGGTGTGTAGGTGTGTGTGTAGGTGTGTGTGTCGGTGTGTCTGTGCGTGTGTGTGTGTAGGTGAGTGTGTAGGGGTGTGTGTGTGTGAGTGTGTAGGTGTCTATCTGTTTGTGTGTAGGTGTGTGTGTGTGTCGGTGTGTCTGTGCGTGTAGGTGTGTGCGTGTGTAGGTGTAGGTGTGTGTGTGTGTGTGTGTGTGTGTGTGTGTGCGTGTGTAGGTGTAGGTGTGTGTGTGTGTGTGTGTAGGTGTGTGTGTGGGTGTGTGTGTGTGTGTGTAGGTGTGTGTAGCAAGCACTGTTCCACTGACCTTGCTGGTGGCTGTGGCGCTGGAGTCCCGCACCACTGGGACATTGGTCACCTGCACAGACAGGTAGTCACTGTCGATCAGGGGCCAAGCACCTTCCACTTTGCACGTTTGGAACTCGTCGCGGAACGTCCTGAGGTGCGGGTCGCCGAACAAGCCGCAGTGTGCAAACTTGGGGGGCTGCTGCTGTTGCTGTTGCTGTTGCTGTTGCCCCCCATCACCACCCTTCCTCGGCCAGGTGCCCCCAGCCTGGTAGCTGCACAACTCTGGCAGGCGGCTCCTCTCCGTGCCCGTAGACGGCTTGACCGGGGCAGTGGGTCCCGTCTTGGAACAGTTGTGCTGAGCCATCAGGTCGTTGATGCCCAGCACGGCCGAGTGGTAGACCAGGTCACCCCGGCAGTACTTGGCCGTCTTCTTGGTGCATTGAGAGTATGATCGCAGGGCGATGCAGAAGTCACCCCCCTCCTCCTCCGGCAACCCAATCCCCGGAGAAGTCGCAGCCACGAACTCGGCGTTACATCTCTGAATCCGACACTGCTGGCAACGTACTGGCGAAGGCAAGCACCAGAGAATAAGTCAGCAAAAAACAGTCTTGCAACTTTAAAAACAACAAAAAACAAACCATTCCTAACTCAAACTACATTTCCAGGCAGTTTCTACACTCCTAACTTTAATAAACTACTTTAATCTACACTCCTAACTTTAATAAACTTTATCAAACTACTTTAATCTACACTCCTAACTTTAATAAACTTTTCAAACTACTTTAATAAAACACTTTCTGCACTCCTAACTTCAATAAACTTTTCAAACTACTTTAATAAAACACTTTCTGCACTCCTAACTTCAATAAACTTTTCAAACTACTTTAATAAAACACTTTCTACACACACCTAACTTCAAATAAACTTTTTCAAACCACTTTAATCTACACTCCTAACTTTAATAAACTTTTCAAACTACTTTAATAAAACACTTTCTACACTCCTAACTTTAATAAAACACTTTCTACACACTCCTAACTTCGATAAACGTTTTCAAACCACTTTAATAAAACACTTTCTACACTCCTAACTTCAATAAACTTTTTCAAACCACTTTAATAAAACACTTTCTACACTCCTAACTTTAATAAACTTTTTCAAACTACTTTAATAAAACTTTTCCCAAACTCCTAAATCACTTTCATAAACTTTTTCAACCTCCTTCGCTTACTTTCATAAACTCCTTCAACCCCCTGGCTTACTTTCATAAACTTTTTCAAACCCCTCGCCTACTTTCATAAACCTTTTCAAACCCCTCGCTTACTTTCATAAACTCCTTCAATCCCCCTCCCTTACTTTCATAAACTATTTTTTCCCAAGCTCCTACACTACGTTTAAAACTTTTGCAAAACTCCTTCACTACTTTTTTAAAAGTTTTACAAACCCCAAACTACTTTTTTTTTTGTTTTTAAACTTTTGTAAACTCCTAAAGGGCTTTGCAAAGTTTTTTTTTTTTAAGTCCTTAAACGACTATATATATATATTTTTTAAACTTTTGCAAACTCCTAGACACTTTTCAAAAAAAGCTTCCGCAGTCTCCAAGATGTGTTTGCATGCTACTTTTGTTTTTAAAACTCCGGAATACCCTGCAATGCGTTTTCTCCCCCTAAAGTTCTGCGAGTTAAAATAAGCTAAAATGTTCATTTTAAGAATGAATTTTGTTTTTCTTTTACCTGAATTCAGACACATTGAGAAAATGAGCATTGCAAAAACTGATGAGCAAAGCTTTTTAGCCAAAGGGTAACGGCTTCTTTTCCCCATGCCAATCCATCCAGCGCGGCTTGAATCTGTCGACTGTTCGGCGAAGTGAACGACCCTCTTTCTGTGGGAAGAAAAACTCAAAGCGTTTCAGCCTCGGCTTGTCGCTCAAAGCGCCCCTGGACAACCCAGCACGATAGACAGCCACGCTGGCGAATCACCAGCAGCCAGTCGCTCAACCATTAAAGGGGAGAGTCAGTAGAATTTTTGTTTTGTTTAAAAATTTAAAAGCAGGAAAATAAAGCCCTTGTATAAGAAAATAACTGCAGATGCTTGTACAAATCGATTTCTTCACAAAATGCTGGAGTAACTCAGCAGGTCAGGCAGCATCTCGGGAGAGAAGGAATGGGTGACGTTTCGGGTCGAGACCCTTCTTCAGACTTCTAAAGCCCTTGTGTTGTTTTGGTAGCTGTAATGGCAGTTTCTATACCATCTCGAAATCCCCACTTCGATAGCCGTTACTTCTCGGGGATGAAATGTAGTTATAGCTTACGCACACGTCGCACCCTGATAACACAAAACGAATCTTCCAAACTCCTTTTCTCCATTAATTGGTTTTATTAAATTAGCACATGTAGGAGCATAATGGCTCCTACAGCAGCAATTAATTGCTTTACCAGATCGCCACACATTCCACATGCCAAAGGACTAGACAAAGCGAACATGGAGAGGATGATTCCGTCCGGTGGGGCAGTCCAGGACCACAGAGAGCATAAGCCTCAGAATAAGAAGCCTTCAGAAAGGTGATGAGCAGGAAATTCTTCAGTCAGAGGGTGGTGAATCTGTGGGATTCATTGCCACAATAGACAATAGGTGCAGGAGGAGGCCATTCGGCCCTTCGAGCCAGCACCGCCATTCAATGTGATCATGGCTGATCATTCTCAATCAGTACCCCGTTCCTGCCTTCTCCCCATACCCCCTGATTCCGCTATCTTTAAGAGCTCTATCTAGCTCTCTCTTGAATGCATTCAGAGAATTTGCCTCCACTGCCTTCTGAGGCAGAGAATTCCACAGATTCACAACTCTCTGACTGAAAAAGTTTTTCCTCATCTCAGTTCTAAATGGCCTACCCCTTATTCTTAAACTGTGGCCCCTTGTTCTGGACTCCCCCAACATTGGGAACATGTTTCCTGCCTCTAACGTGTCCAACCCCTTAATAATCTTATACGTTTCGATAAGATCTCCTCTCATCCTTCTAAATGCCGGTGTATACAAGCCTAGTCGCTCCAGTCTTTCAACATATGACAGTCCCGCCATTCCGGGAATTAACCTAGTAAACCTACGCTGCACACCCTCAATAGCAAGAATATCCTTCCTCAAATTTGGAGACCAAAACTGCACACAGTACTCCAGGTGCGGTCACACTGTGGAGGACAGGTCAATGGATATGTCTAAGGCGGAGATACACAGATGTTTGATTAGTAAGGGCGTCAATGATTATGGGGCCAAGGCAGGAGAATAGGGTTGAGAGGGAAAGATAGTTCAGCCATGATTGAATGGCGGAGTAGACTTGATGGGCCGAATGGCTTTATTCTGCTCCTAGAACTTATGAACATTCCTTTAAATCACAGCTAACAACGGTATCTGCTATGCACTGTAATAGTAGCTGTACTAAGTCCATGCATACAAAGGACTTTGGGAAATCCACTGAATTTCCCCCATGCCCTATCTTGGGTGATATCCGTTCAAACTGGAGAGAACAAGAGTAACATATCAATTACTCATAAAATATAATGAAGGTAGACACAAAATGCTAGAGTAACTCAGCGGGTCAGGCAGCATCTCTGGGCAGAAGGAATGGGTGATGTTTCGGGTTGATAGTTATTAACCCTTCTGCAAAATGGGAATACTGTCTAGGGTTATTATTGGGTTTTTTTGCAAGAAAAAAGGCTCACAGAAATATTAATTGAGGTGAATTAAATTATGGGCAGGACAGCAGTACAGCTGCTTACCAGCACAAGAGACCCGAGTTCGACCCTGACCTCGGCCGCTGTCTGTGTGGAGTTTGCGAGGAAACCCACGCGATCACAGGGAGAACGTGCAAAGCTCCACACAGACAGCACCCGAGGTCAGGATCGAACCTGGCTCTATCAGCTGCGCACTGGATTAGCATCAACAGCTTCATTTGCTCGGTCACAATAGGTCTCAGTGCCACACATATCCAAGGTTATAGGACCATAAGTGGAGAATACATTACAATTTAAAAAAAATATGAATCAAGTTGTAATTCTGTGTGTGTGTGTGTGTGTGTGTGTGTGTGTGTGTGTGTGTGTGTGTGTGTGTGTGTGTGTGTGTGTGTGTGTGTGTGTGTGTGTGTGTGTGTGTGTGTGTGTGTGTGTGAAGTGTTGTGGGCAGTCGGTACGAAATATACCATGGCTGCCTCACACGAGGGGATTACAAGGATTATGCGGGAAGGAACTGCAGATGCTGGTTTACACCAAAGATAGACACAAAATGCTGGGGTAACTCAGCGGGCCAGGCAGCATCTCTGGGGAAAAGGTGATGTTTCGGGTTGAGACCCTTCTTCAGACTTTGCTTCGTCACAAGTCCAGCATTTCTGTTAAAGTCGCCATCTCAGAGCATGTTAAACAGAGTGGCGCACTTTCAAAGAATTGCAGAGTTCTCCACGTCAGTTTTAATGGCGAAAGCAGTTTTTTAAAAAAAATCACGCCTCTGGTCATTTGCATTGTTTGGGGCGATCATCAAGTCAAGTCAAGTTTATTTGTCACATACACATACACGATGTGCAGTGAAATGAAAGTGGCAATGCCTGCGGATTGTGCACAAACAAAATTACAGTTACAGCATATAAATTTAAAGTTAATACAGAGAAGACAATATCGGTGTTTGTGTGAAATCTCGTGTCCAAAAATGCCAGAAAAAAACACGTTATCCTCACAGAATGAGGCACCAAAGGTGCTGTGAAAATATTGCCAGGAAATACACTATTTTTTGCCAACTTTCCCCCTCCACCTCCCCTTTAAGTGCCTGCATGGTCCTATCCATGTGAAATGGGCGGGCGGGATATGGTAGATGCAACACGTTAGTTAGTCTGAGTTTGCAAGGTCTGGAAAGCTAATGGTGTTTTTTTTATTGCCTGGTCTAGTCTCCTCCTTGCAATCAGTCCATTGGTGCTCAGCAGCTTGTAATAACTGCAGCCAACACTACTGATGGAGTATTTACAAACGCATAATCTGCAACCCCTTTATCACGGTTGAGATCAGTGAAGGAAGGTTGTTAGTTAGAGGCGATCATCAGGGCAATTTTGTCTTCAAAGACATCGGTGGCCTCCGAGGTGTAAAGTTTGCATGGCGATTAAATCATGTTCCTTCGTCTTTTAAAGAGGCAGATCTCAATGCAGACTTCCCACATGCTTGTTTGAAACATTTACCCGGTAAATGTAAATTAATGAAAATATCTCACTTCTTTCTACATATATTGACTTGACTTTAGCGATACAGTGTGGAAACAGGCCATTCGGCCCACAGAGTCCATGCCGACCAGTGATCACTCTACACACCAGCACTATCCTACTGCCAGGGAGTTAATATATAAAACTATTAACTTACAAATCTGAGACAGGCACAAAAAGCTGGAGTAACTCAGCGGGTCAGGCAGCGTCTCTGGAGAAAAGGAATAGGTGAAGTTTCGGGACGGTTTCGGGAAGAAGGGTCTCGACCTGAAACGTCACCCATTCCTTCTCCCCAGAGATGCTGCCTGACCCGATGAGTTACTCCAGCTTTTTTTGTGTCTATCTTCGGTTTAAACCGAAGTTCTATACAAACCTACAAACCTGTACGTCCTTGGAGTGCAGGAGGGAACCACAGGGAGAAAACCCGCACGGTCACGGGGAGAACGTACAAACAGCACCCGTGGCCAGGATCGAACCCGGGTCTCTGGCGCTGTAAGGCGGCAACTCTACCGCTGCGCCACCGTGCCGCCCTTAACAATTGAAAACCGACCGTTTGAAGCCCCCTCTATTTTCTCTCGCCGTTCTCCAATGGTGTGAGTTCTTGGCACGTGACAATGTGGCAATTCCTGGCGGCTGGATATCGCCCGTTCTGTTTATTTGCTCCATAACTCATGCCTGCTTTTGGATTCACGCACGCATGCAGGCGAAAAAATCACCAGCAAGTGTGGTTACCTTCGAAAATAAAAACAGGAAATACTAGGAATTCCCAACATGTCAGAGAACTGCTGTGACGAGAAATGTAGAGTAAACATTTCCGGTCCACCATCTTTGATGTAGAAGCCCGATGTACGATGAAGAGCCATGGGCAGGAGATGTGTCTCTCCACGGATGCTGAGTTTCGTTTATTGTCACGTGCACCGAGGTACAGTGAAAAGCTTTTGTCGCGTGATAACCAGTCAGCGGAAAGACAATACATGATTACAATCGAGCCGTCCCCGGTCTACAGATACACTGGCAAAAGGGAATAACGTGAATAACGTTCAGTCAGAGAGTTGTGAATCTGTGGAATTCTCTGCCTCAGAAGGCAGTGGAGGCCAATTCTCTGAATTCATTCAAGAGAGAGCTAGCTAGAGCTCTTAAGGATAGCGGAGTCAGGGGGTATGGGGAGAAGGCAGGAATGGGGTACTGATTGAGAATGATCAGCCATGATCACATTGAATGGCGGTGCTGGCTCAAAGGGCCGAATGGCCTCCTCCTGCACCTATTGTCTATTGTCTATTGTCTATATAGTCCAGTTAAGTCCAATCAAAGATAGTCCAAGGGTCACCGATTAGGTAGACATACCTTTATCTGAAGAAGGGTCTCAACCCGAAACGTCACCCATTCCTTCTCTCCTGAGATGCTGCCTGACCCGCTGAGTTACTCCAGCATTTTGTGACACCTCCGATTAGGTAGATATAGTTCAGGACTGCTCTCAATGGTCAATAGTGCTTTTTATTGTCACGTATGATAATTGTTAACACAGTGAAATGCTGTTCCTCTAGTTGTTGGTAGGATGGTTAATTTGCCTGATATCAGCTGGGAAGAAACTGTCCCTGAATCTGGAGTTGTGCGTTTTCACACTTCTATAACTTCCGCCCAAAGGGAGAGGGGAGAAGAGGGAGTGGCCAGGGTGCGACTCGTCCTCGATTATGCTGCTGGCCTTGCCGTGGCAGCGTGGGGGTGCAAATGGTGACAGTGGAAGGGAGGTTGGATATACTGAGGAGTTGAAGCCTTGCGGATATCACTTTGGATTCTCAGCATCTGCAATCTTTGGCTTGTGCTAACTCGCTGATCCTTCAGTTGTTCAGCTGTTATACTATGTCCATCTCTCAGACCGAGACCGATCTCATCACCCCTGGCGATCTCCCTTCCACAGCCTCCAACCTTACAGTTCCCCAACCCCACACTGCGTGGTCCAATGGCAATAGTGGTGAAGGTGTGGAATTCTCTGCCTCAGAAGGCAGTGGAGGCCAGTTCGTTGGATGCTTTCAAGAGAGAGCTGGATAGAGCTCTTAAGGATAGCGGAGTGAGGGGGTATGGGGAGAAGGCAGGAACGGGGTACTGATTGAGAGTGATCAGCCATGATCGCATTGAATGGCGGTGCTGGCTCGAAAGGCTGAATGGCCTCCTCCTGCACCTATTGTCTATTGTCTATTGTCTACTTCGGACCTCGTGGGAATCATTTACACAGAGTGTGGAAGGGCATCACAGTGGCATGGCAGGTAGAGCTGCTGCCTCACAAGAGCCAGAGAACTGGGTTTTACTGTGCAGGCTATGCGGCGTTTGCATGCTCTCCCTGTGACCATGTGCGTTTTCTCCAGTTGCTCTGGTTTCATCCCACTCCCCAAAGATGTGTGGGTTTGCAGTCTAATTAGCCCTCTGTAAATTCCTATTTTATTGGTGCGGCACGGTGGCGTAGCGGTAGAGCTACTGTCTTACAGTGGCAAGGACCTGCGTTCGATCCTGACTACGGGTGCTTGTCGGAACAGAGTTTGTACGTTCTCCCCGTGACCTGCGTGGGTTTTCTCCGGGGAGAACGAACAAACTCGGTACGAAACCAATCTGCGGTTTCCTCCCACACTCCAAAGACGTACAGGTTTTAATTGGCTTGGTATGAATGTAAAATTGTCCCTAGTGTGTGCAGGATAGTATTAGTGTGCGGGGATTGCTGGTCGGTGCGGACTCGGTGGGCCGAAGGGCCTGTTTCCGCGCTGTATCTCTAAACCACACTAAACCATACCAAAGTGAATTGCCTAGGATGTATTAAACCATGCCCAAGTTGTCCAGTCAAAAGCCAACATGGTAAAATGGACCCTGCTACAACACTACTATCCCTGGATTTAATAGCTGGATCAGTTTTTTTTTCTCTCAGTGAAGAGGCTGTGGTGATTGTGTTGGTCCATTGGATTATGCCAAATGTCGCTTACCCTTCCTGTACGTGATATTGTCTAGGAATTACAATGAATTTGCCAATTTGAAAGGAAGTCATTAACTTCAGGCACAATGGTGCAGGGTTAGTGTAAAAGCTTCTGCACTATTTGTATTGTGCACATCCCTCCTTCAGGAATGAATGCAACAATGTACAAGGGGGCAAAAGGAGGCCGAACAAGGAAGACTTGTGCAGAGTTTAATGCACCCTTCGGGCGTGCACTTCTATCACGAGTCATTACCCGGGCCACAAGGGGAAACGGTTTCTTCGGTAAGTAGGGGGAGGGAAACACACTGATCTTGCAGTGGAGGCAATGCACCTGATGTGGATCAGGTTAGTTGTGGGCGGTGTGATTGCCCTCACCACTCGGGCCTGATCACGTATCCCAGCTAAACCCTGTGCGACCATCTCTTGCGAATTATTCACAGCCACATATTGGCTCCATTATTCAGTGACGACAGTGGGAACGTGGGCGCTCAAAGAAAGACTCCCACAGGCCAATGGCTTTAGGAACTGACTGCGGATGGATCTGTAGGTATGTGTGCAGTGGAGGTCCTGCAGGCTAAACAGTTCCCCTGGGACTTCACGCCATAATACTCCACAGAAGGACACCATTTGGCCCAGCTGGCCTGTATAAATGCAAAGTCAATACTTCAAACATCAAGACTGATTCCGCTTCAATTGCCCTTGTGATAACTAACATATTCCGCAAATTCCGTAACAGCCTTTGTGTGAAAAAATATCCCCCCACTCACTCCTGTAGTTTATTGAAATCAGTATCTGTGGTGAGACTGGGCTTCAGGGTAAAGCCGCTAATTAAAGACACGGACGCAAAATGCTGGAGTAACTCAGCATCTCTGGATAGAAGGGATGGGTGACGTTTCGAGTGGGACTGACAGTCTGAAGAAGGGTCTCGACCCGAAATGTCACCCATCCATCCCTTCTCTCCAGAGATGCTGCCTGTCCCGCTGAGTTACTCCAGCATTTTGTGTCTGTCTTCGGTTCAAACCAGCATCTGCAGTTCCTCCTGACACAGTGAAAGGCACAGCATCCCCAGCATTGTCTGGTGACTCTCACCTTCCTTTTACCACAGTAATGCTAACTGCTGTGGAGAGATGAGGGGCCTTGCCATGACCACAAATAAAATGGTTGTGTTGCTTCTAACGCGATGCAGTTTTTAAAGTTAAGCGGTAGTTTTCAATATTCAATTACTTTCCCTTAAAAAAATTAGAGAGTCTGATTATGCCAAGAGGAGGGGCTGTCACGGATTTTATTTTTAATGAGATAGGAACAAACAGCCACTGTAGGCAAAACAAAAGCAATACTGTCTCTTTAAACCCCTCGATGACCATCTGCTAAAGGCCATAAAGCACAGATGTTCTTATACTACGGAAAAGTCATTGGCCTTTGAAAAGTGGTCAATTTCACCTCTTTAACCCTTTGCCTGCCCTCTGTGCACGCTCCCTCTCTTTGGCGGGCTCCTTGTAGGATGTCGAGGGTAGACGCATAATGCTGGTGTAGTGACTCCAGCATTTTGTGCCCGTCTTCGATTTAAACCAGCATCTGCAGTCCCTTCCTAGACGTTAATGCTGGTGTAACTCAGCGGGGCGGGCAGCACCTCCGGAGAGAAGGGAAGGGCGACGTTTCGGGTCGAGACCCTTCTTCGGACTGAGAGTCAGGGTAGAGGGAGTCTTGAGACTCCCGGAAGGGCCAGGGGTGAAAGTGACAGAGCAGAGCAGGTACCAATGTAGAATGGTTCGTGGTTGGCAGAGGAGAAGGCAACATGGAGGCATGCAATCAGCAAAATTAATTGGAAGGACAGTGAAACTCGTCGGAGAACTAGGGTGGGGGAGGGATGGAGAGAGAGGGAAAGCAAGGGTTACTTGAAGTCAGAGAAATCTATAATGATACCGCTGGGTTGTAAGCTGCCCAAGTGAAATATGAGGTGCTGTTCCTTTAATTTGTATTGGGCCATTGTAGGACGTGCGTTTGCTCAACTCCCTGAACTCCCTCCTTCTCCCTGGTCCCTTTCTTCCCGGGAGCACCGTACCGAGTGAAGTTTGGTCATCAGGTCTCAGGGAAAGCAGTTGCCTTCTGTCAGAGATGTTTTGGATGGTGTGAATTTCCCTGGTCTTGGTACGTTCCAGAATGGGGGGAGGGGTGTGCTGGCTCTGGAGAGGGTCCAGAGGAGGTTTTACAAGAATGATCCCAGGAATGAGCAGGTTGACATACGACGAGCGTTTGTCGGCACTGGGCCTGTACTCGCTGGAGTTTAGAAGAATGAAGGGGGGACCTCATTGAAACGTACAGAATAGTGAAAGGCTTGGATAGAGTGGATGTGGAGAGGATGTTTCCACCAGTGGGAGAGTCTAGGACTAGAGGTCACAGCCTCAGAATTAAATGACGTTCTTTTAGGAAGGAGATGAGGAGGGATTTCTTTAGTCAGAGGATGGTGAATCTGTGGAATTCTTTGCCACAGAAGGCTGTGGAGGCCAAGTCAGTGGATATATTTAAGGCAGAGATAGATAGATTCTTGATTAGTACAGGTGTCAGAGGTTAGTAGGGAGAAGGCGAATGGGGTTCGGAGGGAGAGATAGATGAGCGATGATTGAATGGCGGAGTAGACTTAATGGGCCGAATGGCCTAATTCTACTCCTATCGCGTATGATGTTGTGATCTGTGTAAGAAAATAACTGCTGATGCTGGTACAAATCGAAGGTATTTATTCACAAAATGCTGGAGTAACTCAGCAGGTCAGGCAGCATCTCAGGAGAGAAGGAATGGGTGACATTTTGGGTCGAGACTGAGGGTCTCGACCCGAAACGTCACCCATTCCTTCTCTCCTGAGATGCTGCCTGACCTGCTGAGTTACTCCAGCATTTTGTGAATAAATACCTTGATGTTGTGATCTTATGATGCACACGTTAAAGAGTGGTGAAGACGAGCTTGCAGATGACACCACCGTAGTGGGTCGGATCTCGAACGACTATGGGACAAGGATCCAGGAAAAGAGATGGGAAGCTTAGCAACATGGTGTCAAGGCACCAGCCCCTCCCTCAATGCCAGCAAAACCAAGGAGCTAGTCATCGACTTCAGGAAGTGGGGTGGAGCACACATCCCAGTCTGCATGAATGGTGCTGAGGTGGTGATGGATGCGGGCTTCAAGCTCCTCAGTATGAATATCACAGGCAATCTAGCCTGGTCCACATTAACACCATGGTTAAGAAAGCACACCAGCACCTCCGCTTGCTAAGGAAATTTGGCAAGGCTCCAACGATTCTTACCAATTTCTCCGGGTGCCCCATAGAAAGCATCCTAAGGGGATGCTTCACGCTTGGATAGGCAACTACTCTGCCCCAAAACCGCGAGAGATTGCAAGGAGCTGTGGGCACAGCCCAGTCCATCACGCAAACCAACCTCCCCCACCATTGACTCCATCTGCACCTCACGTAATATGGGAAAACAGCCAACACAATCAGTCTGAAGAAGGGTCTCCTGAGATGTTGCCTGACCTGCTGAGTTACTCCAGCATTTTGTGAAAAAATACCTTCGATTTGTACCAGCATCTGCAGTTATCTTCTTATACAACACAATCAAGGACCTTTCACACCCCACTCATTCCCTCCTCTCCCCTCTGCCGACAGGCAGAAGACACAAAAGCTTGAAAGAATGTACACTCAGATTCAAGATCTGCTTCTTCCTTGATCGGGAGGGGGAAAGGCTGTATTCCCTATCTTCCAATCTACCTCATTTTGGCTTTTGCCCTTTTTTATCTGCACTTTCTCTGTAGCTGTAACAGTATATTCTGCACCCTGTATTCTCTTTTGGCACTACCTGTTGTACTAACATATGATGTGATTGTAGTCATCATGTGTGGTATGATTTGCAAAGTTTTTCACTGTACGCAAGACAAACCAATACCATTAATGAATCGAGAGAATCATGGAATTATTAGAGCGTGGGTAGAGGCCTTCCAGTCAATGAAATCTGTGCCACCTTTCGGCAGAATAATCCAGCCAGTTGCTTTCCCCGTAACCCTGCAAATTATTTCCACTGAAGTATTTATCCAATTTCCCTTTGAAGGCACTGATTGAGTTTGTCTCCCCCACGCATTCACACAGTGAATTTCAGATCAGGGCGGCACGGTGGAGCAAAGGTGGAGTTGCTGCCTTACAGTGCTTACAGCGCCAGAGACCCAGGTTCAATCCTGACTATGGGTGCTGTCTGTACGGAGCTTGTACTCTGTGTAGAACCCCATGACCATGTGGGTTTTCTCCGAGATCTTCGGTTTCCTCCCACGCTCCAAAGACGTGCAGGTTTGTAGGTTAATTGGTTTGGTATAAATGTAAATTGCCCCTAGTGTGTGTAGGAAAGTGTTAGTGTGCGGAGATCGCTGGTCGGTGTGGACTCAGTTGGGTGTGGACTCAGTTTCTGCTCTGTATCTCTGAGCTAAACTATACTAAGAATCACAACTGTGGAAAGAGAAACAGAGTTAATGTCTTTGGTCAAAGTGTTACATTGAAAGGTCTCCAACCTAACACATTAACTCCCGAAACGTCACCCATTCCTTCTCTCCAGAGATGCTACCTGACCCGCTGAGGTACTCCAGCATTTTGTGTCTCCCTTCACGAACTTTGCTTCTTTTTCCACAGATACTGTCGAGCATCTCCAGTTTTTTTGATAACTATTCTCTGCATAAACAACAGGTCACATCCTTTTATTTGATAAAAGTTTAAATCTCTACCCCTAGTCGTAGAACATAGAACATTGCAGTACAGGTACAGCCCCTTCGGCCCACAACGTTTGTGTCAAACGCAATGCCAAAGAAGGAACTGCAGATGCCAGTTTACACCAAATATAGACGAAAAAAAGTTGGAGTAACTCAGCGGGTCAGGCAACATCTCTGGAGAAAAAGAATAGCTGACATTTCAGGTTGAAACTGAGTCTGAAGAAGGGTTTCGACCTAAAACATCACCTATTCCCTTTTCCAGACATGCTGCATGACCCGCTGAGTTACTCCAGCATTTTGTGTCTAGCCAAGATTAATGAATCGCATCAACCTGCAGACGATCCACCTCTGTCTATTCCTTACATATCCATGCATCTATCTAAAAGCCTCTATTCACAAAACGCTGGAGTAACTCAGCAGGTCAGGCAGCATCTCGGGAGAGAAGGAATGGGTGACGTTTCGGGTCGAGACCCTTCTTCGATTTGTACCAGCATCTGCAGTTATTTTCTTACACTATCTAAAAGCCTCTATCGTATCTGTCACCTCTGCTACCCCTGGCAGCAGGTTCCAGGCATCCACCACTCTCTGCCTCAAAAGCTCGCCCTACACATCGATATACTAAAACTCTCGTTTGTTTGTTTGTTTGTTCCTGAACTACAGCCAATACGGTACACGATAGCGCGACAATTTTAGGCCCACCTTACTCACCGTCGTCCCTTTGGTGCTAATGGAAGAAGTTTCATTGAAATCAGTTATATTTTTAAAGTTATTCGCATTTTAAAGTTTAAATCTATCTCCTAGGGTGAGAGGGGGGGAGGGGGGGAGGAGGTTAAGGGGGGGTTGAGGGAGATGGAGTGGGGGGGGGGGATGGGGAGAGGGGAGGGGGGAGGGGAGGGGGGAAGGGGGAGAGGGGGGAAGGGGGAGGGGGAGGGGGATGGGGAGGGGTTATGGTAGTGGGGGGGAGAGGAGGGGGAGGCAGAGGGAGGGGGAGGGAGGGAGGGAGGGAGGGAGGGAGGGAGGGAGGGAGGGAGGGAGGGAGGGAGGGAGGGAGGGAGGGAGGGAGGGAGGGAGGGAGGGAGGGAGGGAGGGAGGGAGGGAGGGAGGGAGGGAGGGAGGGAGGGAGGGAGGGAGGGAGGGAGGGAGGGAGGGAGGGAGGGAGGGAGGGAGGGGGAGGGGGAGGGGGAGGGGGGAGGGGGGAGGGGGGAGTGGGGGAGTGGGGGAGGGAGAGAGGAGGTGGGGAGTAGAGGGTGCTGCACCAATGCAGGAGAGGATTGGGCCCAACGGGTCCAATTGGTCTAGTTTCTTTTAAGCTTTGCTTCTCTCACCTTAAAGCTATTGCCTCCCAGTCTTTGACTTTTCCACCCTGGGAAAAATAGTCTTTAAACTACAGCTAATGGGATCAGCTTCCCTCTATTTATCCCTCCTAAGCTGAACATGGTTTTACAAATCTTTATGAAATCTGCATTCAATATTCTTTCCCCAAGGCGAAACAATCCCAGATTCTCCGAGTAACTATTTCGTTTTTTTAGTTTTAGAGATACAGTGCGGAAGCAAGCCCTTCGGTCCACCGAGTCCGCGCCGACCAGCAATCCCCTTTACACGAGCATGCACTGCACAGTAGGGACAATTTACAATTTTTACTGAAGCCAATTAACCTACAAACCTGTACGTCTTTGGAGTGTGGGAGGAAACCAGAGTACTTGGGGGAAACACACATGGTCACAGGGAAAACGTACAAACTCCATACAGACAGCATCCATAGTCAGGATCGAACCAGGATCTCTGGCACAGTAAGGCAGCATGCCACTCAGCAGTACGGATTCAGCTATGGGGTGGCACAGTGGCGCAGGGGTAGAGTGGCTGCCTCACTGCGCCAGAGACCCGGGTTTGATCCTGACTACGGGTGCTGTCTGTATGGAGTTTGCTCGCTCTCCCTTTCACCGCATGTGTTTTCTCCGGGTTCCTCCCACACTCCAAAGATGTACAGGTTTGTAGGTTAATTTGGCTTCTGTAAAAATTGTAAATCATCCCTAGTGTTTAGGATAGGGCTAATGGACTGAGTGATCGCTGGTAGGCGCAGACCCAGTGTGCCGAGGGGCCTCTCTAAAGCCTAAAGACCACGTGGGTTTTCTCCGGGTGCTCTGGTTTCCTACCACATTCCAAAGAGTACAGGCTTGTTGGTTAATTGGCTTCTGTAGAATTGTAAATTTTCCCTGGTGTTTGGGATAGTGCTAGTGTACGGGGTGATCGTTGGTCGGCGCGTACCCTGGTGGGCCAAAGTGCCTGTTTCCGCGCTGTCTCTATACCGTCTTGTCTTGTCCCCGCCACAGATACTTCTTTCATCTCTCAGCCCGCACCTTTTTTTAATGCCTTTATTCCCCCAGCCTGCCTTGAACTCACTCTGACCTTTCTTAATAATAAAACCTGTACAATCCCTTCACTGTGCTCTCCGAAGAACATGTCACTGCTTTACGGAGCAGCAGAAGATGGTAACGCAATGAATTGATTCTAGTGAAGGCAGGAGTTCCACTCGCATCTGGATTGTAACCAAAGAAACAGGGTCGCAGGGAATGAAGGAAGCTCAAGTGGAACGGATGCAGCTTTCGTGGCCCTCAGTCCCAGCTGTTTCTCCAGGAATGTGTGGCTGCTTTAGGAAAGGAAACCTTAGACTTCGCGTTAAGAACCCTGAGCTAATCGCTAATGGCAGGTTGAATGGTATTAACCCCTCTTCCTCTGATCTGGCAACGGAGGAACTGCAAATGAAAGGTAGTTAGAAACGCCAGACTCATTGCTGTTATTGCGTTATTGCGTGGGTTTTCTCCGAGATCTTCGGTTTCCTCCCACACTCCAAAGACGTACAGGTATGTAGGTTAATTGGCTGGGTAAATGTGAAAATTGTCCCGAGTGTGTGTAGGATAGTGTTAGTGTACGGGGATCGCTGGGCGGCACGGACTTGGTGGGCCGAAAAGGCCTGTTTCTGGCTGTATATATATGATATGATATGATATGATATTTCATTTTTAGTTTTAATTTAGAGTCACGGGGTGCAGAGAAGATTTACGAGGATGCTGCCAGAACTGTAGGGCCTGAGCTGTGGGAACTCTATGCAGGCAAGGACTATCCCTTGGAGCACAGGAGGATGAGGGGTGATCTTAATGAGGTATGTGAATCAAGGGAGGAATAGATCAGGTAGACGCACAGAGTCCCTTGGCCACAGGAGGGGAATTGAGGACCAGAGAACGTAGGATTAAGGTGAGGGGGGAAAGAGGTATCGCAACGTTTAAGAAACATTTAGACAGGTATATGGATAGGACAGGTTTTGAGGGATATGGGCCAAATGCAGGCAGGTGGGACTAGTGTGGATGGTGTGGGCCGAATGGCCTGTTTCCACGCTGTAAGGCTCTATGACTCTATGACACAGCGGCCCACCGAGTCCGCCCCGACCCTCGATCACCACTAGTTCTATCTTATTCCATTTTGTCATCCGTTCCCTACACACACTATGGGAAATTTACAGAGGCCAATTAATCCGATGTCAATGAACCTACAAATCTGCACATCTTTATAATGTGGGAAGAAACCGGAGCATCACGAGAGAACTCGCGCGGTCGTTGGGAGAATGTGCAAACTCCACACAGACAGTAGCCGAGGCCAGGATTGATCCTGGGTCGCTGCCACTGTGAG
This sequence comes from Rhinoraja longicauda, assembly GCF_053455715.1. Taxonomy (NCBI): domain Eukaryota; kingdom Metazoa; phylum Chordata; class Chondrichthyes; order Rajiformes; family Arhynchobatidae; genus Rhinoraja; species Rhinoraja longicauda. The sequence continues at coordinate 23,157,149 of NC_135980.1, read as the reverse complement.
GCAGCAGCTCCACTACTGTGCCAGTGGCTCACCCTATAGCCAGAAGATTTACCATAGGATTCTTTGCAGTCAATTAGTTTCTAGAAGTCAGAAAATAAAGACGTCTAAAAAGTCCCAAAGCCGGACAATAAAGTATTTCTTTGTTTTCTCGGTTGAGGGACTGAGTGGGTTTCTCTCCCCTTTCTTTCCTCACACATCCCAAAGAAGGGCGGGTTTGTGGGTTAATTCCCCCTCGTGTATATGGAGTGGACGATAAAGCAGGATAACATAGAACCAGTGTGAACAGGTCGGCATGGACTCAGTGGGCCGAAGGGCCTTTTCCAGGCTGTATCTCTCAACTAAACAAAAATTATTTTCCATACTTGCTGTGTGTAACGGGGACTGTAATTCAAAAGGACTTTGTTAGTTGCAAACTTTACTGGGTGGGTAATATATTAGCATAGGCAGAGGATAGACTAACGACAGAGAACAGAGGGATTAATGAATGGAAGATAGACACAAAAAGCTGGAGTAACTCAGCAGGACAGGCAGCATCTCTGGAGAGAAGGAATGGGTTATGTTTCTGGTCGAGATCCTTCTTCAGATCCTTCTTCTTAATAAATGGGTCATTTTCAAATTGGCAGGCTGCAACTAATGTAGTGCCACAGGGATCAGTGCGATGAGCCTCAACTATTTACAATCTATATTAATGACTTGGGTAAAGGAACAAAATGCACTGTAGCCAAACTTGTCAATTGTGCATCGGAGGGAAAGTAAGTTGTGATGGTGGTGTGCGTAAATTCAGCAAAAGAAAATACATATAGGTTAAATGAGTGGGCATGAATTTGGCAGAAGGAGTATTTATGCGAGGAAATGTCAATTTGTTTACTTTGGTAGGAAACATGGAATCAAAGAATGTTAAACAAGATTAGAAAAAAAACAGAAGATAGACACAAAAAGCTGGAGTAACTCAGCGGGTCAGACAGCATCTGTGGAGAAAAGGAACAGGTGACGTTTTGAGTCGAGACCTTCAAGAGTCAGGAGAAAGGAAAACAAGAGATATAGACTGTGATATAGAGAGATATAGAACAAATGAAAGATTTACAAAAGAGTTATGATGATGATGGAAACAGGGCTATTGGTAGCTGTGGTCTAGGTGAAAACGGGTTACAGACAATGAGGCCCAACCCGCCGACTTAAAAACTGGTACAACAGCTTGGGTGGTGCAGGGATGGAGAATTTCATCCACTCTTTTAGTAACAGGGAATCGACAATAAATGCAAACTATCCTAAGGAACCTCAATCCTAAAGTAAACCCCCAACTACTGGATTGAATAGTCATTTGCTTTGAATGGGAGTTGATCCTATCGAAGCTTGGAAGATTCCATACAAGGAATGGCTGGAATCTGTCTGGAAAAACACAAAGCACTAGAGTTACTCCAGCACATTATGTTTTGTTCAAGATTCTGCGGGAGTTTGACTGAATAAGTACCAAGAGGACCTATGCTCGTGTGGACAAATTGAGAACAAGAAGGATTGACACAGAAAACCTGGAGTAATTCAGTGGGTCAGGCAGCATCTCTGGATTGGGTTGAGACCTTTCGAGTTGAGACCCTTCTTCAGACTGAGAGTCAGGGGCATTGAACTAGGAGGCACGGTTTCAGGATATGGATTCTTGCGTTAAAGACACGGATGAGGAGGAATTTATTTTCTCAGGGAAGAGAAGAACCTTTGGATTTCTCAACCCCAGGAAACTGTGGAAGATGAATCACTGAAAGTGTTCAAGCCAGCAAATGACAGTATTTAGTCTACAGGGGAATCAAGGATACTGGGGAATTGGCAACAACTCAGAGCTGAAGCCAAGGCCTGATCAACCTTATCTCAGTGAAAACCGCGTTGAAAGGAACTGCAGGTGCTGGCTTACACCCAAGATAGACACAAAATACTGGAGTAATTCAGCGGGTCAGGCAGCATCTCTGGGGAACATGGATAGGTGACGTTTGGAGTCAGAACCCTTCTTCAGATACATCTGCAGTTCCTTCCCACACAGTTAACGGAAAAAGCCGAATAGATTGGGGATTTTAGAGTCATAGCACGGAAAGCTGTCCAGCAGTTTGTGCAAATCAGCATCTGCAGTTTCTTGTTTCTACAACTGATGAGGATTTCACAAGTTCACAAGTTGCAGGAGTAGAATTAGGCCATTCGGCCCATCGAGTCCACTCCGCCATTCAATCATGGCTGATCTTTGCCTCCTCATCCCATTTTCCTGCTTTCCCTCCATGACCTTTGGCCCCCATTCTAATCAAGAATTTGTCTTGATTAATCAATTCCTAAACTGTACATGAAGATGGAGACACAAGGAACTGCAGATGTTGGTTCCCAAGGAGAGACACAAAAGGCTGGAGTAACTCAAGGGGCTCAAGTAACCCAAGTAACCCACCCTCCCTACCTAAGAAAGCCAGACCCGCTGAGTTAATCCAGCACTTTGTGCACTACGTGAAGATATTGGAAATCACCAAAAATCCGGATGAAGTCGTTCTTTCAGCAAAATGAAGACAAAGCAGCGGGGGAAAAAGACGTGCTTGAACTGAGCAAGCTGGTGGGATGGTGACTGTACTCAGCTCAACGAGCACGACAAAGACATGGACCACCTCTCTCTCTCGAGAAGGGAAGGAGAGGCCCTTTTAAACAGCCATTTCCTCACAAAAGAATGTGCAAGTCCACTTACAGATAATGCTGCTCTCCCCCCCCCTGCTGCTGCACACAAAGATCTCGGGATACTGCCATATGGAAACACTTCACAGGAAGTTGGGCTTTTTTTGAAACTTAATAAGGAAGTGATTGTTAAGAAAAAACAGGTGCAGAGAAGATTGTGCATAGTTTCTTTAATCGCAGTGCGACCTCCATTATCCCTCCCCTCCCCTCCCTCCCTACCTATTATCACCATCCCTTTTATCCACCATCTCCTCTTCCATGCGCGTGGGACATTTGGTTCATTCCCAGCTTCTTTTGCCATTTGGATTTCTAGTCTGCCTTTCCTTGCTGAAGACTCCCACACATTTGCTGTTTGCTTTTTGAGCCAGTGTTCGCCTGGTCAACTGCGTCTCAGTTTGTGGCACGTGGTGTCGGGAGAGTCACAGAGGAGTCCGTCCCTGACACTTTTCGCTCGGGCAGCTTACAGCCCAGCGATATGAATGGGTTGTACGTATACAGGTGCAGTCTGTGCGTTCTCCCTGTGATCTGCGTGGGTTTTCCCCGGGAGTTCTGGTTCCCTCCTCCCGCACTCCAAAGACGTACAGGGTTTGTAGGTTAATTGGCTTCAGTAAAAATCGTACATTGTCCCTAGTGTGCAGTGCGTGATAGTGTAATGGGGGATTGCTGGTCGGCGCGGACTCGGTGGACCGAAGGGCTTGTTTCCGCACTGTATCTCTAAAACTAAAAAAATCTAAATAGTTACACGGAGACTCAAAGACGTACAGCTTAATCCACTTCGGTAAAGGTTGTAAGTTGTCCCTAGTGCGTAGGATAGATAGTGCTTGTGTACGGGGATCGCTAGTTGGCGTGGACTCAGTGGGCCGAAGGGCCTGTTTCCGTGCTGTATCGTTAAACTAAATTCAAGTCAAGTCAAGTTTATTTGTCACATACACATAAATGTGCAGTGAAATGAAAGATTACCCACAGTCCAACAATAAGAGCAATAAAAATAAGCAATAACACACACAATCAAACAAACAAAAAACATCCATCACAGTGAGTCTCCTCCAGTCACCTCCTCACTGTGATGTCTTTTATCTTCCCCTGCCTAAACTAAACTAAACTAAACTAAACTAAACCAAACCAAACTCAGTCTGAAGAAGGGTCTCGACCCGAAACGTCACCCATTCCTTCTCTCCCGAGATGCTGCCCGACCTGCTGAGTTACTCCAGCATTTTGTGAATAAATCGATTTGTACCAGCATCTGCAGTTATTTTCTTATACTAGACTAGTTTGGGTTATGGAACAGCAAACACAATCTCCCTGGAGAAGGTTGCAGCAAAAGAAAATGTTTAGGAACCTCTGTCACAATCTCTTTGTCACATCCTGAGATCAATTATTACTGAGGGAAGTTTTGGTAATTGACAGCTGTTGTAAACTCCCCCCTTTGGGGACAGGACCATGTAACCGAGACCAGGAAACCAGAAGGAAATAACAGGCTTACTGTTTTGTATATGTGTGGAGAGAGTGCGTACATCTATGGAACACCAGTGATGATGTACATGTACAGTTGCTTTGTGTGTGTAGGTGTAATGTAACCTCTGAGGAAGTGTGAGTTAATGAATATTAGGGTGCTTGAGTTTGTGACTAAGCCTTGCATGACTTTACACATTATTTCACTGTTGCGGCAACACAGTGGTTATATTATCATAAGTTCATAAAGTTATATGTGATAGGTGCAGAATTAGGCCATTCGGCCCATCGAGTTTGCTCTGCCATTCAATCACAGCTGATCTACCTCTCCCTCCCAACCCCATTCTCCCGCCTTCTCCCCGTAACCTCTGACACCCGTACTAATCAAGAGTCTATCTATCTCTGCCTTACAAAATATCCACCAACTTGGCCTCCACGGCCTTTTAGTTTAGAGATGCAGCACGGAAACAGGCCCTTCGGCCCTCCGGGTCCGTGCCGACCAGCGATCCGCGCATATTAAAACTATCCGACACACACTAGGGACAATTTTTACGTTTACCAAGCCAATTTACCTACAAACCTGTGCGTGCGTCTTTGGAGTGTGGGAGGAGACCGCAGATCTCGGAGGAAACCCACGCAGGTCATGGGCAGAACATACAAACTCCACACAGACAGCACCCGTAGTCGGGATCGAACCCGGGTCTCCGGCGCTGCAAGCGCTGTAAGGCAGCAACTCTACCTCAGCGCCACCGTGCCGCCCGGCAAAGAATGCCACAGATTCACCACAAAGCGCTGGAGTAACTCAGCGAGTCAGGCGGCATCCCTGGAGAAAAAGGATCCAGAGACGCTGCCTGACCCGCTGAGTTGCTCCAGCACTTTGTGCCCAGCGGCAGTGTAGCTGGTTCGTAAGTGTACTCTGAAATAGCCCAGAGAGGCGCTGAATTCAAGGGGCAATTAATCCCTCTTACACCTTGTGGTTGAATAAATCAAACTACCGGCAACCCTCCCATCCCCCATCCCCACAAACCCAATTTAGAAGATCTTTCTATTCACAAAATGCTGGAGTAACTCAGCAGGTCAGGCAGCATCTCGGGAGAGAAGGAATGGGTGACGTTTCGGGTCGAGACCCTTCTCCCGAGATGCTGCCTGACCGGCTGAGTTACTCCAGCATTTTGTGAATAAATCGATTTGTACCAGCATCTGCAGTTATTTTCTTATATTAGAAGATCTTTCATTGACTCCAGGGATAAAGCAGAACTCCAAGGAGACAAAGGTACTTACGCCACGGAGCTCCACTGGGGGCTTGTGAGATCGCACATTGCCTGAATGGGATAAAAATAAGAAGCTTCAGTGAAAATGTCACTTCCACATATTTTAGCCCGGTCGAAATACTATTTCTGCTCCCACCGGGGCGGCGTATGTTGTAGTTAGCGGACGGGATTTCTCTTTTGCCTCCCGTTCCATTTTGCATACCCGGTGGTCTATTTAATTTCCATGCAATTTACTCCAGAGACACAGCATGGAAGCAGGCCCTTCGGCCCCAATGTTGCAGTGCTATCTGTTTAGGTGCCGGAGCGGCCGCTGTTAAATTCCCCGCTGGTTAAAATTCCCCGCTGTTTATTTTGGCTTTTTTTGTACACAGTGGTGCCGCTCCGGTGAGCTCCGGTGAGCTCCGGTGAGCTCCGGTGAGCTCCGGTGAGCTCCGGTGAGCTCCGGTGAGCTCCGGTGAGCTCCGGCAGCACTGCATCCCCCCTGTTCGGCCCACTGCACCGCCAAATTGTGACTAGCAAAGGAAATAGATAGATAGAGCGGATGTGGAAAGGATGTTTCCACTGGTGGGAGAGTCGAGGACCTGAGGTCATAGCCTCGGAATCGAAGGGCGCTCTTTTAGAATGGAGGTGAGGTGAAACTTCTTTAGTCAGAGGGTAAGTCAACCATTGCCACAGAGGGCTGTGGAGGCCAAGTCAGTGGATATTTTTAAGGCAGAGATCGATAGGTTCTTGATTAGTACGGGTGTCAGGGGTTACAGGGAGAAGGTAGGAGAATTGGATTAGGAGGCAGAGATCGGCCATGATTGAATGGCGGATGGGCCGAATGGCCTAATTCTACTGCGATAACTTGTGAACTTGTGAAATCAAAATCCCATAGCATGTATGAAGAATTCAGTGTGTGTTCTCTGCAGTAGCCTGGCTGGAATTTGTCCCTTGATCAAACTTCTTAAAGAGGTCTATGAGGCATTTATCTTGTTACACCAACGCTCATTCATAACACTTCATTCTGAAGAAGGTTCTTGACCGGAAACGCTACCCATTCCTTCTCTCCCGAGATGCTGCCTGTCCTGCTGAGTTTCTCCGGCATTTTGTGTCTATCTCCGGTGTAAACCAGCATCTTCCTGCACACTCATTCATAAACTGCCTTGACAGAGCAGTGAAATGTAAGGGGCATTCTCAAACAGAGAGCTGATACCATGGATTTTCCTTGCTGTTTTCTTGTTTTGAATCGCAAATGGATTTACGACATTTGTTGGACACGATTCAATTGGATTTTCGCTGTGTTCATTTGGTGTTGAAGATGGACACGAAAAGCTGGAGAAACTCAGCAAGGTCAGACAGCATCTCTGGAGGAAAGGGTGACGTCAGATGAAGAAGGGTCTGAAGAATGGTCTCGATCCGAAACGTCACCTACTCCTTCACTCCAGAGATGCTGCCTGTCCCGCTGAGTTACTCCAGCATTTTGTGTCTATTTTCGGTTCAAGCCAGCACCTGCAGTTCCTTCCCACACACGTTGGCTGGCTTCGATTGGTGTCGTCTTTGTAAAAGAAAACTTGAAAAAGGTTAAATCCCAATAACAGCTGCTCGTAAATGCTGCCGTGTAGGGCAAGACCATCTTTAACAAGTCCAGGAAATCAGAAGGACATAACAGGCTTACTGTTTTGTGTGAAGAGAGTATGTGTGGACATGTGTGTGTGTGTGTGTGTGTGTGTGTGTGTGTGTGTGTGTGTGTGTTTACGAGTGTGTCAGGTGACGCTCTCATGCTGTGGCGAGGCGGAGATACACATCCCTGATCTGCTATCCCTTTGATGACACATAATCTCAACACCCAAGCTACCCGCACACATGGAACACACATACACATTCGAGAGCCGATGGCAAGATTCATCCAGGTCTCCAGGTGTGCAGATAAGTGTCCTTTCCCCAAACAAAGTCATCAAAGGCAGATGAGATTACAGGGTCTAAGGTTTCCCCGCTTGTGAAATGTAGAACATTGAACGGTACAGCTCAGGAACAGGCCCTTCGGCCCACAATGTCCGTGCCGAACATGGTGCCAAGACCGACTCTTATTTGCCTGCACTCAATTCATGTCCCTCCACTCCATGCATATCCAAGTGCCTGTCCAAGTGCCTTTTAAATGCCATGATCGTGTCTGCCTCAACCACCACACTTGGCATCAAGTACCAGGCACGTGCCGCCCTCTGTGTAAAATAGTTGCCCCGCTTGTCCCCAGAGTCTTGCTGTTCTGGGGCTGCCAGCTCTAAGTGGCAGTGGCATTGCTGCCAACCTGCGTGTCAGCATGTTGCGTTAACGAGCATCAGCGGGGACACGAGGAAGTGCTGGATGAACTCAGTGGGTCAGGCATCATCTGTGAGGAGGGAATGGACAGGCAACGTTTCAGGTTAGGAACCTTCTTCAGAACACATCAGTGCAAGTTGGGAGGGAGGTGATAGAGTTGAACAGCGTGGGAACAAGCCCTGGGCCCAATTTGTCACTCTGGCCAAGTTGGCCAATCTAAGCTATGACCATATTTGACACATATATCTCTAAACCCTTTCCTATTGATGTCCCTGTCCAAATGTCTTTTAAATGTTGTTATTGTTCCTGCCTTAACTGTCATATGTCATATGTTGAAAGACTGGAGCGACTAGGCTTGTATACACTGGAATTTAGAGGGATGAGAGGAGATCTTATCGAAACGTATAAGATTATTAAGGGGTTGGACACGTTAGAGGCAGGAAACATGTTCCCAATGTTGGGGGAGTCCAGAACAAGGGGCCACAGTTTAAGAATAAGGGGTAGGCCATTTAGAAATGAGATGAGGAAAAACCTTTTCAGTCAGAGAGTTGTGAATCTGTGGAATTCTCTGCCTCAGAAGGCAGTGGAGGCCAATTCTCTGAATGCATTCAAGAGAGAGTTAGATAGAGCTCTTAAGGATAGCGGAGTCAGGGGGTATGGGGAGAAGGCAGGAACGGGGTACTGATTGAGAATGATCAGCCATGATCACATTGAATGGCGGTGCTGGCTCGAAGGGCCGAATGGCCTCCTCCTGCACCTATTATCTATTGTCTAACTACTTCCTCTGGCAGTTTGTTCCATGTACCCACCACCCTCTGCATGACAAGGTCACCCCTCAGGTTCCTATTAAACCTTTCCCCTCTCGCCTTACACCTTGATTCCCCTAACCTGGGAAAAAGACTCTGTGGATTCACTCTATATATACTTCATAATTATGTACACCCACACTTCTCGGTGATCTTATAAAAGTGTATAAAAGTTTATATTATATACTATAAGATCACCTCCTGCACTCCAAGAAATACAGTCCGAGCCTGCCCAACCTCTCCTTGGGCCCTTGAGTCTTGGCACCATCCTTGTAAATCTTCTCTACACTTTTTCCGGCTTAATGGCAGATTTTCTGTAGCAGAGTGACCAAAACTGGACACAATATTCCACGTGCAGCCTCACCAACGTCTTGTACTTAACAACTATGACATAACATAGAGATTTGTTTATAGAGTTAAATTTAAGCTCCAGCTGGGTGCTCCGGTTTCCTCCCACACTCCAAAGGCCCTCAGGTTTGTCGGTTAATTGGCTTGGTTTCATTATAAATTGTCCCTCGTGTGTGTAGGATAGCGTTAGTGTGCGGGGATTGCTGGTTGGCGCGGACTCAGTGGGCCGAAGGGCCTGTTTCCGTGCTGTATCTCTAAAGTAAACTAAACTAAACCAAGTTAAGAAGTATGTAGGAAGGAATTGCACTTGCTGGTTTTCACTGAAGATAGATACAAAATGCTGGAGTAACTCAGCGGGACAGGCAGCATCTCTGGAGAGGATGGATGGGTGATGTTTTGGTCGGTCTGAAGAAGGGTCTCGACCCGAAACATCACCCATTCCTTCTCTCCAGAGATGCTGCCCGTCCCTCTGAGTCACTCCAGCATCTTGTGCCTCTCTTAAGGTTAAGGAGGAGGCAGGCACTGTCCTTGGGAGAGGGGAACACGATCCCTTGACGACCACCGCCATCAGTGGTGCTAAAGACAGATGACTAATATTTTCCCTGCTCCCAGTCTATTTAGTCTTCTCACCTCATTCCGGGGCCACACAGTTCTTGCAGGTGTGTGTCCGACACTAAAACATTCCACACATCCCTGGCATACTGAGGCAGCAGCGCTCTGCTATACTAACTCATTGTGCAACCCGACACTTTATTTAACAAGCACATTGCTGGGTATTGCAGAAGAAACCGGTGGTGGCAGCCCAAGTTTACATTATCACTTCAACAAGTAAAGGTTTATCCTAAAAGGAAAGTGGGAGGGGGAGGTGGGGGATGGGGAGGGGGAGGTGGGGGGGGGGGGGGGGGGGGGGTTGTCGGGAGGGGAGTGGAGTGGAGTGGCAATGGTACAGGAGCAGAAAGACTTCCCCTTGAGCCACACACTGAGCTCTGTCCTTGGCTGCCTCATTTCGGACTGGAGCCATCATTCAAATTGTAGCCCCCCTTGTGAGGTCCTGTGTGGTCGCTGAGTTTGAACATTTATCGTCGTAGTTTTCCGACTGAGATTGAGCAGATTGTACTGGGGGCGGGCGGTGTGGAGACAAGGGGGAGTCGTTGTTTGGCAGCAAGTTGTGACAGTGTGCCAGACTTTGCCAGAAGGTTGTTTCTTTCATTTACTTTAGAGATACAGCGCGGAAACAGGCCCCTCCGGCCCACCGAGTCCGCGCCGACCAGCGATCACCCCGTACGTTAAGCTGCACACACTGGGGACAATTAGTCTGAAGAAGGGTCTCGACCCGAAACGTCACCCATTCCTTCTCTCCAGAGACACTGCCTGCCCCGCTGAGTTAATCCAGCATTTTATGTCCTTCTTCGGACAATTTTACAACTTACCGAAGCCAATTGACCTACAAACCCGTACGTCTTTGGAGTGTGGGAGGAAACCAGAGCACTCCCCGAGAAAACCCACATGGTCACGGGGAGAACGTACAAACTCTGTACACACAGCACCCGTAGTCAGGATTGAAGTCGGGTCTCTGGTGCTGTAAGGCAGCAACTCTACCGCTGCACCACCGTGAAACTAAAATTTTCACCTTCTCCAATACTTTCACATCTCGTTTGTTTGTTTGTTTGTTCCTGAACTACAACCAAAACTGTACACGATAGCGCGACAATTTTAGACCCACCTTACTCACCGTCGTCCCTTGGGTGCTAATGGAAGACATTTCATTGAAATCGGTGTTATTTTTTTTAAGTTATTCACATTTTAAAGTTTAAATCTCTCCTAGGAGGGGGTAGAGGGAGGGGGTAGAGGGAGGGGGTAGAGGGAGGGGGAGGGAGGAGGATATGGGGGGTTGAGGGGGATGGAGTGGGGGGGTGGAGGGAAAGGGGAGTGGGGGCTGGGGAAGGGGGAAGGGGAGAGGGGGAGGGGGGTGGAGGGGGAGAGGGAGGGATGGGGGAAGGGAGGAGGGAGGGGGAGGGGAGTAGGGGGAGGTGGTTGGAGGGAGGGGGTGGAGGGAGGAGGGGATGGGGAGGGGAGGGGAGGGGAGGAGGAGGGAGGGGGGATCGAGGGAGTAGGGGAGGGGGAGAGGATGGGGAGGAGGGGGAGAAGGGAGGGGGTGGGGAGGGGGAAGGGAGTGGGAAGGGAGGGAGGGGGAGGGGGGAAGGGGGGAGGACGGGGAGGGGCAGGGAGGGGGAAGGGGAGAGGGGGAAGGGGAGAGGGGGAAGGGGAGAGGGGGGGAGGGGAGAGGGGGGAGGGGAGAGCGGGGGAAGGGGAGAGGGGGAGAGGGGGAGAGGGGGAAAGGGGAGAGGGGAGAGGGGGGGAAGGGAGGAGGGAGGGGAATAGGGGGAAGGTGGTTGGAGGGAGGGGGGTGGAGGGAGGAGGGGATGGGGAGGGGAGGGGAGGAGGAGGGAGGGGGGATCGAGGAAGTAGGGGAGGGGGAGAGGATGGGGGGAGGGTGGGGGAGGAGGGAGGGGGAGAGGGGAGAGGGAGGGGTGGTGGAGAGGTTTGGGCCCTATGGGTCCACCTGATCTAGTTCTACCTAAAATATAGATTCATTAGCCGCTGTCCACGTGATTGCACTTGAAATAGCAGTTTGCTTCTGGGAAAGAGCTGGATGGGAGACTAATTGGAGAACTCATTGATAGAAGCATCAGAGACTTAGCAGGCAGAACTGTGGGGATGCTGTGAAGATAGATAAAGACAATTGAAATCCTGGAGACAATAGTAGCTTTGGTGAAGGCACTAAAGAAAGTGAGTAATCACTGCTGCTCATGAAGGAACAAAGTCATGCAGCGAACTTATCTTTATTCATGAACTCAGAACATCCCAAAGTGCCTTACAGACAATTAAGTACTTTTTGATAGCATCTTGCAACTACAAAGTGCCCTCACACTGCGACAAAGATTTCAAAGATGCTTCACAGTGGTGTTATCAAACAAAAGCTAACGCCAAGCCACATATCAGGGAAACGAGGAGAAGCTTTGTCAAGGTTTAAGCATTTTCTAAAGGAGTAAAGATGATCGAGTGGGAGATTTGAATGAGGTATACAAAATAATTATGGATTTCAATAGCAACACGCTATTCCACTTGCTCGAGAATCAAAGAGCAGACGACACAGATTAATAGTGCAGGAAGGAACTGCAGATGCTGGTTTACACCGAAGATAGACACAAATGTTGGAGTAACTCAGCAGGACAGGCAGCATCTCTGGAGAGAAGGAATGGGTAATATTTCAGGTCGAGACCCTTCTTCAGACTGAGAGTCAGGGATGAGGGAGACACAGAGACCTGGAAGAGTAAGGTGCGAAAACGCAGATCAAAGGGGACATTGATCAAGGAAAATGTAGAATGGTTCAATGTTAACTCAGGGGAAGGTGACAATCAGTAAAATTTAATCAGGAGGACAGTGAAACTAGTCAGAGAACTAGGATGGGGGAGGGGCGGAGAGAGAGAGGGAAAGCAAGGGTTACTTTAAGTTAGAGAAATCAATATTCATACCACAGATTTATAGTCATTGGCATAAGATCTAATGGTAACGTGAACAAAATCTTTTTTGACACTGTTTTGATTTGATTGCAATTCCTAGAAGAGTGGTGGATGCAGATCCAAGTGTGTCTTTCAAAACGGGAATGGATCAATATTTGAAAGCAAAACGTTGCAGGGCTATAAGGGTGGAGAGGTGAACGGGACCATTTGGACTATTCTACAAAGAGCCAAGGGGCTGAAAGGTCATTTACTGTCCAATTAACAATTGGGTAAATTTAACAATTTAATAATTGGCCGGAACGGAGGTGCAGTGGTAGTGTTGCTGCCTGACAATGCCCGAGACCAAGGTTCACCCCTGACTACAGGCGCGGTCTGTACACAGTTTGTATGTTCTCCCAGTGGACTGTGTGGGCTTTCTCCAGGTGCTCCAGTTTCCTCCCACACTCCAAAGACAAACGGGTTTGTAGGTTAATTGGCTTGGTAAAATTGTCCGCAGTGTGTGTGAGAAAGTGTTAGTGTCCGGGGATCGCTGGTCGGTGCAGACGCGGTCGGATGAAGGGCCTGTTTCTGTGCTGTATCTCTAAACTAAACTAAACTAAACCAAAGATAGACACAAAAAGCTGGAGTAACTCAGCGGGTCAGACAGCATCTGTGGAGAAAAGGAATAGGTAACGTTTCGGGTGAAGAAGGGTCACGACCCGAAATGTTAGCTCGTCCTTTTCTTCAGACCCACAGACCTTCAGCATAGGAGCACCGCAAGGCTGCGTACTCTCCCCTCTCCTTTACTCTCTCCACACCAACGACTGCACCTCCACAGACTCCTCCGTCAAGCTTCTCAAGTTTGCGGATGACACAACCCTGATTGGACTGATCCAGGATGGGGAGGAATCTGCCTGCAGATAGGGAGTGACACAGCTGGCATCCTGGTGCCTTCGTAACAACCTGAAGCTCAAAGCTCTCAAGACAGTGGAACTGATTGTAGACTTTAGGAGAGCTCCCCCTCCCATCCCCCCACTCACCATCAACAACACCTCAGTCACGTCTGTGGAGTCATTTAAGTTCCTTGGAACCATCATCTCCAGGGACCTTAAGTGGGGGGCCACCATCGACTCCACAGTCAAAAAGTCCCAACAGAGGATGTACTTCCTGCAGCAGCTGAGGAAACACAATCTGCCACAGGCAACGATGGTCCAATTCTATACTGCCATCGTAGAGTCTGTCCTCACCTTCTCCATCATGGTCTGGTTTGTGTCAGCCACCAGGCATGACATCCGGAGGCTGCAATGAATCGTTCGATCAGCTGAGAAAGTTGTTGGCTGCAACTTTCTCCCCATTGATGAACTGTACGCTGCAAGGGCCAGGAAGTGAGCGGGCAAGATCATCTCTGACCCCTCTCACCCTGGCCACAAACTCTTTGAAGCACTTTCCTCTGGAAGGCGACTCCGGACTGTCAAAGCAGCTACAGCCAGACATAAAAACAGCTTTTTTTCCGCGAGTAGTAGCTCTACTCAACAACCAAAAGTCTGTAGCCTCCTTTTGCTCTGGTTTATTTCACTCACATGTTCAAACTGTAATGTTGTAATGTTAATGTTTTAATGTTTTATGCTTTATTCTTAATTATTTACTGTATGTTCGTGTTGTTACTTGCGAGCGGAGCACCAAGGCACATTCCTTGTATGTGTACATACTTGGCCAATAAACTTATTCATTCTTTCATTCAGAGGTGCTGTCTGAACTGCTGAGTTACTCCAGCTTTTTGTGTCCATCTTCGGGTTAAACCAGCCTCTGCAGTTCCTTCCTGCACTTAAACTAAACTAGATTTTATTATTCCATGAAATACGTGTCGCGAGGTAAAGAGGTTTTGGGAGGGAAATTCGGAGTTTGACAGGTGAGGCATACCTGCCACTGGTGGAGCCATTATATCCAGAGATGAACAAAGAGCCCAAACTGGAGGAATGCAATGAATGCAGAACATAGAACAGTACAGCACAGGAACAGGCCCTTCAGCCCACAATGTTCATGCGAACATAATGCCTAGTTAAACTGGCCTCCTCTGCCTGCACCTGGTCCATATCTCTCCATCAACTACATCAGAACTGTTCAAACTCAGGGCTGTTCGTTCGCATGGATTGATCTGACCTGAAGCTGTTCCAATCACTGGTTAACTCCCCATAGCTTGTCCCAATTACATGGAGATGAAATCACTTTGTTTGTACATGAGTATTATGTTTGCACTTTGATCTCATGATGTCAGGGCTATGCAGATACCTTTAACTTGTTAGCTGACAGTGTAGGGAAAAATAAATGCTGCGCTCTGACTGAGAACAAGGGGTGCTGGAACTCAATGCCATTAGGACTTAGAGAGATGCAGCATGGAAGCAGGCCCTTCGGCCCAGCGAGTCCACGCCGACCATGATCACCCCGACACTGGTTCCATCCGACACACGAGGGACAGTTTGCAGAAGCCAATGGAACAATGAAATCTTTACTGGCGGCAGTTTAACTTGCCTATAAACACCACACTCATAGATAACATATAACAAACTAAAAGATTTGATAAATTGATAACCCCAATAATAGTGCAAAGTCTTTACTGCAACCAAAGTTAATCCATAGTTTAGAGATACAGTGTTGAAACAGGTCCTTAGACTCACAGAATCCACGCCGACCATTGATCACCTGTGCACTAGTTCTATGTTATCCCACTTTGGCATCCTGCACACGAGGGGCAATTTACAGAAGCCAATTAGCCAACAAATCTACACGTCCTTGCAATTCTTGCTATTGGGAGGGATATTCTTGCTATTGAGGGCATGCAGCGTAGGTTTACTAGGTTAATTCCCGGAATGGTGGGACTGCCATATGTTGAAAGACTGGAGCGGCTAGGCTTGTATACACTGGAATTTATTTTCATATTTCTTTTTCATATTTCAGATACAGCGCGGAAACAGGCCTTTTCGGCCCACCAAGTCCGCGCCGCCCAGCGATCCCCGCACATTAACACTATCCTACACACACTAGGGACAATTTTTTAAAAACATTTACCCAGTCAATTAACCTGCATACCTGTACGTCTTTGGAGTGTGGGAGGAAACCGAAGATCTCGGAGAAAACCCACGCAGGTCACGGGGAGAACGTACAAACTCCTTACAGTACAGCACCCGTAGTCAGGATCGAACCTGAGTCTCCGGCGCTGCATTCGCTGTAAGGCAGCAACTCTACCGCTGCGCCACCGTGCCGCAGGATGAGAGGGGATCTTATCGAAACAGGTCAGATTATTAAGGGGTTGGACACGTTAGAGGCAGGAAACATGTTCCCAATGTTGGGGGAGTCCAGAACCAGGGGCCACAGTTTAAGAATAAGGGGTAGGCCATTTAAAACGGAGATGAGGAAAAACTTTTTCAGTCAGAGAGTTGTAAATCTGTGGAATTCACTGCCTCAGAAGGCAGTGGAGGCCAATTCTCTGAATGCATTCAAGAGAGAGCTGGATAGAGCTCTTAAGGATAGCGGAGTCAGGGGGTATGGGGAGAAGGCAGGAACGGGGTACTGATTGAGAATGATCAGCCATGATCACATTGAATGGTGGTGCTGGCTCGAAGGGCCAAATGGCCTCCTCCTGCACCTATTGTCTATTGTCTATTGTCTATTGTCAATGTGGGAGGGACCTGCAGCACCCGGAGGAAACTCACGCAGTCACAGGGAGAACATGCATCTTTCTTCCTGTGGCTATCAAACTGTGCAACTCCTCCCCCTTCTGTCATGGGGTAGACTGATACTGAGACCCCTCCCCCCCTCCCCCCCTCCCCCCTCCCCCCCTCACCCCACCCCCCACCCTCCCCAATCTTTGCACATCCCCAATCCTTTCCACTCATCACTTTACTTTCATGTTTCATGTATTTTGTGTTTTTACGACTGTTGGCAGATCAATTTCCCTCCTGGGATAAATAAAGTTCTTTCGTATCGTATCGTTGACATGCACACTACTTAGAAAACTGCTTCACGGAAAACTGTTTGTGAACAGGAGTAAAGCATGTCAATTAATATTGAGTCCCTCTGCGGCCTCACCAACCCCATCCTTCCCTCTTCGACTTATCCCTTCCAACCTTCTCCAGCACTACAAACGACTCTCATCACCCACGAATACCTCACACCGTAAAAATCACACTGTTGGGTGACATCACAGCTTGGTTTGGAAACACCTCTGCCCAAAACCACAGAACATCGCGGAGAGTTGTGGATGGAGCCCAGTCCATCACACAAACCAGACTTCCCACCATTGACTCCATCTACACTTCAAGTTGCTTCGGGAAAGCTGCCAATAAAATCAAAGACCTTTCCCTTCCTGGTCATTCATTCTTCTCCCTGCTCCTGTCGGGCCGGAGATCCAGAGGTTTGAAAGGTGGCACCACCAGACACAGGAACATCTTCTTGCCCGCTGTTACCAGGCTTCTGAACAGTCCTTCCATAAGCTAGGGGACAGTCTGATTCATCCCCATCTCAATGCGGACATTGGACTTTGTCTCTGGAACTGATGTGCTAGAAATGTATCCTGCACTCTGTATCTTTCTCGTTGCTCTACCCATTGCACTTGAGTTTGGCTTGATTGCTTTTCTCTGTAGTATTATCTGATTTGTTTGGATGGCGTGCAAAACAAAGCGTTACGCTGTACTTCGGTACATAAGACAGTAATAATAATAAACCTTCCCAACCCAATTCTTTATTACTATGATTCTAATCTCTGGTAAATCTGCCCTCTCCACTTCTTCCTACCGCCATTGATAATTGGATAACAGCCATTCAGTGATCACATACAACTACCATCCACATCTCCATACGTTCATAAGTGATCGGAGGAGAATTAGGCCACTCAGCCCATCAAGTCTACTCCCCCATTCAATCATGGATGATCTGCCTCTCCCTCCTAACCCCATTCTCCTGCCTTCTCCCCATAACCTCTGACACCCGTACTAATCAAGAATCTATCTCTGGCCAATGGATTTGGCCTCCACAACCTTCTGAGACAATGAATTCCACAGATTCACCACCTTCTGACTAAAGAAATCCCTCCTCGTCTCCTTCCTAAAGGAAGGTCCTTTAATTCTGAGGCAACATCTATATTGCAGCACCTCCTGAAGTTACAGCAGGGCCACGATCCACTCGGGACGTCCCATGCCTGTGGAAGATGCTTGATGAAACTTGAAGCGCTTCCTTTTTCGCTTGGATCAGCAGTGGGGAGTGAAAATACAATGTGTCACAAATCTGGTTGGCCCATTGCCAAAGCCTCGGTGAAATCGGTTTCCCCGCTGGTTTGTAAAATTCTGGATAATTTCTGAAGAATGTTGTGCAGGATTCAGCTGCTCAACAATTCTCAGACAGATGACTCACTCTGGGAATTGCCAACATCTGCTGAATCCCTTGAAGCCAGAGAGCCTCAAGACTAATGACTGTTCCACACACAAACACTGAGCCCATCGATATAATTTCCATGAATTGTCTACACTTTGTGGAAATAAGGAACAAGTTTAATATTACCGAGTTGTGTGTGTGAGTCTGCATGCATGTGTGTGTGTGTGTGTGCATGTGTGTGTGTGTGTGTGCATGTGTGTGTGTGTGTGTGTGTGTGTGTGTGTGTGTGTGTGTGTGAGTCTGCATGCATGTGTGTGTGTGAGTCTGCATGCATGTGTGTGTGTGTGTGTGTGCATGTGTGTGTGTGTGTGTGTGTGTGTGTGTGTTTAAGCATGTACATTAGTTTCCAATCTGAAGAAGGGTCTCGACCCGAAACGTCACCTATTCCTTTTCTCCAGGGATGGTGCCTGACCGGCTGAGTTGCTCCAGCATTTTGTGTCTCTCTCCGGTGTAAAACCAGTTCCTTCCTGCACGTTAGCTTTGTTTAGATTATTGTCACGTGTACCGAGCGAGGTACAGTGAAACGTAAGAAAATAACTGCAGAAAATAATCGAAGGTATTTATTCACAAAATGCTTGAGTAACTCAGCAGGTCAGGCAGCATCTCAGGAGAGAAGGAATGGATGACGTTTCGGGTCGAGACCCTTCTTCAGACTGATGTACAGTGAAACACCTTTTTGCCGCATGCTGTCCAGTCAGCGGAAAGAAGCAGAGTGCAGGACACATTTCTCAGTATTGTACAGATTACGATCAAGCCGTCCGCAGTGTAGACACAGGATAAAGGGAATAAAGTTTAGTGCAAGTTAAAGTCCAGTGAAGTCCGATTAAGGATAGTCCAAGGGTGAGGTAGCTGGCAGGTCAGCACCTTGGCAGGTCAGACAAATTCTTGACTAGAACGGGTGTCAAGGGTTACGGGGCGAAGGCAGGAAAATGGGATTAGGCGACAGAGGTCAGCCGCGATTGAACGGCGGAGTAGACTCGATGGGCTGAATGGCCTAATTCTACTCCTATAACCTGTGAGCTTGTGAACTTGTGACCTCGCGTAGGAACGTGGTGAGTCAGTGTCCGGGTCAGTATTTACTGCCCATTCCCAATTGACTTCGAGACAACGCCTTTCTTGAACTGCTGCACTTCTCTACCTCTGACGCTGTCCCAGAGATACTGGACATGAACGATATCAGTCAATGATGAAAGGGAGGTTGTGTAAATTGGGTAGGAAATGGAAGGCGGTGGTGTCCCCAGCTGTCACTTGCCCTCGTGCTGTTCGGCGGAAGAGGTTGCGATTAGGACGTGGCGTCACGGTGGCGCAGCGGTAGAGTTGCTGCCTTACAGCGAATGCAGCGCCGGAGACACGGGTTCGATCCTGACTACGGGCGCCGTCTGTACGGAGTTTGTACGTTCTCCCCGTGACCTGCGTGGGTTTTCTCCGAGATCTTCGGTTTCCTCCCACACTCCAAAGACGTGCAGGTATGTAGGTTAATTGACGGGGTAAATGTAAAAATTGTCCCTAGTGTGTGTAGGATAGTGTTAATGTGCGGGGATCGCTGGGCGGCACGGACCCGGTGGGCCGAAGGGCCTGTTTCCGCGCTGTATCTCTAAATCTAAAAAATCGAAATCTAAAGAAAATAGGACGTGGCGTCACGGTGGAGATTAACTGCGGCACGGTTGGTACACGTTGCACACTGAAGCCGCAGCGTGCCAGTGGCGGGTAGCACTGATGTTTTTGGATGCTGGTCCACTGTCATGCTTTCCCCTCTTTGGTATTGAGAAGGTTCTTCTTGGAGCTGCATGCATTCAGGCATATGGAGAATGTTCCCCTCATAATGGAGATACGAGCAACTGCAGATGCTGTGATCTTGAGCAAAACGTGAAGGTGCTGGGGGAACTCAGCGGGTCAGACAGCACCTGTGGTGGGAATGGACAGGCGGCGTTTCTGGTCAGGACCCCTCTTTGGTCTTCGGTCTGAAGCCTATCACAGAGTCATGCAGCACCGAGATGGACACAAAAATCCTGGAGTAACTCAGCGGGACAGGCAGCATCTCTGGAGAGAAGGAACGGATGACGTTTCGGGTCGAGACCCTTCTTCAGACTGACAGTCAGGGGAGGGGGAGATACAGAGATAAGGAAGTGTCAGGTGTGAGAACGAGACATCAAAGGGGGTGGAGATCAAGGAAAATAGATCATTGTTCTCCGGGAGAAGGTAACAACAAAGCAAACGGAGATAAAATGTAATCAGAGACAGTCAGACTCGTCGGAGAACTGGGAAGGGGGAGGGATGGAGAGAGAGAGAGAGAGGAAAAGCAACAGATACTTGAAGTTCGAGAATATTCATACCGCTGGGGTGTAAGCTGCCCAAGCGAAATATGAGGTGTTGGGCCGCACTCTGACAATGGAGGAGACCCAGGCCAGAAAGGTCAGAGTGGGAATAGGAGGGGAATTTAAAGTGTTACCAGCATCTGCAGTTCCTTCCTACACATGCAGCATGGAAACAGGCCCTTCGGCCCAACTTGCCCATGCTGACCAAGATGCACCATCTACACCAGTGCCACCAGCCCGTGTTTTGCCCATGTCCCTCCAAAGCGTTCCTTTTCACTTCCCTATCCAAATCTCCAGCCTTTGTACCTTTGCCCACCCATTTGCTAATCAATACACATGTCACTCAAGATAGACACAAAATGCTGGAGTAACTCAGCGGGACAGGCAGCATCTCTGGAGGGAAGGAATGGCGTTTTGGGTCGAGACCCGACTTCAGACTCATCACCTGTCCATTTCCATTCCTTCCACAGATGCTGCATGGCCCGCTTTGTTCCTCCAGCATTTGTGTTTCCCTCATAATTGATGTTAGAATGAGTTTGGGGAGTCAGAAGCAGGCATGGAATGGGCAGGTTCTAATCTTCTCCAATGTGTCTTGTCCAGGTCCGTTTCTGGTTAATAAAGATCCTTAGAACACTGATAAGTTCATAAGTCGTAGGATTAGAATTAGGCCATTCGGTCCATCAAGTCTACTCTACCAATCATGGCTGATCTATCTTTCCCTCTCAACCCTATTCTCCTGCCTTCGCCCCGTAACCTTTGACACCCTTACTAATCAAGAACTTGTCAATCTCCACTTTAAAATTGCCCAATGACTTGGCCTCCACAGCAGTCTGTGGCATTGAATTCCACAGATGTACAGTGAAAAGCTTTCATGCTAGTTACATGCTATCCAGACAGCGGAAAGACTATGCATGGTTACAATTGAGCCGTCGACAGTGTACAGATGCAGAATAAAGAGAATAACGTTTAGTGCAAGATATAGTCTAGTGAGGTCCAATTGAAGATAGTCCGAGGGTCAACAATGAGGTAGATGGTGGGTCAGGACCGCTATTTAGTTGGTTCTGGGATGGTTCAATTGCCTGATAACAGCTGGAAAGAAACTGTCCTTTAATGGCAGTGGATTCAAAATGGAGTCTCCCAATAATCGAACAGCTCCCAGCGGAAGGCCAGTAGAGTCTTAGGGGTTAAAAAAGTCATGTGAGTCCAGACTACTCTCTTTCTACCATGTTGCAAAGGGTGAGATAATACGTAGATGTGGGATCAGTCAGGATTAAAGCTTGATTAAACAGTGTATGGTGCCCAGCCAGTAACACAAGTGATTCCGACAGAGTTTCATAATCACTGAGACAACAATAATTGTATTGTCACCTTAATAGGTAAGACATTTCATTGCCTAGGCTTATCTCAGGTACAGTATATCTGCTTATCTATATTGCTGAGATAAACGGGCTATTTTGCTTGAAGTTCACGCTGGCGTGCAATAAAACAGATCTCACTCACAGATAACTCTCCCGAGGAGTGAAAAAAGTCACCAGTGAAAACAGGGCAGAGGGAACGTTTGGAGCGAGATAACATTGACTTTTTACAAACTGTTTACATTTAGTCATCTGCCAAAACGCAGGTTCAGAGGGGGATTATATCAGTGCGCGATAACTCTGTGTGACTTCAGCTTTTCTACAGGAGTTCTCAAGGATAGAAACAAAAAAATGGTGCAAACACGTAATAAATGAGGGCAATGGCACAATAATCTGGCCTTCGTTTACCTTGTAACATAACCCTTGCTCCTGTCGGCTGACTATTTTGACTTTTCCTCCTTGTCTCACTCCCTTTCCTGGCTCAGCGCTGCCTTTCCAATGTTTCCATTGCACTCCTTATGGGAACAGTGATTTGCTGGTAATGCCAACATTTCTTGCCCATTCTTCAATACGCTTGAGAAGGTGGTGGGAGAGCTGCCTTCTAGAACTGTGCAGGAAGTGTTATTTTTAATTTTGAAGCGAAGAAACGGGTAGAAGCATGCAATCGTTATGAGTTTACTTGAGTTGTTTATTGTCACATGTAACGAGGTACAGTGAAAAGCTTTTGTTTCATGCTAACCGGTCAGCGGAAAGACAATGTAAAGAAAGGAACTGCAGATGCTGGTTTACGCCGAAGGTAGGCACAAAATGCTGGAGTGGCTCAGCGGGACAGGCAGCATCTCTGGATAGAAGGAATGGGTGACGTTTTTGGGTCGAGACCATCCAGAGATGCTGCCTGTCCCGCTGAGTTACTCCAGCTTTTTGTATCTGCCTTCAGGGACTGTTGGTTCAATGATACTTTATTGCCACGTGTACCTAAATTCAGTAAAATTCTTTTTTTTCGCGTGCAGTTCAGCGACAATCCTACTATACAATAGCCACCATCATACCAAGTATATCAGAGTAAGATAGTGGACCAGACAGAGTGAGTACATAAGAGCCACTGCGTTCCTCAGTTTGAAGAAGGGTCTCGACCCGAAACATCACCCATTCCTTCTCTCAAGAGATGCTGCCTGTCCTGCTGAGTTACCCAGCATTTTGTGTCTATCCTCAGAGTGATTGGTTGGTATAATCCACATCCTATCAATGGCACGCCCACCTCTGGAAGTGGGAAAAGTTGAGTTAGGTTTGGGAATTTAAAAATCCTTATCCTCTCACACATGTAACCCACCTGTCCATGGGGCTTATGTTGCACCCACTGTCATCCCCTCCCTATTAACTTGGGTCTGTTCTGCATTTAATGAGATCATGGCTGATTTGTATCCTAATTCCATCCACCTGCTTTGGCTTCACATCCCTTTAATTCCCTGGGCCAGCAAAATTCCATGAGTCTCAGATTTAAAACAATGATTAATTGAGTTAGCATCTACTGCTTTGTGTGGGAGAGAGTTTCACATTTTTTCCGTCAATTGAGTGTGGAAGTGTTTCCTGAATAACTTGGTCCCTGATGTTCACTTTGTGCCTTATCTTCTGAGGCCTCCTCCAGTAGGAAAGTTTCAGTCAATGGGTGCTAATAACCTCAATCAAACCGCAATCTCTATCCTTCTAGCTCATAAGTGATAGTATAGTATTAGGCCATTCGGCCCATCAAATCTACTCCGCCATTCAATCATCTATCTCTCCCACCTAACCTCCATTCTCCTGCCTCCCCCCCATAACCTCTGACACCTGTACTAATCAAAAATCTATCTCTGCCTTAAAAACATCCACTGACTTGGCGTCTAGAGCCTTCTGTGGCAAAGAATTCCACAGATGTCAAGGAAAGTGGATTGATGTTGTTATTTTTAATTTTTGTGTTCACTATTGCTGATATACTTTTATTCCAGAGTTATTTCGTTACTTGAATGTAAGTTCTTCGCTTCGCTGTTAGGAGTCAAAACGATGTCACTGGATCAATGGATCAGGCCTCTGGATGCGAGTCTGTTTGTTGAACCACTTCACCACTTCTATCCTCACTGTCTGGCTGAGTCTGTCAAGGGTCCCAACCCGAAACGTCACCTATCCATGTCCTCCAGAGATGCTGCCTAGCCTGCTGA
Organism: Rhinoraja longicauda; assembly: GCF_053455715.1. Lineage (NCBI taxonomy): Eukaryota > Metazoa > Chordata > Chondrichthyes > Rajiformes > Arhynchobatidae > Rhinoraja > Rhinoraja longicauda. The sequence goes on along the minus strand of NC_135980.1, from coordinate 23,133,485 downwards.
GTTACTCCAGCTCTTTATATGACTTAGTTGGAGGTTGTAGTGTTTGACAGCCTGATGGTTGTTGGGAAGTAGCTGCTCTTGAACCCAGACGTTACAGTTTTCAAGCTCCCATGCCTTCTTCCCGATGGCAGGAGTGAAATGAAAGCGTGGCTAGGGTGGTGTGGGTCTCTGATGATGCTGGCTGCCTTTTTGAGGCAGCGACCTTTGTAGCAAAAAGCAACAAAAAAAAGCAGAATCAATAAGGCTAGGGTGGTGCTTAACATGCTCAGGAAGATCTGGAGCTCAAAATACATCCCAATCAACACCAAAATACGCATCTTTGACTCAAATGTGAAGCAGGTGATGCTGTATGGATCAGAGACGTGGAAAACAACAAAACACACAACAAATAGGCTGCAAACATTCATTAACACCTGCCTCAGTAGAATACTAAACATCTGGTGGAGAGACAAAGTAAGCAATGCGGACCTGTGGAAAGGAACAAGCCAGGATCCCATTGACTTACAAATTCGAAGGAGAAAATGGAGTTGGATTGGACACACCCTCAGAAAACCCACCACAAACATCACCTGGTAAGCCCTGAAATGGAACCCCCAAGGAAAAAAGGAAAAGAGGTCCCCCCAGGAACAGCTGGAGAAGAGGTGTCCAGGCAGAAATGTCTGGGAGTGCGCCCAACTGGGGTGATCTCGAAAGAACCGCCAACAACCGAGTGAGGTGGAGGACATTTGTCAATGGCCTATGCTCCCGAGAGGAGCAAAGGGCTTAAGAAGAAGGAGACCTTTGTAGATCCCTTCAATGGTGAGAGGTCTGTACCTGTGATGGACTGTGTAGTGTTCACCACTTTTTACAGTCTTCTTCGTTCCTGGGTCTTCAAGTAGAGGCGTTGATGAGCTTTCTTTATGATTGCATCAACGTGCTGGGTCCAGGACAGATCTTCAGAGATATCAACATAGTATGTATTTCCATCCCTACCTTCTCCGAGGGAAAATTCCTGGCCTCCCCTTGGCAAATGGCCACTACGACATGCAAGTTATCCGAAAGTCACGGGTTAACCTGAGCTGCGTTCTCTGAACCCAGTGCAGCACGGTGGAACACAGCGGTAGAGCTGCTGCCTTACAGCGCCAGAGGCCCGAGTTCGATCCTGACCACGGGCGCTTGTTTTTTACCTTCTCCCCGTGACCTGCGTGGCTTTTCTCCGAGATCTTCGGTCTCCTCCCACACTCCAAAGACCCACAGGTTTGTCGGCTAATAGGCTTGGGCTGCTCAATGTTCCCCGATGCGTGCGGGGTTAGTGTTGATGAGCGGGGATCGCGGGTTCTGCGCGGACCCGGTGGGCCGGAGGTCCTGTTTGCCAGCTATATCTCGGAGCTGAACTGGGGAGATCTCGAAAGAACCGCCAACAACCGAGTGAGGTGGAGGACATTTGTCCAAACTGTGACCTCCAAGTTAAGCTTGGGCCACAGCACTCGTGCAGACTGACCAACATGTGAAGCGGCCACTGGGGTCGTGGAACTTGACGAACCATCAATGGACCGTTTCCACCCCTTCCCCGGGGTCGGCTAAGCCAGATTTCCCTGGAACGTGAGAGGAGCCAAGAATCCTCGCTCGCACAGTCTGGCAGCACGAGCTCAGATTGTTTTGCACGTGCTGGAATGGATTTCAGAGAGGAGCACACTCATTTCGCAGAGAAACCATTCCTTTCTTGCTCTCAATTAACACAAAAAAAACCTAATCACAGCATTCTGATGTGTCTGCAGTCTGTCTCTCTTGTGTGGAGTAAGCCCCAGTAACAGTCTTCACTTTGAATGAGTTTGCAATCTGTCAGACTGTAACTCTCGCAGTCTTGGTGTTGGCAATTAGATTTCTTTGGCATGTGTCTGTAATTTTTAGACCAAAGGTATTGTTCAACAAAGATTTCGGCATCCGGAAACTTAGACTTTCTTTGAGTTGAATTCCGAAAAACATTTTCTTTTTGGCTTAATTTCCAGTCCTTTTTTTTTTCCCCGTCTCTCTCTCTCTCTCTCTCCCTCTCTCTCTCCCAGAGTCAGTTAAAAATTTCAGATTGATGTCAAAGTGTCAGTCAGCAGTTTTTTTTGCCACAGCAGAAAGTCTTCGATTTTCAAAGCATAACAAACAGACTTTACATTTGCTCTCCAGATGTAACTGAAGCCTCAAAAGCTGACGTAAAAGCTCAACAAAGCCAAAATAAAGCCTCTCGCTCCATCGTTACGAAGTTCGAGAAGGCCAACTTCACTGACCCGCACCTGAGCACAGGTATGCGGAGTTCTTGTGGCTATCAGTGAGCTTGAAAAGATAAGATAAGGATTCGTTTACACACAGTGTAAAAATGACAACTGGGTCAGAGTTCAATCTCCCTCTGCAAAAGAGGTCTTCCTTAATCCAGGCTTTCATACCTTACTTCACTAACCTCTCTTCAAACTTAGTTTAAGAAAATAACTGCAGATGCTGGCACAAAATCGAAGGTACTTATTCACAAAATGCTGGAGTAACTCAGCAGGTCAGGCAGCATCTCAGGAGAGAAGGAATGGGTGACGTTTCGGGTCGAGACCCTTCTTCAGACTTAGTTTAGTTAGTTTAAAGATGCAGCGCAGAAACAGGCCCTTCGGCCCACCGAGTCTGTGCCGACCAGCGATCCCCGCACGCTTGCACTATCCTACACACTTGGGACAATTTACAACCTTTACCGAAAAACCAATTGACCTACGAACTTGCACGTCTTTGGAGTGTGGGTGGAAACCGGAGCACCTGGAGAAAGCCCAGGCGGCTGTCACAGGGAGAACGGACAAAACTCCATACAGACAGCACCCGTAGTCAGGAAAATAACAGCAGATGCTGGTACAAATCGAAGGTATTTATTCACAAAATGCTGGAGTAACTCAGCAGGTCAGGCAGCATCTCAGGAGAGAAGGAATGAGAGAAGGAATGAGAGAAGGGAAGAAACAGGAGAGAGACTACAGCACCCGTAGTCAGGATTGAACCCGGGTCCCTGGCGCTGTAAGGCAGCAACTCTACCGCTGAGCTACAGTGCTGCCCCTAAACTAATTCAAACATGTGGGGATCAGGATGTAACTAGGAATTTTATTAAGGAGCTATGAAAATAAAATATGTGTCCTCCTGACATATATTGAAATCCTCGGCACAGAGATGATAGAACAGGAAGGGGCCAATCTGCCCCTGACTCTGTCCTCCCATTCAATGAGATCAGATACTAATTCTATCCAGCTGCCTTGGCTCAATATCCATCATATTTGTCCACCAAAGAGATTCCAACTCAAATTCTCAATGATTCATTGAGTTGGCACCCACCCGAGTTATTGTAACACATCCACCATCCTTTGTTGAAAGGGTGGTCTGTTCTGTTGTGCCAAGCCTTCACAACCTTCACTATCCCCACATAGAACAGTCCAGCAACAGGCCATTCGGCCCACAGTGTCTGTGCCGAACATGATGCCAAGATAGACTAAAGCCTCTTAAATGCCAGCAACGTTCCTGCCTCAACCACCACTCAAAATAAAAGGACGTACCATTCGAAAGGAGATGAGGAGAATTTTTTTTTCGTCAGAAGGTGGTGAATCTGTGGAATTCATCACCACAGACCGCTGTGTGGAGGCCAAGTCATTGGGTATTTTTAAGGTGGAGATCGACAGGTTCTTGATTAGTAAGTGTGTCAAGGGTTATAGGGAGAAGGCAGGAGAATGGGGTTGAGAAAGAAAGATAGATCAGCCGCGATTGGATGGCAGAGTAGACTCGATGGGCCGAATGGCCTAATTCTACTCCGATGACTTAGGAACATTAATTTATGAACTACTCCTGGCAGCATGTTCCAAGCACCCACCACCCTCTGTGAATTTTGTTTTGCCCTGCACATCTTGATAGAAAAGTACATGATGGAAAAAGGCCCTTCAGTCCACCGAATCCATGCCGACCATTGATCACCAGTTCACACTGGTTCTGTGTTACCCCACTTTCACATCCACTCCCCGTACACCTGGGGCCATTCACAGGGGCCAATGAACCTACAAACCCGCTCGGCTCTGGGAGGCGGGAGGAAACCGGAGCACCCGGAGGAAACCCCGTGAGCTTACGGGGAGAACGTGCAAAGTCCACACAGACAGTACCGGAAGTCAGGATCGAACCCGGGTCTCTGGAGCCATGAGTCAGCAGCTCTACCAGCTGCGCCACTGTGCCGCCCCCCATCTTCTTTAAACCTTGCCCGACATTGACCATGATCTCCTTACCCCTTGATTCCTTCACTTCCCCACTGCAGCTCCCCCTTCAAGTGGTCTCAGGGCCTCAGCTCTGGGTCAGTGGGCAGTGGGCAGGGTTCTTGGTTAGATGCTTGTGTGCTCAGATTCCCCGCAGAGAGACCACATTACACATGAAAGCTGTTACCTAAAGTGCCGTACTGGACTGCCAGGGTGCCACAATGTTGGAGGCCCTCTCTTTTGGAGTGGAGGTAAAAGCTGCCCAAATTATAAAGCAACTTTAAGCAAAGAAACATCGACTGAGACGCAAGTGCATCAGCAAACAATTCACGTAAGGAGATATTACAATGGATGACCAAAGCCTTGGCAGGCGTCAAGGGGTGTCGTAAATGAGGGAAGACATTTGCAGACCTTAAGGGATGGAATTCCAGAGCTTCAGCCTTGCCAGCTGTCCTCACGCCAGCCCCTGGCAAAGATTTATACTTGAGGCCAGAATTAAAGCGTAAAGATATCTTGGAGGTTGTTCGTTTGAAGAGGGCAGAAGGACAACTTAGGATTTTCTTTTTAAATTGTACTTTTGTTTTAGAAATAGAGCACGGAAACAGGTCCTTCGGTCTACCGAGTCCGCACCGACCAGCGAACCCCACACCTTAACACCACCCTACACGCATCAGGGACAATTTACATTTATACCAAGCCTTGGGTCGGCCCGCCGCGGACATTTCACCGTCCGGCACGGCCTGAAATAGGCCGCGGGATTTTTCTCTGCTCGGCGGGGGCTTCAATGTCGGGAGCCACGACCGCCCCGACATGCAGCAGCAGCGGCAGCGGCAGCGTGTTCGCCCGCCCCGGATCGTGGGGCTTGGGTCGGCCCGCTGCGGACCTTTCACCATCCGGCGCGGCCTGGAACGTGGCAACGACAACAGCCTGACCGCGGGAGAAGACGACAAGGGAAGAGAAAAGACATTCTGGCCTTCCATCACAGTGAGGAGGGGACCGGAGGAGACTCACTGTGATGGATGTTTCTTTTTTTTGTGTGTTTTGTGTTGGTTGGGGTTGTGTAATTTGCTTATTTTATGGCTCTTATTGTTGGACTGTGGGTGACGAAATCTCGTCCAAAAGACTTGTTTTTTGGATGACAAATAAAGATATCCTGAATCCTATCCTGAATCCTGAATCCTGAATCCTGAATTAGCCTCCAAACCTGTACGTCTTTGGAGTGAAGGAGGAAACCGAAGATCTCGGAGAAAACCCACGCACGCAGGTCACAGGGATAATGTGCAAACTCCGTACAGACAGCATCCGTAGTCAGGTTCGAACCCGGGTGTCCGGCGCTGTAAGCGCTGCAAGGCACCACCGTGCTGCACCACCGTGCTGCCCCTGACGGCACTTGTATTTCAGGTGGGCGCAGGGATGAGGTAGGATTTAGTGGGCCCAGCGGGTCTTTACCCCGGCGTTCAAATCCGCACTCTGGCGGAAGAACCACAACTGAGCTCCCCTGTCAGTGTGATCGGGATTAATTTGAACTTGTTCTGCAGAGGCTGGCTGACATGTGTTTCGAGTTGGCCACAGCTGGAACTCCCATTTGTTGGTGTACGCAAGTTGTAGTATGGTCACCAGTGTCTTATAAATACCAGTGTGAAGGCTTGACGGGGCTTAGTCCTGAATGTAGTTGTCCTGTTCAACATACTTGGAATTAAAAAGTGTTTCCATCCTAAAACTCCAGCCCTTTTTGGATTTATCTACGTCCTTCTGGATTTGCTGACGACAAATGAAATCACACAATTGGAATCTGGGAGGGGGCTAAGGTTGGGATTTTCCTAACCAGGAGGTTTGGATTTGAAGGGTTCCGGCCATCTGCATCGTATCAAAATTCTTCCCCAATGGCTCATTTGTTACGTCTCACTTCCCAGGTGGATCTGAGTTAGGCCTGTCTCCGGGTTTTTGATCCCGCCCCGTGCCGGATGCACAGCTTGGTTCAATATCCCAGAGATATAACCGAGGGAAACCAAGTGGACCAAACATGACCTGTTTGGTTCGGGAGCCCCTCTCACCCTCCGAGTCAGACGTTTGTGGGTTCTTATCCCGCTACGGTCACGAGAGCACAAACAAGATAGATAGACATCATATGCTGGAGTAACTCAGCGGGGCCAGGCAGCATCTCTGGAGAGAAGGAATGGGTGACGATTCGGGTCGCAACGAAGGGCCTTGACCCGAAACGCCACCAATTCCTTCTCTGCATTGAAATTTGATAAGCAAGTCAACGCTGTGGTAAAAGCCAGCTTCATCCAACTTCGAACCATAGCTAAAATCAAACCTTTCCTCCAATTCGACGACACAGAAAAAATCATTCACGCTTTCATTTCCTCCCGCCTAGACTACTGCAACTCCCTATACACTGGGATCAGCCAATCTTCCCTGTCCCGCCTGCAACTGGTCCAAAACGCCGCAGCGAGACTCCTGACGGGTACCTGTAAAAGGGACCACATCACCCCGATTCTGGCCTCTCTCCACTGGCTCCCTGTACGGTACAGAATCAACTTCAAGCTCCTCCTATTCACGTGTAAAGCCCTAAATGGACATTCCCCCCCCCTACATCAAAAATCTTCTAACCCCCCTCTCTAACTCCAGGTCCCTCAGGTCGGCCGACTTGGGGCTACTCACTATCCCGCGGTCTAGGCTTAAGCTCAGGGGTGACCGCGCTTTTGCGGTTGCAGCTCCTAGACTGTGGAACAGCATCCCTCTCCCTATCAGAACTGCCCCCTCAATCGACTCCTTTAAGTCCAGGCTCAAAACCTATTTTTACTCCCTAGCGTTTGAGGCTCATTGAGGAGGCGCTGTGAACTGTTTGCGTGCTACTGTATGTTTCATTTTTTTTCCTTAGTACCTAATCAGATGTACAGCACTTTGGTCAACGTGGGTTGTTTTTAAATGTGCTATACAAATAAAATTGACTTGACTCCAGAGATGCTGCCTTTTGTGTCTATCTTCTGCGTAAACTAGCATCTGCAGTTCCTTCGTATACTTGAGTACAGGCTGACTCTCCCGTACAGCTCAGGGGGGAGTTGTGCACTGTCACGGATGCTGTTTCTGGGATGTCTTCAAATTGAGGCCTGGAGTCGACTGCAGAACATAGAACAGCACAGGAACGGGCCCTTCGACCAACATTATCTGTGCCAAACATGACGCCAACTTCAAGAGGTCACTCTCACTCCCTCATCTCCCCTCTCCCATCAGGCAAGAGGTACATAAGTGTGAAAACGCACACCTCCAGATTCAGGGCCAGTTTTTCCCCAGCTGTTATCAGGCAACTGAATCATCCTATCAACAATTAGAGAGCGGTCCTTAGCTACTATCTACCTCGTTGGAGACTGGACTTTGCTGGACTTTGTCTTGCACTCGATGTTATTCCCTTTATCATGGATCTGAACACTGTAGATGGCTCGAGTGTGATCATGTATAGTCTTTCCACTGACTGGTCGGTGCAGATGACAATAACTAAACTAAACTTAACTAAACTAGTTGTGTAAGAAAATAACTGCAGGTGCTGGAACAAATCGAAGGTATTTATTTCACAAAATGCTGGAGTAACTCAGTAGGTCAGGCAGCATCTCAGGAGAGAAGGAATTGGTGACGTTTCGGGTCGAAACCCTTCTTCAGACTGAAGAAGGGTCTCGACCCGAAACGTCACCCATTCTTTCTCTCCTGAGATGCTGCCTGACCTGCTGATTAACTAGACTAGTTGATCTCTCTGCTTGTACATGAACCATAACCCTATATTCCTTGCACTTCCACGTGCCTATCTAAAAGCCTCTTAATGTCACTATCGTATATGTCTGTACCATCACCCACAGTGTGTTCCAACCCTCCACCACTCTCCGTGTGTAAAAGACTTGCTCCACATATCTCCATTAAACTTTCCCCCTCTCGCCTTATTGCAATGCCCTCTAATGTTGGACATTTCAACTCTGGGAAAAAGGTTCTGACTGTCTACCCTATCTATGCCTCTCATCATTTTATATACTTATATCAAGTCTCCCCTCAAACTCCAATGTTCCAGTGCTTCACTTCCAGAGACCAGGTGAGCTTACTTCCACAGACAAGGTATCATGTTGTTTGTTTAGTTTAGTGTAGTCTAGAGATACAACGTGGAAACAGGCCCTTTGGCCCACTGAGTCCGCGGCGACCAGCGATGCCCATACATTAGTTCTATCCTGCACACTGGGTGCAAGTTTACAGAAGCCAATTAATCTACACGTCTTTGGAAGAATGTGACAGGAAACCGGAGCACCCGGAGGGAAGCCACGATGTCACGGGGCGATCATACAAACTCTGCACAGACAGCACCCATTGTCAGGATTGAACCTGGGTCTCTGGCGCTGTAAGGCAGCTACCCTACCGCTGTGCCCTAAGCTCACCGGTGGAGCTAGCAAATTGGTTACGATGCTTATACATCAAAATAACGACAGCGCTTGCAAAAACGACCACATTGGTTATAGAGCAACTCAGAAGGATGATGGAGTTGCAAGTTCTATCCTTTGAGACAGAAATTTATGTTATTCATACAGGAGAAACGGCCAGCAATAATCATTGCTGATTAATTTTGGAAACGTGTGGGGAGCTTTCTTGATGGGCTGAATTTGAATCACTTTCTCGAGGTGTGACAGTGATAGCTTGATATGACTGAGTGTCATGTTTACAGTGGACAGCTAAGAAGCAACCACATTTGTGGATCTGAAATGGCAACTGGTACTCATTGGGTAAGGTTTCCTCCTCTGAAGGGCATGGATTAAGCAGATAGATTTCCACCGTCGATGTTCTGCCCGTTGTGTCATCAAGACAAGAGTCAGGAGTGTTTCATCCTCCTGCTGATAACGGAACAATGAAATTCTTACTTGTAGCAGTAGAATGGGTCTGAAATTGCAATGCACAGATATATGATAATATGATAAATGATATATGATAAATGTAGATCATAATAAATATGTAATTTAGGGCGGCACGGCGGCACAGCGGTAGTGTTGCGGCCTTGCAGCGCCAGAGACCCGGGTTCGATCCTGACTACAAGTGCTGTCTGTAAGGAGTTTGTACGATCTCCTTCTGACCTGCATGGGTTTTCCCCGGGCGCTCCGGTTTCCTCCCACACTCCAATGACGTACAGGTTTGTAGATTGATTGGCTTGGTAAATTTGTAAATTGTCCCCAGTGCGTGTCGGACGGAGTTGGTGTGCGGGGATCGCTGGCCGGCGTGGACTGGGTGGGCCGAAGGGCCTGTTTTCGCTCCGTATCTCTAAACTGAACCAAACTGAACACTCTCCTTATAGCTGACACCCTCTTATGGCTTTCTCCATCGCTGCTCCCACCCTATGGAACTCACTACCCCAAAACGTTAGAGACTCCTCCACACTCACCACATTCAAAACTTCGCTGAAGTCTCACCTGTTCAGTACTGCCTTCAACCACTGAAGGTCACCTCACCTTCTGTCTCCTTTCTCTGTTCGTTTATTTATTTACTTATTTATCTATTTATTAATTTCCCTATGTTCTCTAAATCTCTGTAAAGCGTCTTTGAGTATATGAAAAGCGCTATATAAATAAAATACATTATTATTATTATTATTATTATCCAGGAGCCAGAGTGACTTACGGGGAAAATGCATGGTCACTTAAAAGAGGTTTTGTTTTACTTTCCGCAGTCAAGCCTACTCTCAGAGTTACAAGTATTCCTTTCTCCCAAAAGCAACACTGCCGCTGGAGCAAGAATAAGGAAATTAAGCAGAATAACGGCATGAGTCATACACTCTTAAAAAGTTAAAATTACATTATGAAATAAAGAAAGCCAAAAATAGGTTAGTCATAACAGAGCGCCTGCAGAAACTATAAATAACTAATGTTAGTTGGTGGGGTGGGGGTAGCGCTGTAGTTGGACCTCTTGTTAAATTGCACCTCAGTAATGGGTCCCTTAATGAAGTTTTCAGCCTTCCAGCCTCAAAACCCTATGAGGATTTAACAAGCCAGTGAGGTCTCTGGATTGTGGCACAGAAATGTCAGCTAAGTGTCGAATCTATCACACTCCATATAGAATTTTCCTATTGGTAATTTTAGAAATTCCCATTTAACGCCTGGCTTTTATAACCCAAGGATGGAACAGCTGTGCTTTCCAGGGTTGCAGTCTGTGCTAATTATGGTTGTTGCTGTGGAAAATGAAAATGGCCGTGTGTTTTATTTACTGACTTCCACTGGGCAACTAGGAGGGAACAGTCAGGGAGGTGCAAATCAGCAGCCTTTAGTGCGACTCATTCAACGACTATTAGAGCTACATTTCCAGCACCATTCCCTGCACAAAGCAAAGCCCAGCCATATCTTTCACTGATTTCCTGATCTCTCCTCTCTCCAAATCCACCCCCTGTTGCAGGGTGCTGACAGGAGCTGGATAGTTCCCGACGCAGCTCATGTTTGTGCTATTTTGTACACTCACACCCTTAAACACATTCTCACACTTACAGCTGCACATGAGCACACTCTCAATCAGAAACACTCACACATTCCACTCACACACACTCGCTCACTCAAACACATTAATAAATACTCACGCACTCTTATATACTAACACCCACATCGCACACACTGATGCACTTAGAAACACTGGCTCAGACGTAATTTAGATACAGAGATTTAAACACAAATCTTCCCTCATTCTCTCATGTACGTTCACACACATGCAAATGCGCGCACAGATGCACACAGACACACGGACATACACACACGCACACATGTGCACACACACGCACACACACACACGCATGAGCATAAACACACGCACACACAGCCAATTGCAGACTCACACACAAGCACACAGTCACACACACACAGATACACACACGCACACATACACACGCATACATACACACACACACCCACAGCCATTAGACTCAAACACACACACACATACACAAACAGACACACATACGTACGCACAGTCAAGCACACTTGCAAGCACACACGTGCGTACACACGCAAAAACGTACACACATATCCACAGCCATTACAGACAAGCACACGTACACGTACACACAAACACACACACATGCATGTGCATTCACACACGTGCATGCACACACGTGCACAAGCACAAACATACACATTCACACCCACAGCCATTGCAGGCTCACACACAAATGCACACACTCACAGTAGAGACACAATTGCAGGCTCACACAGGCACACACACACACACACACACACACACACACACACACACACACACACACACATGCACAAACATACACACTCACAGTAGAGACACAATTGCAGGCTCACACAGGCACACACACACAGGCACACACACACACACACACACACACACACACACACACACACACACACACACACACATGCACAAACATACACACTCACAGTAGAGACACAATTGCAGGCTCACACAGGCACACAGTCACACCACGCGCGTCTACCCCAGGCCTGAGCTGAGCTGATTACCACCTGTTAAAGGGCCTCATTTTAAGTTGCCCACTGAGACTGGTTTATGGGAAATATTTCACTGGGTCTCCTCCCCCCTTGACTGCCATGAATGGCTTCATTCTGCTGCCGGCTTTCAATAGATACATTATTGCCTGGCCGGCCCTGCAGTGACGGCCATCCATCACCGGAGCATCTCCGTGTAAGGGCCCTCTATGCAAAAAAACATTTGCAACTTAAACGCTCGGGTGCTTGCAAAGAGCCACAGTGAGGCTTTTGAAAGCTTCTCTCTCACTTTATGAAACTGCACACTAAGAGTTATTTAACACGAGGGGGGAATTGGCATGGGGTGGGGGAAATTTCATAGCCTCATCAGCCTCTTCTGTAGGAATTAGCAGGGCTTAGGCATAGGTGCTTCATCCTAGTGGAAAAAACTGAAGCTGTGAATGCCGCTGGGCCACTCAACCTATGGTGGCATCACATATCCATACATACAGAAAGCTGGAGTAACTCAGCGGGACAGGCAGCATCTCTGGAGAGAAGGAATGGATGGGTGACGTTTCGGGTCGAGACCCTTCTTCAGACTGGTTAGGGATAAGGGAAACGAGAGATATGTATACGATAATGTGGAGAGATAAAGAACAATGAATGAAAGAAATGCAAAAAAGTAACGATGATAAAGGAAACAGGCCATTGTTAGCTGTTTGTTGGTTGAACAGCTCACGATGGCTTGTTTCCTTTATCATCGTTACTTTTTGCACACCTTTCATTTCTATCTTGTGCACAGGAGCCCATGTACACAGGCACAGAAACACACACACATAGGGAAGACCATGCTCAGATGCACGTATACACACATACATGTACACACATGCCACACAAAGACAGCACAGGCATGTATGTTCCCTCACATACATGGAACAATATGTTTGTAGATATCTGTGTAGGGAGGACAGTGCAGATGGTGGTTTAAACCGAAGTTGGAGTAACTCAACGGGTCAGTCAGCATCTCTGCACAAAGGGAATTGGTGACGTTTCGGGTCGAGACCCTTCTTCGGGCTGAACAAAGGTCTCGACGTGAAACGTCACCTATCTTTTCTCCAGAGACGTTCACATATCTGTTGTGCTGCTGCAAGTAAGAATTTCATTATTCCGTTTCAGAATAAGCGACAATAAAACACTCTTGAATCTTGATAGGCACACACATATTCATCTTCTTTGGCAGTACCTTGAGATCAAGGATGACCTGCTCACACCCCAGTGTTGTGGTTTCTGAGGTCGCTAAGGAGGTTGATGTGGTAACCTTGGTTTTGCAGCTCTGTTAGTTTTGGGTGAATCCCACACTGCAAAGATGTACAGGTGTGTAGGTTAATTTGCTTGGTAAATTGCCCCTAGTGTATGTAGGATAGTGATTGTGTTCGGGGATCGCTGGTCGACGTGGACTTGGTGGGCAGAAGGGCCTGTTTCCTCGCTGTATCTCTAAACTAAACTAAACAGTTGCCAAGTGTTGAAACAAAGAACTGCAGATGCTGGTTAATACACACAAGACCACAAGGTGCTGGAGTAACTCAGCAGGTCAGGCAGAATCTCTGGAGAACATAGACAGGTGACGTTACTCCAGCCCTTTGTGTCCTTTAGAGTTGACAAGTGCCATGTGAGTGGTTGCCCTCACTGCCTCCGCTGCTGGTAATGTGGCAATGTGGATCGCCTTTGTGTTGGGCGGCACTGTGGCGCAGCGGTAGAGTTGCTGCCTTACAGCGCCAGAGGCCCGAGTTCAATTTGGACTACGGGTGCTGTCTATACGGAGTTTGTATGTTCTCCCCATGACCTGCGCGGGTTTTCTCCGGGATCTCCGGTTTCCTCTCACACTCCAAAGACGTACAGGTTTGTAGGTTAATTGGCTTGGTATAATTGTAAATTGTCCTTAGTAAGTGTAGATAGCGTTAATGTGCGGGGATCGCTGGTCGGCGCGAACTCGGTGGGTCAAAGGACCTGTTCCTGTGCTGAACCACCTCTAAACTAAACTAAACTTAAACTCACCTAAACTATTCATCCCACCAATTTCGTTTCATTAACGCCCATCTTTCGCTGAGTTGCCAAATTATAATGGATAAGCATTAGCCATTGGGCGAGCACTCAAGACACGTCCCCACCAGCTACTGGCAAGGTCCTCTGCTGAAGCTTGCTAAATCCTCACCAACTTCTCTCAAGTTTCAGTCTATGTTTATTATTGTCGCACCTACTGAGGCACAGTGAGGAACCTTGTTTTGTATGGTGTCCAAACTGATCAGATATACCATATATAAATACAATCGAGTCAAACTCAAGTACAACAGATAGAGCAAAGGGGAAACTCTTGATTAGAACAGGTGTCAAGGGCTATGGAGAGAAGGCAGGAAAATGGGATTAGGAGGCAGAGATCAGCCATGGTTAAATGGCAGAGTAGACATGATGGGCTGAATGGCCTAATTCTCGTTAGAATACAGTGCAGAATATCGTTCTCAGCATTGTAACGCACCGGTTCCTTAGACAAAGTCCATTATCCATAAGAGGATCGAGAGTCAAGTGCGTTTTATTGTCATATGTCCGGGTGGAACAATGAAATGGGAAAAAAGTGAATCAGACAGTACCCTAGCTTATGGAAGGACCATTCGCAAGCCTAATAACAGAGAGAAAGAAGCTGTTCCTGAGTCTGGTGGTGCACACTTTCATGGACAGGATAGGATATGGGCCAAACAAAGGCAGGTGGGACTAGTGGAGATGAGGCATGTTGGTCAGCGTGGGTGGATTAGGCTGAAGGGCCTGCTTCCACGCTGTATAATGTTATGTCTTATGTTCCTGTGAGTGTACCTCTTCCCATAGACTGTGGAGTAACCTGATCTCTTGAAGCAAACCCATTTAATTGCAGCCTTCCAACTTTTGTTCTTTGGGCAGCACGGTGGTGCAGCGGTAAAGTTGGCGCCTTACAGCGTCAGAGACCCGGGTTCGATCCTGACTACGGGTGCTGTCTGTACGGAGTTGGTACATTCTCCCCATGACCTGCATGGGTTTTCTCTGTGTGCTGTGTGTGTGTGTGTGTGTGTGTGTGTGTGTGTGTGTGTGTGTGTGTGTGTGTGTGTGTGTGTGTGTGTGTGTGTGTGCGCGCGCGTGTGTGTGTGTGTGTGTGTGTGTGTGTGTGTGTGTGTGTGTGTGTGTGTGTGTGTGTGTGTACGTGTTAGCATAGGATAGTGTTAGTGTGCAGGGATCGCTGGTCGGCACAGACTCGGAGGGCCTGTTTCCGCGCTCTATCTCCAAAACCTTTCTGCCTCCATCTCTCACAGAATCAACCCTGGCTCGCACGGCCTGGGAAAGGATGGAAAGAACCAGGCCTGGTTCAGAGGCTCTCGGTGAGTCCCTGATCGCTGCTATCGTCTGTCTTTCAAGACCTTCAGAAGCTGCAAGTATGGTCTCGTTTGTCAGGGGATGATACCATGACAGGCCCAGCCTGTTGGCAAGAGCTGAAGCCTAAAGGCAAGTAGGAAACAACAGACAGCAAACAAATTGTTCTGTAATGATCACTGAGTTATTGCTCAACTCAGCTGCCAAATCTGACTGTGCATCTTTAAAGTCTTTATTAGACAATAAAGCATAATTATAGGGATGGCAGACTGCACTAAAACAGCCTGATCTTTCTCTGATATTTGCCTTACACTGATCAGCCATAAATCTGCCCGAGTCTGAAGAAGGGTCCCGACCTGTAACGTCACCTATCCATGTTCTCCAGAGATGCCGCGTGACCCCGCTGAGTTACGCCAGCACTTTGCGCTTTTCCCCCATAAACCAGCATCTGCAATTCCTTGTTTCTACGTAATTCTGACAGCCTATTCTTGGTATTGCTTTTCAAGCATCTTATAGTTTATTCAGATGCAGACTATCTTACCCCATACATTATGCCCACAATCACTCATATAAAGCCATAGTCGTACTGCACGGAAGCAGGCCCTTCGGCCCAACTCATCTATGCCAACCAAAGTCTCATTTTCCTGAATTTGGGCCCTATCTCGTTAAACATTTCCTATCCATGCACCTCTTATAAGGGATAGGCTACAATTGTGAATTTGTGGAATTCTCTGCCACAGAAGGCAGTAGAGGCCAATTCACTGGATGAATTTAGAAGAGAGTTAGATAGAGCTCTAGGGACTAGCAGAATCAAGGGATATGGGGAGAAAGCAGGCACGGGTTACTGATTGTGGATGATCAATGAATGGCGGTGCTGGCTCGAAGGGCCAAATAGCCTCCTCCTGCACCTATTTTCTATGTTTCTATGATTGCTATGTCTGCAAATAGATTGTGTGGAACCTTTTGAAATCCTTGCATGGTTACTGCTTGGTTGATTAACTGCAGGAGAAAAGCATCTTCGTAAGACAAGTAAAACACAAAGTACTGCCTAACTCAGTGGGTCAGGCAGCATCTGTGGAGGGAATGGACAGGTGACGTTTTGTGTTGGGGCCCTTCAGTCGTCTGTCCGTTCCCTCCACAGAAGCTGCCTGACCCGCTGAGTTCCTCCCGCACTTTGTGCTTTGCTCAAGATTCCAGCATCTGCAGTTCCTTGTGTCTCACTTTGTACCGGACTCTGTGGAGTCCCCAGAGTACAGCCATTGTTATAAGACAAGAAACACAGCGGTCAATTTGGACGCAGCACAATATCACAATAACACAATATCTTATTCTCGGAAGGTAGACACGAAATGCTGGAGTAACTTGGCGGAACAGGCAGCATCTCTGGAGAGAAGGAATGGATGATGTTTCGGGTCGAGACCCTTCCTCAGAGTCAGGGGAGAGGGAGACATTGAGATATGGATGGGTAAGGTGTGAAAACACAGATCAAAGAGGATGTTAATCACGGAAATGTAAAATGGTCTTGACCGAAAAGTCACCCATTCCTCCTATCCAGGGATGCTGCCTGTCCCTCTGAGTTACTCCAGCAATTTGCCTCTATCTTCGATGTAAACCAGCATCTGAGGTTCCTTCCTACTAATTCTCTGTATTGTTTGAGGGATAAATATCGACCAGAACATCACAGATATCTTCCCTGCTCTTCTTCTCGATGTCCATTAGGAAGTAACAGTGTTCTTGCTAATCATACACCAGCTCTCAATTGATCAATTCCTTACTTTTAGAATTCTCATCCTGTTTTCAAGCTTACGTTTCTAGAGTCAAGACTGTTTCATTGTCAAATGTACCGTCAACAGAACAATGACATTTTTACTTGCACCAGCGTAATAAGTCTGTAAACACAGTTCTCAATAGATAACTTAATAAACCAAAAAAAAATTCAATACATTTTTTTAAACTAATTTTAGATCAAAAACTTTTTCAGGATGTGGATCTGTGCAAAGACATAATTTAGACAATAGACAATAGACAATAGGTGCAGGAGTAGGCCATTCAGCCCTTCGAGCCAGCACCGCCATTCAATGCGATCATGGCTGATCACTCTCAATCAGTACCCCGTTCCTGCCTTCTCCCCATACCCCCTCACTCCGCTATCCTTAAGAGCTCTATCCAGCTCTCTCTTGAAAGCATCCAACGAACTGGCCTCCACTGCCTTCTGAGGCAGAGAATTCCACACCTTCACCACTCTCTGACTGAAAAAGTTCTTCCTCATCTCCATTCTAAATGGCCTACCCCTTATTCTTAAACTGTGGTCCCTTGTTCTGGACTCCCCCAACATTGGGAACATGCTTCCTGCCTCTAATGTGTCCAATCCCCTAATTATCTTATATGTTTCAATAAGATCCCCCCTCATCCTTCTAAATTCCAGTGTATACAAGCCCAATCGCTCCAGCCTTTCAACATACGACAGTCCCGCCATTCCGGGAATTAACCTAGTGAACCTACGCTGCACGCCCTCCATAGCAAGAATATCCTTCCTCAAATTTGGAGACCAAAACTGCACACAGTACTCCAGGTGCGGTCTCACCAGGGCCCGGTACAACTGTAGAAGAACCTCTTTGCTCCTATACTCAACTCCTCTTGTTACGAAGGCCAACATTCCATTGGCTTTCTTCACTGCCTGCTGTACCTGCATGCTTCCTTTCAGTGACTGATGCACTAGGACACCCAGATCTCGTTGAACTCCCCCTCCTCCTAACTTGACACCATTCAGATAATAATCTGCCTTTCTATTCTTACTTCCAAAGTGAATAACCTCACACTTATCTGCATCTGCCATGTATCCGCCCACTCACACAACCTGTCCAAGTCACCCTGCAGCCTTATGGCATCTTCCTCACAATTCACACTACCTCCCAGCTTAGTATCATCTGCAAATTTGCTAATGGTACTTTTAATCCCTTCGTCTAAGTCATTAATGTATATCGTAAATAGCTGGGGTCCCAGCACCGAACCTTGCGGTACCCCACTGGTCACTGCCTGCCCATCCCGCAATGTTCTTGAACTGATTGGTGTGCCAGCCTTTATCAATGTCAATTTGGACAATGACATATAGCGCAGTGCGGCACGGTGGCGCAGCGGTAGAGCTACTGCCTTACAGCGCCAGAGACCAGGGTTCGATTCTGACTACGGATGCTGTCTCGACGGAGTTTGTACGTTCTCCCCGTGACCTGCGTGGGTTTGCTCCGAGATCTTCGGTTTCCTCCCACACTCCAAAGACGTACAGGTCTGGAGGTTAATTGGCATGGTGCATATGTAAATTGTCCCCAGTGCGTGTGGGATAGTGCTAAGTTGCAGGGATCGCTGGTCGGCGTGGACTCGTTTCCGCACTGTTTCTGTAAATTAAACTAAACTATTTTGGCCACTTTAGTTCTCTCTTCTTCTTTTCAGCTGCTCCTCAGGACCTGTCTTCTTGGCCAAGTGTTTGGTCAGCTGTTAACGGCATTTCCCAATGCTCCTCAAAGCCAGACTGTATTCTGATGACTCTTCTCTTGGGGATGTTTTACTATGTCGAATATTTGCTGTACCTCTAAGCTTCAAACATCGCTTTCAAGTCTGGGGTTCAGGGTATGCAAAACACCTTGAAACCAAGCCAAAAACCATTCTGCTCTTTTCTGACCGTGAGCTAGTTCTTTGCCAAATTCCACTGGATTTCTTCAGGGCTTTGAAAACACAAACTTTTATGATTCATTAAAAACCATGTCCTGCATAGCCTTTGCCTCCACTAGTCCTCCAGTTTGATCTTCAACAGAGAAATGTTTACAAAAAGTCACAAAATGTACATTGTTTGCTCAGTTCAGAACCAATAACTGTTCCAGAAACAGACAACTTCTCATTTATATTTCATGTGCTTTTCAACCAATGCACATTCTCCGCATGGGCTTCCTCCGGGAGCTCCGGTTTCCTCCCACATCCCAAAGACATTTGGGTTTGTCGGTCAATTGGCCTCTGTAAATTGCCACCTAGTGTGTAGGGAGTGGATGGGAACGTGGGATGACACAGAACTAGTGTGAATGGATAATCGATGGCTGGAAATAGACACAAAGTGCTGGATCTCTGGAGAAGAGGAATAGGTGACATTTCAGGTCTTAACCCCAGACTGAAATTAGAGGGGGGGGGAACTGGAAGTAGGAAAAGGGCATGGATTCGATGCGCCGAACGGCCTGTTTCCATGCCGTATCTTTCGATCAACCAATCAATCGATCAACCAATCAATCGATCAACCAATCAATCGATCAACCAATCAATCGATCAACCAATCAATCGATCAACCAATCAATCGATCAACCAATCAATCGATCAACCAATCAATTGATCAACCAATCAATCGATCAACCAATCAATCGATCAACCAATCAATCGATCAACCAATCAATCAATCAATCAATTGCATAAAAGGGCAAATAAATAAAATTAATAAAAAGAAAACTTATGCCCAGAAACTTCTCCCCAGTCACAATAGCGACGTCAGTCAAAGCAGACTACAACACTAAGATACGGCCAAATAGCTCATCAATCCCAACCAAAAATACATTTCTAGGCAACAGTACCTTCAATTGGACAGAGCTGGCATGTTACATTGTGTCAATAAAACCTCTGCAAAAGCTGACTATTTTACATTTAGTTCTATTATCCAATTGCTCTCACTAAGCTTGAGTTCAGCATCTTCGTAGCTTGAGGGAGCGACTGTGCTAATCCTGCGATGTAGTGACCCATGTGCTGAATGCTGGGCTATGTATGTTCTGTAATTAGGTTTATCCTTAGGGTAAACACAAAAGCTTTAAAAATCTCACTGGCCTGTGCCCAAATGTCACCTGTTGCTGGCGGAATAGTGAAACAGTTTAAGGTGGTTCAAGACAAGACATCTATCACTGATCCAGCAGCGCTACCAGGACAATGGGTCTTTAAAGCCAAGATAAGTCTTGATATTTTTAAGAACTTGGAACTTGAAAGCTACAAGATGGCACTGGAAACCTGGCGAGTAGACTCTCTTGAAGAAGGATCTCGACCCGAAACGTCACCCATTCCTTCTCTCCTGAGATGCCGCCTGACCTGCTGAGTTACTCCAGCATTTTGTGAATAAATACCTTCGGGGTGTGTAAGTTTTATTGATGTTGGTCATGAGATAAATATCATTTGGGATGCCAGGAAGAACTCGGGCTCTTCCTCAGAATAGTGTCAACGTACATTTTGACAGCTGCCTCAGAGGGCAGATGGGGGTTTCATTCAAATCCTATTTGCAAGGCATTGCATTTTCCCCCTCAGTACTCGACAGGAAAACCTGACCAGTCTTTGGACTAAGAAATCAAGTCACCGGTGTGTTTCTGACACATCTTTCTCATGTTAAAAAATCACGAGAGGAATAGGTCGGGGAGATGCACAGAGTCTCTTGCCCAGAGTAGGTGAATGGGGGACAAGAGGACATTGGATTAAGGTGAAGGGGAAAAGATTTAATAGGAATCTGAGGGGTATCTTTTTTCACGCAGGTGCCAGAGGAGGTAGTTGAGACAGGGACTATTCCAACGTTTAAGAAACAGTTAGACAGATACATGGATAGGACAGGTTTGGAGGGATATGGGCCAAACGCAGGCAGGTGGGACTAGTGTAGCTGGGGCATGTTGGCCGGTATGGGAAAGTTGGGCCGAAGGACCTGTTTCCACACTGTATGACTCTATCTCCAACGTCTCAAAATTATTTTTATAATATAGTGACCGGAATTTCATGCAGTGGATAAGTGTAGAATAACCTTGGTTTAGTCTACGTCTCCCATCCTTCGTCATCTTCCACCTATATCCCTCCCTCTGACTTTGCATTTTGCTCCATTTCTCTCCTTATCTGATACAGTTTAGTCTCCTTTTCACCTCTAGCCTTTGTCTACCCATCTGCCAAATAGCCACAGCATCTACACCGATTATCACCTGCCTGGCTGTCTCTCGGCCCCCAGCTCTTTGCCAGCTTTCTCCCCCCCCCGACTCCAATCAGTCTGACGTAGCAGTCTAACTTTGGGGTGAAGATACCCCAACCCTGGAAATGTTCTAGTCGATCTTTTCTCCTACCATGCTCCCACCCAATAGGTTTGCCTCTCCTGGGCCAGTTGGTGCGAAAATAGTGACCTCCACTTTAAGTTCAGTTTAGTTTAGTTTAGAGATACAATGTTGGAAACAGGCCCTTCAGCCCACTGAGTCCGCACTGACCAGCGATCCCACACACACTGGGGACAATTTTACATTTATGCCAAGCCAATTAACCTATAAATCTGTACGTTTTTGGAGTGTCAAGTCAAGTCAAGTCAATTTTATTTGTATAGCACATTTAAAAACAACCCACGTTGACCAAAGTGCTGCACATCTGATTAGGAAAAAAAAGAAACATACAGTGGCAGGCAGCCAGACACAACGGCGCGGCCATCTTGAACAAAATGTTTAGTGGGAGGAAACTGAGGATCTCGAGAAAACTCACGGGGAGAACGCACAATCTCCGTACAGATAGCACCTGTAGTCAGGATCACACACAGATCTCTGGCGCTGCAAGGCAGTAGCTCTACCGCTGCGTCACCGTGCTGATAGAAAATGCGAAGGAGTGTTTTGGAGAAAGAAGATTGTGAAAGTACAGAGGGAATAATGAGAGAGAAGTAGGGAGGGAGAGCGTGGGGTGTGGGATGGGAGGGTGGGTGGTATCGTGGAAAGGAATGAGGGAAACTGTGAGCCGAGTCTTGTTAAAAATAGCCCAGCTCCGCGAGGTGAAAGGTGGGGGTTTTCTGCACCACCCAATTTCCCAGTAAATTCCAGGCGCGTGAGTAACGAAAGTGGAACAAAGTGTTAGTCACTGATTAAAAGTTCACACACAGAGGAAAACTGTTATGTGCTGTCGGCCGGTCGGTTTCTTGCATGGTTCTCGCTGGGAAACACAAAGTCTGAGCTGTTTGCTGTTCCACACCAACATCAGCGGAGACTCGTTCATACCTGGAGCAAAGCAGACAGTTTTGCTCCCGTCCAAAGGGAAGAAGAAATGTACTGACCTTGGACGCAGCTCAGCCAAGCCCACCTTGGTTGGTTCCTCAGCTGAAGAGATTGTCGTGCGAGGGTAAACTTGATCGGGCCAATACTCATTGGAGTTTCGAAGAATGAGAGTTAATGTCATTGGAACAGATGAGGGCCGGAGCGGGTAGATTGCGTGAGCAGCTTTTGCCTCGTGTGGAATCAAGGACCGGAAGGAAGAAGTCCGAACTAGACTCGACGTGAAAGGCATCTGCCCATTCCCTCCGCAGATGGTGCCTGACCCACCGAGTTTCTCCTGCACTTTGTGTTTGGCTCAAAGTTCCACCAACTCTTCAGGGCAAAGTCGAGAAGAAATGTCTTCACCCGGAGAGAGGGTGCTTCTTCGGAATTCTTTACCCAGAGAGGGCTGAGGAGGCTCAGTGGACTCAACGCGGACATTCATACATTTTTGAATATCAAGGGAATCAAGAAATATGGAGAAACAAAAAGACACAAAGTGATAGGTGGTGGGGGTTCGATTGGCAGAGGGGTGGAGAAAGGACAGTGATGGGATGATGACATAGAGCTGTGAGCCAAGGAGATAAGGCACGAAATGTGAAGCCAGAGGAAAGGATATAGGTGGAAAGGTACGGGGGGGAAGGAGAAGGATTGTTGTTGTTTGGGTAACTTTCTCCTAAATCTCACAATCTTTAGTCTCGTCTCATCTTTGTCCACTCACCTGCACATCAAACCCCCGTCACCTATCACTCGCCAGGCTTTGTCCGCCACCCCACCTCTCTTCCAGCTTTCTTCCAACCCCCCCCCCCCCCCCAACTCCAATCAGTCTCAGGAGATGCTGCCTGATCTGCAGAGTTGCTTCATCACCTAGTGTGTGTGTTTTTTTGTGGGAACCAGCATTTGCAGCTCCTTGTGACGACAAGAAATATGGAGTTAGTGCAAGAGTTTGTGGTGGTGAAATAAAGGTTCAGTCATGATGTTATTGAATAGCAGAGCAGGCGTGAAGAGCAGATTCCAAGCGAGAGGGGCCGATCGAGGAGCCGCTCCCATTTCAATTTAGTTTAGTTTAGAGATATAGCGCAGAAACAAGCCCTGCAGCCCGCCGAGACCGCGCCGACCAGCGATCCCCGCTCACTAACGCTATCCTACACACACTGGGGACAGTTTTCATTTATACCAAGCCAATTAACCTTCAAACCTGTACGTCTTTGGAGAGCGGGAGGAAACCGAAGATCTCGGAGAAAACCCACGCAGGTCACGGGGAGAACGTACAAACTCCGTACAGACAAGCACCTGTAGTCAGGATCGAACCCGGGTCTCTGGCGCTGTAAGGCAGCAGCTCTACCGCTGCGCCACCGTGCCGCCCTTCCTATGTTCTTATGATTAATTGGAATAGGAGATGGATGCTTAAACCTGATTTTTCACCCATTGATCTAAGCAGGGCTCAGTGTTGACCAGAGATTAGAGTCTATTGCTGGATGGAGTGACAAGGGACACTTGCCACCCCCATTGCATATGCAACACCTGTCTTCCGCTCTCTCTAACAATATTTTTTGCTTGAGTGGAAGGCCGAGGCTGTCATATCTCTGGCAGTCCCGCAGATGATTAATTCAAGTGGAGATATAAGCCATTCAGTGTACAGAGCTGGCCTTAGTCACATTTAGTAATTGCCGTGATTTACTGGGTTTTTGGGCAACACTTCCAGTCAACAAGCAGCCAGTGATTACCTGACCTCAACTCAAATAAACATTCTTAGTTTCTGTGCCAAGCGTTTTTAGCTCATCGCATCGCGTAAGGAATGTGCAAAGTTATATTTAAATATATATAAATAAAGGTGGTCTCCAGTAACCAGCGCGCCAGAGGAGAGGAGCAGAGCAAACATGTTAAAGTCCATTGCTGCATTGCAGTTAAACCACACTTTCTTCACCATTTGGGCACCTGCACGCCTTTATAGTTTCCACTGCTTTCTTTTTCTACCTGTGCCTCGGGGTGATTGCAGAAGATTAATCAAGAATCTTTCTTAAGAAGCGATCTTCACTGGAGTTTTTGCCATTCGGCATCAACCAGTGTCCTGCCTACAACATGGATGTTGGGCAATTTGGAGATCCAAGATGGCGCCCAAGCCTGGCGACTCTTTGTGTGCTAGTCACAGAGGTGGATCCGCAGTCACGCATGACAATTGCCCCGCTCTTAAATCTCTATTTGTATACTGTACATTGTAATCATTTATTGCCTTTCCCGAAACGTCACCCATTCCTTCTCTCCAGAGATTCTTCCTGTCCCGCTGAGTTACTCCAGCATTTTGTGTCTATCTTCAGTGCAAACCAGCATCTGAAGTTCCTTCTTACACATTGTCTTTCCGCTGACTGGTTAGCATGAAGCAAAGGCTTTTCACTGTACACGTGACAATAAACTCAACTCAAGTAAACTCTTTTTCAATGCATGCTTTTCTATCTGTTTCTTTATTTCAAAATTATATATAACAATGGCATTGATCTTCCGTTCATTTTTGCTTGTGATCCCATTCTCTGGAACTTCAAAGTGCTCTGGAGCCTGGGAGTTACTTTGTGAAATACAATAAGCTTACTTTACAACAGGAGGTTTAGATTTAGGTTTAGCTTAGGTTTAAGTTCAGGTTTAGGTTTATTATTGGCACATGTACCAAGATACCATGCAAAACAATTAAATCAGGTCATGCTATACATCAATACATTCCACACAAACTCAAGTTTAGTTTAGTTTAGTTTAGGTTAGTTTAGAGATACAACGCAGAAACAGGCCCTTCGGCCCACCTAGTCCATGCCGACCAGCGATCACCCCGTACATTAACACTATACTACACACTCCAAGGACAATTTACACCCACACCAAGCCAATTAACCTACAAACCTGTACATCTTTGGAGTGTGGGAGGAAACGGAAGATCTCGGAGAAAAATAGGAAAAGCCAAGGTGGGGGGGGATACAGATTGCAGAATGTAGTTCTCAGCATTGTAGCTCAACAATTCCAGAGACAAAAGTCCAATGTCCGTAATGGGGGTAGAGATGATTCGGACATTACCCTAGCTTTGGGAAAGTCTGTTCAGATGCCTGATAACAGAGGGGAAGAAGCTGTCCCTGAGTGTGGTGGTGCAGCTTTGAAGCTTTTGTATCTTCTGCCCGACGGCAGTGGGGAGAAGAAGAAATGGGATGTGGGAAACCAGAATGGGAAAGTTCTACAAGTAAAGATGACCCCATTTTAGTTTTTCCTGAACACCTTGCTCTTCTGTCACTCGTCTTCGGGGTCTTTGGGTTTGAATCATTGAGAACTTTGGTCAGAGCCTTTGAGAGTTTTGATAAGGGTCCTGAGATGCTTTCAATGCTCCCAAAGGTGGCCTTATCTGAGCATCTTTTCTGAAAGACACTTGTTCTGAGTATTTTACATTTTTATCTAGTGTTTGCCTCAGGTCGTTGCCTAGGAACTAAATAGGACTTCTAAATCCCAAATAGAAAATGGAAGGGGTGCATCTAACTAGATGTGGCGTAGTGGTGCAGCTAGTAGAGCTGCTGCTTCTCAACGTCAGAAACCCAGGTTCGATCCTGACTATCTACGTGGAGTTTGCACGTTCCCCCCGTGACAGCACGGGTTTCCGTGGGATGCTTTGGTTTCCCAAAGACGTGCCGGATTATAGGCCCTGGTGCATTGGGAGTGGATGGGAAATTGGGATAACATCGAACTAGTGTGAATGGGCGACTGATGGTCGGCGCTAGCTCGGTGGAAAGAAGGGCTTGTTTCCGCGCTGTATCTTTCAATCAATCAATCGAAACTGGGAAGTGGCCATTTTGATCTGCCTCAGATTTCTTAAAGGCTAAAAAAAAAATTAAAAAATCATATCTTTCACGGAGCAGGAGATCTCTACCTCGTTTCCAACGGGGATGAGAAGGATTCGGAGAGCGGCTTGGGTCGCGGGGTTGCAGGTGGTAAAGAGAGACAGGGAATTGCAGCCTTACCTTGAACCAAAATCTCGAGTTGTTCGCGAAGCAGCAACCCTCTCCCCGACTGGGGCTGGCGAGAGCAGGCGCTCCCCGTAAATCCAACGAGGACAAGGGTAGCAAGATAGGTTTCAAAGCGAACAAACGGCAGCAGTTGCCTCGCCTGTCGAAGACGCAAGGGTCGACTAACGGGAGGGAATGGGGGGGGGGGGGGGTGGGAGGAGTGGAGGGGGGGGGGCGTGCAATGGGAACCGGGGAAGGTGGGGCTGGCAGAGAGCTTACAGACGACAGCGGTCGCAGAAACCCTGGGCGAGAGGGACGGTGATGAGAACGGAACATGTGTCACTGGGAGTTACCATTGTCGGACTAAGGCTTTAGCAGGCAGGACACACTGAGAGAGGGGTGGGGGGGGGGGGGGGGTGGGGGAGTGTGGAACAAGGACTGCTCAGAGCCACTGCTGTCAGGATTTGTTCAGCGGAGCCCGCACCTGCCAACAGACCGACGGTGCAAGGACAACTGGAGAGGACATTCCCCAAGGTCATCACTGAACGGCTGAAGCAGATTTGGTGGAATTCTCTCCTGCTGCCATTCCTGCCATTTGCACCGTTCAAGAGGAAGGACAAAAGCACAGGCAACGTGAGGGAGTGTGGAAACCCTGGGCATTGTCACAGCCCCTCGATCAATCCTCCATCTTCTGGCTCGTTGGAACCTGCAGTTGCAGTTACAGTTGTAGAAACCTGTGAAAACATTTTCACTCAGAGAGTTGTGAATCTGTGGAATTCTCTGCCTCAGAGGCCAATGGGGGCCAATTCTCTGGATGCTTTCAAGAGAGAGTTAGATAGAGCTCTCGAAGATAGCGGAGTCAAGGGATATGGGGAGAAGGCAGGAACGGGGTACTGATTGTGGATGATCAGCCATGATCATGGTGAATAGCGGTGCTGGCTCGAAGGACCGAATGGCCTTCTCCTGCACCTATTGTCTACTGTGAGCTGCAAGCAAGAATGTCTTGTTCTCGCTGGGGCTTATGACAATAAAACACTGTCGACTCTTGACAATAGACAATAGACAATAGGTGCAGGAGTAGGCCATTCGGCCCTTCAAACCAGCACCACCATTCAATGTGATCATGGCTGATCATTCTCAATCAGTACCCCATTCCTGCCCTCTCCCCATACCCCCTGACTCAAGGGTCTCGACACGAAGGTCAGGATCGAAACCAGGTCTCTGGCGCTGTGAGGCAGCAGCTTTACGAGCTGCACCACTGTGGTGCCCTGGGACAGAGGGAGAGAGGGAGGGAGGGAGGGAGGGAGGGAGGGAGGGAGGGAGGGAGGGAGGGAGAGAGGGAGAGAGGGAGAGAGGGAGGGAGGGAGAGAGGGAGAGAGGGAGGGAGGGAGAGAGGGAGAGAGGGAGGGAGGGAGGGAGGGAGGGAGGGAGGGAGGGAGGGAGGGAGGGAGGGAGGGAGGGAGGGAGGGAGGGAGGGAGGGAGGGAGGGAGGGAGGGAGGGAGGGAGGGAGGGAGGGAGGGAGGGAGAGAGGGAGAGAGGGAGAGAGGGAGAGAGGGAGGGAGGGAGGGAGGGAGGGAGGGAGGGAGGGAGGGAGGGAGGGAGGGAGGGAGGGAGGGAGGGAGGGAGGGAGGGAGGGAGGGAGGGAGGGAGGGAGGGAGGGAGGGAGGGAGGGAGGGAGGGAGGGAGGGAGGGAGGGAGGGAGGGAGGGAGGGAGGGAGGGAGGGAGGGAGGAGAGGGAGAGAGGGAGGGAGGGAGGGAGGGAGGGAGGGAGGGAGGGAGGGAGGGAGGGAGGGAGGGAGGGAGGGAGGGAGGGAGGGAGGGAGGGAGGGAGGGAGGGAGGGAGGGAGGGAGGGAGGGAGGGAGGGAGGGAGGGAGGGAGGGGTGGGAGGGGTGGGAGAGAGGGAGAGTGGGAGAGTGGGAGAGTGGGACTCTCTCATTGTCATATATTCCTGCAATGGAACAATGAATTTCTTACTTACTGCAGCTTAACCGGCCCGTAAATAAAGTAATGTGCACATAATATATAATAATAAAAAATGCAATAAATAATTGTAATAGGCCACTGTAATAGTGCAAAAAAACCCCGGCCCACAGTGCAGCCAAAGACAGTCCATAGAAGTTTGTAGCTGCTGGGGTTTAGTGCTGTGTGGGGTTCTAGTGGAACCACCAGACTATTATAAAAAATTCTTCTATTCCATTAATGTTCATTGAGAAAGGAAATTTGCTCTCTAGATTTGGATGAACTCATATGTAACGTCAAAGCCACCAACAAATAGACGGAATGTGTGGGAAGGAACTGCAGGTGCTGGTTTCAGTCGAAGATAGACACAATAAGCTGGAGTAACTCAGGGGAACAGGCAGCGTCAGTGGAGAGAAGGAATGGGTGACGTTTCGGGTCGAGACCCTTCTTCAGACACAAAAATAGACATAAAGGGGGTCAGGCAGCATCTCTAGAGAAAAGGATTAGGCGACATTTTGTGTCGGAACCCTTCTTCAGATTCACCAACACTGTTGGCTCTAATCTGCCTCTGAATTGATCTAGCCAAATCACTGTGTCAAAATGCCTCTGGTAATTCCGTCACCACTGACTGTGGCTGCACAACAGGCTGGTTCATTACTCAAGTGTGGGAATACTGGCCTTTCCAGCAAAGTTGGCATCTCATAAAGCATCTCATAGAAAACAACAAAACTTGATGTTATTATTGCACAAAACAAAGGCAGATGTCTCGTAGCGACTGACAAATTGGACCCAAAATGGTCGTAGTCAGTGAAAGAGGGGAGAGATTAAAGAAAGCCGTTTTAAAGGCGAGATGGAGGTGCAAAGATGGACAGAGAGTTTCAGATCGTACAACGTGGTCAAATGCCGTTGGGAATGACGCGAAAGATTACAGACACGGGATATTGGTACGCCATTCCAGCTAGACATATTCAACAAAAGCAACATCCAACAGTGCCAAGATGACAGCTACTTAACACCGCAGAAAATGACATTTCACACGATCAAACCCCGAAAACCTTGCACTTTACAAAATTAGGGCGTAGGGCAACAAAAATGTAAATCTGTTGTGCAGCTTGAATGTGTCAGAGTCAATTGCCAACTCCCTTGGAATGTACAGTTCATGTAAGGCTTGGCGAGATGGGAAGACTGAGAGATTTTCTTGTCCGACTCAAGTGGTTCCAATTTAAAACGGTGTTAACTCCAGAAAATGGGATGGAGGAAGGCAGGTTTCGTCTCTGTTGCTATTTCTTGCTTGAGGCTGCATTGGCCTTGTGTGATCACAGGGGGATGAGATGCTGGGGACTTGTTAAGGGCTGGTGACGGATGGAGTGCTCTCAAGAAATTCATGTCCAAGCTGCTCACAGGCAAAACACTTTTTTTTTTTAAAGCAAAACTATGTGGCATTTACAATGTAAAATGAATCAAAGTGCTTCACAGGAGCACTTTTTAAATGCATTTGGCATTGAACCAGATCGTGATATTTAGAAAAACAAGGACAGCGTGGACTCGGTGGGCCGAAGGGCCTGTTTCCATGCCGTATCTCTAAGCCAAACTAAATTAAAGCTCACCTAGACTCCTTAGATTGCACTTTCCAAATCCATGACCACTACCAGCTATAAGAATAAGGGCAGCAAAAGCGTGCGAACACCATCATCTGAAACTTGCCAAGCCACACACCATCCTGACTTGGAAACATATAGGAGTCTCAACTCGAAACGTCACCTATTCCTTTTCTCCAGAGATGCAGCCTGACCCGCTGAGCTATTCCAGCTTTTTGTGTCTATCTTTGGGAATATACAACCGTTCCCATCACCATCGTTGGGGGGAAAATCCTGGAACTCCTTCCTTCACGACATTGTGGGTGTACCCACCACTCAACCATTGCAGTGGTTTAAGAAGGCATCTCACTGCCTTCTCAAGGGCAAGTCAGGAAGGGTAATTAAACGCAGGAAGTGAACCCCACTTCCTTTGAAAGAATCTTTTTAAAATAAATGCAATTTTTGACTAAAATTAGGATAAAATTCGCCTTCAAATTCATGAACTTCAGCCCGGTGGCACAGCGGTAGAGTTGCTGTCTTACAGCGCTAGAGACCCGAGTTCGACCCAGATTATGGATGCTGTCTGTGCAGAGTTTGCTCGTTCTCCCTGTGACTGTGTGGGTTTTCTCCGGGTGCTCCGGTCTCCTCACACTTTCCGAAGCACAGGGCCGGGTTGTCGGTCAATTGGCTTCCGTAAATTCGCCCTGGCGTGCAGTGTGGAACTGGAGTATTTGGCGATCGATGGTCGGCACGGACTCGGTGGGCCGAAGGGCCTGTCTCCACGCCGCATCTCTAAACGCAACGCGTCCGCTCTTGGTCTCTAAATCAAGCCGATGACTAAAAAAGGTATCCCTCTTTTTCCCCTTTAGTTAGCAGAAGGAACGGAGGGAGGCCTTGGGAGAAGTCAAAAGATCAAAGAGCAGCAGGAATCCAGTCGTTGTTTTCCCCGGTAATTCCCCTGTCAGCTGCACCGCGCTCATGAAAGGCATTGTTGGTGTCAACCAGTCTTTCGGCAGGGCTCTGAGCTCTTTTGTGCTTTGCCCAGGTTGCTAATGCTGCATGCCAACCTGGGGCACGGGACCGGAGCATCTGTCCCCAGCATTCCTCCTCGCAACCCACCGTTTTATTTGATCTGAAACATCCCGTTCCGAAAACGATTTCTTTCCACCGCTGATTTTAGTGCGAGCATTAAAACAAAAATAACAACGCTAACAGCCGCCCTGCAGCCTTTCCATTTGCAGCCTGTTTTTTTGGCAAAACGTCAAGCATCAGCCTGTGAAGGCAAGACACAAGGGAATTTTTTTTTTTAACTCTCTTCAGTTTGACACTTAGGTACTAGTGCTTCCAAACTGGGAGTGAACTGCCAGCGAAGTTGATTTATTGTGTTATGTAGAGGATGGAACGACTCTCTCTTGTCTGCTTGCCTGCCTGCCTCTACGTAGAACATGATGGGAACAGGCTCCAAATTGTCAGGCTAGTCTCTTTACAGTCTCAACAATCACAAATGAAATACAGAACAGGGTAGTGTAACATTTCATTTCTGTTCAACTACATTTAAGTTGTGCTGATAATAAATAAGGCATGAATTTCTTTTTTTGGGGGTATTTCGGGTTCAGATTGTGGCTGATTATTATAACGAAATAATTAATCGATAAGACTTGAACTTTGGGAAATGTTATCACTGAAACCATCAAAAAAAGGACCCCAAAGACCTAGTTAGTAATGAAGACAGACACAAAATGCTGGAGTTACTCAGCAGGACAGGCAGCATCTCTGGAGAGATGGAATGGGTGACGTTTCGGGTCGGGACCCCTTTTCAGACTCAAGGTCTCGACCTGAGATGTCACCCATTCCTTCCCTCCAGAGATGCTGCCTATCCCGTTAAGTTACAACATTTTGCATGTTGCAGTGGGTAAACCAACATCTTGGTGTAAATCCGTGGAATTCTCTGCCTCAGAAGGCAGTGGAGGCCAATTCTCTGGATGCTTTCAAGAGAGAGCTAGATAGAGCTCTTAAGGATAGCGGAGTCAGGGGGTATGGGGAGAAGGCAGGAACGGGGTACTGATTGTGGATGATCAGCCATGATCACATTGAATGGCGATGCTGGCTTGAAGGGCCGAATGGCCTACTCCTTTGTCTATTGTCTATCTGCAGTTCCTTCCTCCATCTATCGCTTGACAGGCTTTGTCCTGCCTCTTGCCCTTGGATCTTTTCCATCTCCACCCCCGCCACCCCCCCCCCCCCCTCCCACCCCGAGCCAAAATGTCACCTGTCCATTTCCATCCTCTGCAAAGATGCTGCCTGACCCGCTGTCTTCCTCCAGCACTTTGTGTTTCCCTCATAATGAATGTTGGAGTATGTTTGAGGAGTCAGAAGCTGGCAAGGAATGTACAGAATGTACAGATTTGTACAGATTTGTACAAATTCTAATCTTCTCCTTTATGGCTAGTCCAGGTAGATGTCTGGTTTTTTAAAAAATCGTTTGCCAAAAATAGAATATCTCCAGCCACCAAGAGAAAATGTCAGGCGATTACATCTGGCCTGGCTTTCTATCATCGTAACTTAATTGGCCTTGACAGTAAATGCCACCTGGCCCTTCAAAGTCACACAGGGGCCTCCCGTGATTTCATTAATCCGCCTTTATCTCCCTGAAGTTACCCACGTGCGTCACTAACCAGTGCACTCCGTTACGTGTCCACTGACACATGCAATCGGTCCCTGAGCAAGGCGGCCATTTTAAAAGTCACTTTCTCAAAGTACCACATACGGCCGGCCGTAGAAAAAATGTATATCACCGGCACCTTATTACTGGTGGAAAGCAAGTGAAAAGCTGGATCATTAACCAGGTGTGTAGGAAGGAACTGCTGGTGCTGGTTTACACCGGAGATAGACACAAAATGCTGGAGTCACTCAGCGGGACAGGCAGCATCTCTGGGGAGAAGGAATGGGTGACGTTTCAGGTCGAGACCCTTCCTCAGACTGAAACATCACCCGCTCCTTCTCTCCAGAGATGCTGCCTGTCCCGCCGAGTTGAGTAACTCAGCATTTTGTGTCCGTCTTCATTATTAACTAGGTCTTTGGGGGGGGGGGGGTTCTTGTTTAGATTTTAGATTTAGATTTAGATTTAGAGATACAGCGCGGAAACAGGCCCTTCGGCCCACCGAGTCCGCGCCGCCCAGCGATCCCCGCACATTAACACTATCCTACACACACTAGGGACAATTTTTACATTTACCCAGTCAATTAACCTACATACCTACATATGTTTTGGTATGAGTGGTAAAATTTCCCAAAGTTCAAGTCTTATTGATGAATTCATTCGTTTCACCAGTTTTGACAAGTTCTTGGCTCTAGGCACCTGCTCCAAGCGGCAGTGTGAGAGAGCGGGTTTTGTCAAAGGGAAAGGTTTCCCAGGGATCAGATGCAGGTGTAACCCATCCCTGTGGTGGGGTAGCATGTCACCACTCACCCGAGCCAGCTCACACCTGAGCAGTGAACGCGAGAGAGCTGGAGGAAAGCCCACAGCAAGGAGCAGCAGATTGTGGAGATCGGGGATAAGGGAATGGGAGGGGCGTGGGGGACTGTGGAGGGGTAGGTCGGAGTCATGATGCGGTGTGGGGTCGGTGAGCCTAGCGGCAGAACAAAACTACATTTACATCTCAGTAGTGGCTCAGAGACACAAGAACAGCGTCAGAGCCGTGCAGCGTGGAAACAGGCCCTTCGGCCACACTTGCCCATGCCGACAAACATGCCCCATCCTCACCAGCCCCACCTGCCTACGTTCGGCCCATATTCCTCTGAACCTGTTCTATCCAAGTAACGGTTTAAAATGTTTCTTAAACAATGCGATAGTACCAGCCTCAACTACCTCTTCCAGCAGCTCGTTCCATCCATTCATCACCCATTGTGTAAAAAAGTTACCCCTCATGTTCCCATTAAATTTCTCCCCCCCCCCTCCCCTCCCCCCCCCCCATCACATTAAAGCTGCAGATGCTGGAATCTTGATCTAATCTGTGGCCTTCTGCCTATCAAAACACCCCTCACTGTCATCACCTATCACTCACCAGGATTTGCCCTGCTCCCCCTCTCTTCCAGCTTTCTTTCCCCCTCCCAGCACCCCACTAATAGTGTGAAGAAGAGTCCCGATCCCCGTTCTCCAGAGATGCTCCCGCCTGACCCGCCGAGTTACTCCTGCACTTTGTGTCTTTTCTTGGACAAGAACCACCTTCTTTCCCATCTCCATGAAGCGAAACAGCGACCATAGGCAAGAAGTCTCGTACTCTCTAAGGGACAATCTGTCTTGTTACTGAAGACGTGATGCATCCATGGATCGTTCCCATGGAAACAATGGGAGCGCAAGGGCAGCCTGTAAACCTTTATTTCAAGTCTCTTTTAAAGGGAAAGATCTTGGTGACCGCACTGATTCTTTCAGGTAGTTCAGTGCCTTTCCTGCAACATTTAAAAAAAAGTTTCAATACATTTGACTGATGGGGCAATTCAGTAAACCTACAACCTCCAAGCCCACCTACCAAACACTGATGACTGGGGTTATGGGGAGAAGGCAGGAGAATGGGGCTAGGAGGGAGAGATAGATCAGCCATGATTGAATGGTAGAGTATAAGAAAATAACTGCAGATGCTGGTACAAATCGATTTATTCACAAAATGCTGGAGTAACTCAGCAGGTCAGGCAGCATCTTGGGAGAGAAGGAATGGGTGACGTTTCGGGTCGAGACCCTTCTTCAGACTGATGTCGGGGGTGGGACAAAGGAAGGATATAGGTGGAGACAGGAAGATAGAGGGAGATCTGGGAAGGAGGAGGGGAAGGGAGGGACAGAGGAGCTATCTGAAGTTGGAGAAGTCAACGTTCATACCACCGGGCCGCAAACTGCCCAGGCGAAATATGAGGTGCTGCTCCTCCAATGGTAGAGTAGACTTGATGGGCCAAATGGCCTAATTCTACTCCTATTCCTTATGATCTTATGATTTTAGGATACTAATGACCAAAGTTAATAGAGCAGAGCAAGATAGACCACTCGACCCTAAAAACCATAGTATGTCATGGCGCCATTTTAGTAGGCAGAAACATTTTTAAAGAAAAATAACAAAAATCTGTGAATTGATAGATGAGATATATTCTACATTTGTATGGTATCACACATACTGTTCCCCCAAAACACTGATTACACTGCGAGAGGCATGGCGAACGGCGGGCTTTGCTTACTAAAATGGCGGACATTAAATTAGAATTAGAATTAGAGATACAGCGTGGAAACAGGCCCTTCGGCCCACCGAGTCCGCGCCGCCCAGCGATCCCCGCACATTAACACTATCCTACACACACCAGGGACAATTTTTACATTTACCCAGTCAATTAACCTACATACCTGTACGTCTTTGGAGTGTGGGAGGAAACCGAAGATCTCGGAGAAAATCCACGCAGGTCACGGGGAGAACGTACAAACTCCGTACAGACGGCGCCCGTAGTCAGGATCGAACCTGAGTCTCCGGCGCTGCATTCGCTGTAAGGCAGCAACTCTACCACTGCGCCACCGTGCCGCTAAAGCTCCTTTGCGTACTACACTTCAGTATAGGCGATTCCGACAGAGTGGTTCATCTTGCTCCTCTAGTATCTTTGCTAATGACACTATTCAGGAGCCTATGGGTGACCAAACTCTGCATCGGGACTCCAGTTTATAATCCAGCTGAAATTTAACAACATCAATAACTTGAATTAAAAAAGTATCTCGAGTGCAATCAAAGCCTAAAAGTGCTTCACAGAATCTATATCAGAGAGCTTTAACTTAAGATGGAGTGTAGAAATAAAGAACTGCAGTTGCTGGTTTATAACAGAGATGGGCACAAAGTGCTGGAGTCACTCAGCATCTCTGGAGAAAAAGAACAGGTGATGTTTTGGGTCGGGAACCTTCTTCAGCTTCTTAGGATGTCTTGTTATGTTTGGTCACAGGAATGTTTTAAGGAGTGTCTCAAAGGAGGCATCATAGAATCATACAAATTTTACAGCGCAGATGAAGGCCGTTCGGCCCATTGTCTCTGTATCAGCTCTAAGCAAAAGCAGCCCTGCTTGTTCCACTCACATGCCCTGGTCCCAGATCCCTGCCAATTCTTTATTTGCAGGTACCTATGCAGTTGCATTTTGAGCGCACTGTGGACTCTTGTCTTCCCCTACTGTCTCTTGTCCCGTCCCACATGCTTTATAAGGTCAGTGAGGAATGATGAGGTTTAGAGAGAGAAACGGGGTATCCAAAGGCATGAAAAAAAAACTATGGACGTGCAAGAGACGTGCAAGAGACGTGCAAGAAACTATGGACGTGCAAGAGACGTGCAAGAGACGTGCAAGAGACGTGCAAGAGACTATGGACGTGCAAGAGACTAGAATTGGAGTTTGATGGGACTAGAGCAAGAAGCAAGGGCAGTACTGGAATGGACATTTGGAGCATCTTAAGATGCGATGAAACACCTTCTTAGTCTAGTTTAGTGACACAGCATGGAAACAGGCCCTTTGGCTCACCGAGTCCATGCCGACCATCGACCACCCATTCACACTAGTCGCATTTATTCCCACTTTCTCATCCACTCCCCACAAGTTATGGGTAATTCACAGTGGCCAATTAACCTTCAATTCTGCACGTCTGTGGGATGTGGGAGGAAAGCGGAGCACCCGGATGGAAGCCCGCGTGGTCACAGGGAGAACGTGCAGAATCCCCACAGGCAACACACGAGGTCAGGATCGAACACGGGTCTCCTCTGCTCGTTCAACGGTGCTTAAAGAAGGGCCGAATGTTCCACTGGGAATTCTGGTCAACTCCACTGCTCCCTCAGTCAACACCACCAACATAAACAATTATCCCACTACTGTTTGTAGCGTCTCGCTGTAGGAGATTGACTGGAACGTTTGCCTAAACCCAGCAGTGGCCACATTTCAAATGGACATTTTCAGTGGTGAAGCCTGAGAATGTGAAAAACACTTCGCCAATGCAGATTCCTTCCTAAAGAGGTAACAAATCCTCAGTCACAGAGAGTACCTTGTTAAGTTATACATGGAGGCATGTTAAAAATATATATACCTGGGCATTGGTTTTATTGGGCTGCAACACACAGTCAGCCTTCCAGCAGTTCCATTGAAAATGGTCACCATTTTTAGTTTTTAGAGATTTAGCATATAAACTGGCCCTTCGGCCCACCAAGTCCCTGTTGATCAACGATCACCCTTACATTACTTCTATCCTGCGCACTAGGGACAAATTACGGAAGCCAATTAACCTACGTCTTAGGAGTGTGGGAAGAAGACTGGAGCACCCGGAGAAAACCCACGCGGTCACAGAGGGAAGGTACAAGCCCTGTACAGACAGCACCCCTAGTCAGGATTGAACCCGGGTCTCTGGCACTGTAAGGCAGCAGCTCTACCGTTGTGCCACCGTGCCGTCACCTGCGGCTGGCCATCGCAAATGGACAACTCCGCCTTACTATGGCAGCAGGGACCTCGGCAAATGCACACGTTTATTGCAACTGCGGCCTTCCCGCGAAAGGTGGACGCGAGGGGAAGCCTCATCAAGTACTCAGTGTCCCAAGGTTCTTCACACTCAATGCCAGGCAGATATCTCCACAGCCATGGCGATGTAGAGAAGAGATTTTCCAAGGTCCCAGTCTTGGCTTGGTATTACAATAAAATACAATACAATGCAATATATCTTTATTGTCATTGTACAGGGGTACAACGAGATTGGGAATGCGCCTCCCATACGATGCAATAATTTAATTAGCTAGTCAGTATTAATTTAAACAACAACAACCCAGCGAAACAAATTGTAACAGTTTTAAGACAGAATAAAGTGCAAGTAGATCTGTGCCGGTTCACTGTGCGGTGTGACCATCCGGCTCAGCAGGACCGGTTCATAGCAGCTATGGCCCTGGGGATGAAGCTGTTCCTGAGTCTGGAGGTGCGGGCATAGAAGGCCTTGTATCGTCTGCCCGATGGAAGGCGTTCGAACAGACTGTTGCAGGGGTGTGAAGAGTCTTTGTGGATGCTGGTGGCTTTTCTGAGGCATCGTGTGTTGTAGATGCCCTCCAAGGCTGGTAGCTGTGTTCCGATGGTCCTTTGAGCTCTATGGACTACCCGCTGAAGAACTTTCCTTTCTGCCTCCGTACAGCTGAGGTACCACACAGGGATGCCATGTGTCAGGATGCTCTCTATGGTGCACAATAAAATAATCTTGAGCACAATAAAATTGCTGGAGGAACTCAGCAGGTCAAGCAGCACCTGTGGAGGGAATGGACAGGCGGCATTTTGGGTTGGGATCCTATTTAAGACTGAAGAAGGGTCCATTGCCTCTACTGATGCTGCCTGACGTGCAGTGTTCCTCCAGCACTTTGCCTTTTGCATATAAAACTCCACTGTCGGTGTTCGTGTGTCTGTGTGGAACAGCTCCATCCAAGACCACAAGAAATTACAGTGAAATGTGGGCACAGTCCAGACCATCACACAAACCAACCTCTGTGCCATTGACTCCATGTTCACTTCAGGCTGCCTCGACAAGGCCAGCAGCATAATCAAGGATGAATCTCACCCTGGTCACTCCCTCTTCTCCCCTCTCCCATCGGGCAAGAGGTACAGATGTGTGAAAACGCAAACTTCTAGATTCAGGTGCGGTTTCTTCCCAGCTGTTATCAGGCAACTGAGTCATCCTTTCAACAACTAGAGAGTGGTCCTGAGCTACTATCTACCTTACTGGAGACCCTCGGACTATCTTTAATCGGACTTTACTGTACTTTATCTCGCATTATTCCCTTCATCATGTAGCTGTACAATGTGGATGGCTCGATTGCAATCAAGAATAGTCTTTCCGCTGACTGGTTAGCACGCAACAAAAGGTTTTCACTGTACCTCAGTACACGTGACAATAAACTAAACTGAACTGAGTTACTCCAGTACTTTGTGTCCTTGAATGATTAGCTTGACCATTGCATCCTCAATTCTAATTGTTCCATCACTGGCAACGATGGCTTTGAATGTCAAATCTTTAACCTCTGGAGTCCTCCATTTAAAACTTTGTCTTTCTCTCCTCTGCTTTAAAATGCTAGCTCTCTAGTCAAGCTTGTGTTCATCGTCCCTAATATCTCCTCATATGGATTGATGCCAAATTTTACTTTATTGCTATTTTGGGAACTATCATGGGACACTTGGGTTGAAGGCGCTATATAAAGACAAGTTGTTTTTAAAACCAAGTCTTCCAAGGTTGAGCATCCTTGTGTCAGATATTTTAAAGACAGGACACTTGGGCAAAAAGGCCCCATTCAGCCACTCCCTGGTCTCTGATTTCTAATCACAAAACACCATTTAGCGCCACTTCACATCTAAATATAACAGAGTAAAAAGGGTAATCCCATCGTTATTTTTTCCGGTAATTGCAATTTGATTTGTTGAGGGCAAGTTGCAGAGTGAGTAAAAAGACACAAATTGCTGGAGTACCTCAGCAGGTCAGAAAGCATCTCTGGAGAACACGGATATGTGACGTTTCAGGTTGGGACTCTACTTTAGACTGACTGTGGGAGGGGGTGGGGGGAGGGTGAAAGCCGGGAGAGAGGAGGGGCAGGGCAAAGGAGAGGGAGAGTTTTTGATAGTTGGATCATTTTCAAAGGCCAGAAATAAAAGCAGGTGTGAGACAGACTAATTGAAGAGTTGCAAATTGTGAAGCTAGAGGAAGGAATGTAGAAGGAGGGGGAAGAGTGATTAGCCTGTCAAAACAAGGACAAAGGGACACAAAGTGCTGGAGTAGCTCGGCAGGTTGGGCAGCATCTCTGGAGAACATGGATAGGTTATGTCTCTGGTTGAGACCCATCTTCGGACTGACGTTTCGGGTCGAGTCCCTTCTTCAGATTGAAGAATACAATACAATACAATACAATATATCTTTATTGTCATTGTACCCAGGGGTACAACGAGATTGGGAATGTGCCTCCCATACAATGCAATAATTTAAGTAATTAACAGCAACCCAACGAAACAAAACAGTTGTAACAGTTTTTAGACAGGGTAAAGTGCAAGTTGATCTATGCGTTGTGGCCATCCGGCTCAGCAGGACCGGTTCATAGCAGCTATGGCCCTGGGGATGAAGCTGTTCCTGAGTCTGGAGGTGCGGGCGTAGAAGGCCTTGTATCGTCTGCCCGATGGAAGGAGTTCGAACAGACTGTTGCAGGGGTGTGAAGAGTCTTTGTGGATGCTGGTGGCTTTTCTGAGGCATCGTGTGTTGTAGATGCCCTCCAAGTCTGGTAGCTGTGTTCCGATGGCCCTCTGAGCTCTATGGACTACCCGCTGTAGAGCTTTCCTTTCTGCCTCCGTGCAGCTGAGGTACCACACAAGGCTCTCGACCTGAAACTTCACCTGTCCATGTTATCCGGCGATGCTGCCTGACCTGCTGAGTATTTATACACTGTAAATGGCTCCATTTGTAATCATGTATTGTCTTTCTGCTGACTGGTTAGCACGCAACAAAAGCTTCTCACTGTACCTCAGTACACATGGCAATAAACTAAACTGAACTAAGTTACTCCAGTGACCTCGAATGATTAGCTTGTTGCGAAAACGGTTTGAAGATTATCCGTGCTACCTGTCGACTGACAGCAACATAATCATGCTGGCAGACATGTCATATGTTGATTTGAATTTCACTCCATAATTAAGCACGGCAATTGTAAACACAATAAATTATTTTCTTGGCGACGGGACAGAACTTCAGGCGATAAATTAGTTCATGGAGTTACTCTACATCCAGATTTAACTCTTGGATAGGCACAAAATGCTGGAGTAACTCAGCGGGACAAGCAGAATCTCTGGAGAGAAGGCAACTGAATCATCCTCCCACAACCAGAGAGCAGAGCTGAGCTACTATCCATCTAGGATGTCCCTCGGACTATCCTTGACCAGACCTTGCTGGCTTTACCTTGCACTTAACGGTAATCCCTTATCATGTATCTATACACTGTAAATGGATTGATTGTAATCATGCCCTGTCTTTCTGCTGACTGGTTAGCACGCAACAAAAAGCTTTTCACTGTACCTCGGTACACGTGATAATAAACTCAACTGAACTGAATAGATGACATTTCTGATCGAGACCTTTCTTGTCCGAAGAATCTATTCTTATACTCTTGTGCCTAAGCATAGTAGGATTTTTACTGAACTGTATACAAAAAATAAATGTCACTATACCTAGGTGCATGTGACCATAAAATACCATTGAACCACTGAACCAGTCTGAAGAAGGGGCCTAACCAAACCATCACCTATCCATGAGAGACACAAAAAGCTGGAGTAACTCAGCAGGTCAGACAGCATCTCTGAAGAAAAGAAATAGGTGACGTTCCGGGTCGAGACCCTTCTTCAGACCCTTCGTCACCTATCCATGTTCTTCAGAAATGCTGCCCGAACCGCTGAGTTACCCCAGCACTTTGTGTAATTTTTTCCCCAAGAATATCCAAGATACATTGATTCAACCAGGCTTTCACTTGCAATCTGCTATTGCCATGGGATTTATTCACAAAATGCTGGAGTAACTCAGCAGGTCAGGCAGTATCTCAGGAGAGAAGGAATGGGTCGAGACCCTTCTTCAGGCTGATGTCAGGGGGGCGGGGCAAAGGAAGGATATAGGTGGAGACAGGAAGATAGAGGGAGATCTGGGAAGGGGGAGGGGAAGAGAGGGACAGAGGAACTATCTAAAGTTGGAGAAGCAATATGCTATTGCCATGGGATTCTTTGTGACTGCACAAATACATGCACAAGTACTCTATGCATGCACAAATAGCATCTTAGATTTATACACCTTGGATCTGGGAAACATTCTAAAGGCAGTTGACAGGAGTTCAATCTGCCACCTACTGACACCAAGCTAACGAAGGAGACTCTGGGATGGGAGACTTGATGCTCAGTGAAAGAGTAAGGTTTGAAACACAGTTTAGTTTAGTTTCGTTTAATATCGTTTAGTTTCGTTTAGTTACAAAGAACTGCAGACTCCGGCTTATACCAAAGATAGATACAAAGTACTGAAGTAAAACTCAGTGGGTCAGGCGGCATCTCTGCAGACAAAGGATGGGTGACGTTACGACTCGGGACCCTTCGTCAGACTGAAAGTAGGGGGTGGTGGGGTTGAAGAGGTGGAGGCGAGAAGAGACCAGGACTAATCAAGGCCGGCCAGAAAGGTTTAGTTTAGTTTAGTTTAGTTTGCTTTAGTAATACAGCATAGAAACAGGCTCCTTCGGCCCACCGAGTCCATGACGACCACCCGTTCGCACTAGTTCCATGTTGTCCCACTTTTGCATCTCCTCCCAAAACGCTAGGGGCACGTTACAGAGGAGAATTAACCCATGAGCCCGCACGTCTTTGAGATGTGGGAGGAAACCGGAGAACCCGGAGGAAACCCACGCAGTCACAGAAGAGGAGAAGGTGCAAACTCCACACAGACAGCACCCAGCACCTGAGTTCACAGGAAAAGAGAAGCGGTGACTGGTTTTGGGATGGATTTCCTGAGCTGGAGGTCCCAGGCAGCTGAATAACGGAGGAAATGAAAGGGAATGTGATGTACAGGTGCAAATTCTACAAAATAAAACTCCACGGCCCAACTCTCGGCTGGACTCTTTGAGGCACTTCACAGCACAGGCCTCAATGACCCCAACATTTGTTTCAGATTCCTCGGCTAGTTTAACAGGCGTTGGAACCTGTCTGTAGTCTTCACTGGAAGACAGGTGTGAAGAATTAATTTAGCACATCTGAATTCATTTAACACACTCCGCCAACATGAAAAACGCTTCATTTGCTGAGCCGTCAGTAGTTTTCGAGCCGAGCCTTTTTTGAAAGCCTGGCACAGAGCCAAAGAGAATTACGTGCTCCTCGCTTAACATAATGTTATTGGGAATTTTGTCTGTGTACCAGTTTGAAAAAGCACACCTCCCGATTCAGGGGCAGTTTCTTCCCAGCTGTTATCAGGCAACTGATCCATCCTCTCACCAGCTAGTGCGGTCCTGACCTCCCATCTACCTCATTAGAGACCTTTGATCTATCTTTAATCGGACTTAAACTTGCACTAATTGGTACACCCTCTATACTGTATCTGTACTCTGTGGATGGCTTGACTGAGATCATGCATAGACTTTTCGTTGACAGGATAGCACACACAAAAAAGCTTTTCACTGTACTTCGGTACACGTGACAATAAAAACTAAACTAAACTAGACTTTGTCCAATGAACAGATGTGCTAAAATGTTGAGAACTTTATACTGCACTCTTCCCTTTTGGTCTATCTATTGTACTTGAGTTTTAATGGATTGGATCCATGTTTGGTATATCTGATCTGTTTGCATAGCAAAGCAAAGCTTTGTACTTGTGACAGTAACAAACCTAAATCTAAAGCTAAACCTAAACATAACCCAATCCTAAACCCAAGTGTCAAGTTTTTCCAGCGTTTTGTGGTTCATAACCAACTGTGCTCTGTTTGGGAATGCAAGATGCTCCTGTCAGTGACAGCAATTCAATAAATTAATAACTCTAATACTAGTGCAAAAAAAAGTCCAACGTCCTTAAT
The DNA here is from genome assembly GCF_053455715.1 of Rhinoraja longicauda. NCBI lineage: Eukaryota > Metazoa > Chordata > Chondrichthyes > Rajiformes > Arhynchobatidae > Rhinoraja > Rhinoraja longicauda. The sequence continues at coordinate 23,090,247 of NC_135980.1, read as the reverse complement.
GCAACCAAGGACAGTCCATAGAAGTTAATAGTGACTGTGGTCAGTGTTGTGCAGAGTCCAAGAGCCTAATGGTTGTTGGAAAGGAGCTATTCTTGAACCTGGTGGTTATGGTTCGAAGCTTCTTGTACCTCCCTCCCGATGGTGGGAGTGAAATGAGAGCTTGCCCAGGGTGGCTTGGGTCATTGATGATGGTGGTTGCCTTTTTGAGGCAGCGCCTCCTATCGATCCCGTCGATGGAGAGGATGGTGGATAAAACAGATCCAATGGCACTGTTTCAAAGGGAAGCAGGCGAGATATTCCCATTATCTTCAGATCATCATGTGTGACACTTTAGTTTAGAGATTCAGAATGGATACAGGTGTGGCGCGTCGAAAAAGCCCGAAATAAAGGCGAGGAGCCGGGTATTTCGGGAGCGATGTGTTTAATGGGTTCTCTAGACCAGTCGAGTCTGCCAGAGAGCAATCGTGCCTAAACCCCATCCTTTATACCCGTAACAAAGGGCCACCCCCCTGGACCAGTCCATTCCCGTGCCGAGGGGTCGGTAGTGGTATGGCCCAACCCTTGGGAGCCGCCACACAGGCCCTTTGCCCACAGAGTCCACGCCGACCATCGATCGCCATTTACACTGGTTGTATGTTATCCCACTTTCTCATCCACTAACCTGCATACTCGGGGCAATTTACAGAGGACGCGGGAGAAAACCCGGAACACCCGGTGGAAACCCACGCGGTCACAGGGAGAGAGCGTGCAAACTCCGCCCAGAGAGCACCCAAGGTCAGGATTGAACCCGGGTCCCTGGCGCTGCGAGGCAGCAGCTCCACCAGCTGCGGGCACCGTGCCACCCACACGCTTGCTTGTTGTGATCTCCGCGTCCCTGAACTTCAATAGACTCTTGCGTTGGCTGTGGTGCGACTGGGCTTACATCAAAAGCTCTCCAACAACAGCTCAGTGTTCTCCCCAGTATCTTGGAGCCACTGCTTATCCTCTAATCATTACTGCACTGATATATTTTGGGAATCTTATTGTCCGCCAATTTTTTTCCCGCTTTTCCTGCAGATCCCTGGGATGGCGGGACTGTCATATGAGGAAAGATTGAAAAGACTAGGCTTTTATTCACTGGAGTTTAGAAGGATGAGAGGGGATCTTATAGAAACATATAAAATGATAAAAGGACTGGACAAGCTAGATGCAGGAAAAATGTTCCCAATGTTGGGCGAGTCCAGAACCAAGGGCCACAGTCTTAGAATAAAGGGGAGGCCATTTAAAACTGAGGTGGGAAGGAACTTTTTCACCCAGAGAGTTGTGAATTTGTGGAATTCTCTGCCACGGAGGGCAGTGGAGGCCAAATTACTGGATGGGCTAAAGAGAGAGTGAGATAGAGCTCTAGGGGCTGGTGGAATCAAGGGATATGGGGAGAAGGCAGGCACGGGTTATTGATTGTGGATGATCACCCATGATCACAATGAATGGCGGTGCTGCCCCGAAGGGCCGGATGGCCTCCTCCTGCAACTATGTTCCATGTTTCTATGTTTCTCAAGCAAAAGTGATTATACTGTGCTTCAAAAGAATTCCATTGCCTGTAAGACAATGTGATACATTATAGAAAGCCATTTTTTTCTATCTTCACGTGTGTTATTAATCTGATCTATAAAACTGGCGTTGCTTATAAAACAGCCGTGCTACACTTCTGAAACAAATTGTTTTGGGTGGATCACACTCTGGGGTGCCTCGAGGACGAGACAGTTTATATGCAAATGCAAAGTTTTTACTCAACAAAAGATGAATTGTTTGTCATTTCTCCCTAAGCCAACAAATCTGATTAAGTTGGAATTCAATTTGTTGTCGAGGTCAATATTATCAATTTGAGTTGAGTTGAGTTGAGCTTATTGTCACGTGAACCGAGGTACAGTGAAAAACTTTGTTTGCTGGCAAAGTTATAATATTGACCTCGGCAACCAATTAATTCATCCTAAGAAATGTTATCTAAATCAAAATACAAACATTTTTTTTTTTTTCGAAAGGAGGGTTTTTCCTAAGGAAACCGGCGGTGTCCTAAAAATGTGATGGTATTTTTGCAGTTTGTAAAATTTCTTACTGTTCAAAGTATTGTGAGATGTCGTACCAAACACATCCCTAAAGATGGAGCCATCAAAAGGAACAGACAAATCTAACGGACAGGCAGAGGAAGGGTTCTGACCCAAAACGTCGCCTATCTATGTCCTCCACAGTTGCTGTCTGAGTCACTGGGTTCCTCCAGCACTCTGTATTTTGCCCTTTGAGTTGGGCATTGTTGCCAGCCTAAGGTAAAAGCCTAAAGTCTGAAGGGAGGTCCTGACCCACAATGTCATCTCTCCGTGACCTTCAAAGATGCTGCCTGACCCGCTGAGTTACTCCAGCAGTTTAGTTTAGTTTAGTTTAAAGATACGGTGCAGAAACAGGCCCTTCGGCCCACCGAGTCTGTACCGACCAGCGATCCCCACATATTAACACCATCCTATACCCACTAGGGACAATGTTTACACTTACCAAAGTCAATTTACCTACATACCTGTGCATCTCTAGAATGTGGGAGGAAACCGAAGATCTCGGAGAAAACCCATGCTGGCCATGCGGAGAACGTACAAACTCCGTACAGACAGCACCCGTAGTCAGGATTGAACCCGGGTCTTCGGCATTGCAAGCGCTGTAAGGCAGCAACTCTACCGCTGAGGTGAATGGGAGGAACAGAAAGGGTGAAGGCACAGTCTTTTATCCGGAATAGGGGAATCAAGAACCAAAGGACATGGGTTTAAGATGAGAGGGGAAAAAAATTAACAGCAACCTGCGGGGCAACATTTTAGAAACATAGATAACATAGAAAATAGGTGCAGGAGTAGACCATTCGGCCCTTCAAGCCTGCACTGCCATTCAATATGATCATGGCTGATCATCCAACTCAGTATCCTGTACCTGCCTTCTCTCCATACCCCCGATCCCTTTAGCCACAAGGGCCACATCTAACTCCCTCTTAAATATAGCCAATGAACTGGCCTCAACTACCTTCTGTGGCAGAGAATTCCACAGATTCACCACTCTCTGTGTGAAAAAAAACTTTCTCATCTCGGTCCTAAAAGCCTTCCCCCTTATTCTTAAACTGTGACCCTTGTTCTGGACTTCCCCAACATCGGGAACAATCTTCCTGCATCTAGCCTGTCCAACCCCTTAAGAATTTTGTAAGTTTCTATAAGATCCCCCCTCAATCTTCTAAATTCCAGCGAGTACAAGCCGAGTCTATCCAGTCTTTCTTCATATGAAAGTCCTGCCATCCCTCAGAGGGTGGTGAGTAGATGGAACAAGTTGCCAGAGGAGGTATTGAGGCAGGGACTATATTTAAAGGGCACTCGGAACTGTGCATGGAGTGGAAAGGTTTAAAGGGGTATGGGTCAAACACAGGCAAATGGGACTCGCTTAGATAGGGCATCTCAGTCAGCATGGACTGGTTGGGCCAAAGGGCCTGTTTACATGCTGCGTAACTCTATGACTCTACACCCTAAAGAAACAAAAGGCCGCAGATGCTGGAATCTGGAGCACAAGGCAAACTGCTGGAGGAAATTAGGAGGTCAACGAGTGGGGGGGGGGGGGGGGGGGGGGGAGGAATTGTTGACGTTTCAGATTGAGATCATGCGTCAGCACTGAACAAGCACAATGCACTCTGAACCTTGTGATGTCGGGGTGGATGGGGTTGTGTGCGAGGGTGAGCTTTGAAATTTGTCTCAGTCAAATCTCTCAGGCAGCAGTTGCAGAGTTTTTGCTTTGTCAAGATAATGGCTGGAGGGCGACTGGCACTTTAATAATTTCTGGTGGTCCCCTCTCCTCGCTCTCCCCCCCTCCCTCCCCCCACCCCCCCCCCCCCCGCTTCAGTTAACTGCTGCAGCCCCTCCTGTTCCCTTCTCCTCCCCCCCCACCCCCACCCCCACCCCCACCCCACCCCACCCCTCTCACAATGGGGACCCTCTCCACTGCTGGGGGAAGCAAGGATTCTACAAATAGCCCGAAGAGAGAGGGCAGGAAAGGTTTGCTTTTACAGCTGTTGTCTTTGCTCAGCTCAGTGGAATCATCTCCACCTGTCTTTACTTTAACAGGCAGACAGATAGCGCGCTGCTGGGGCTTGCCGAGATTTATTCTTCGTGGGAACGTGCGTTGCCCTGCCTCCAGTCACGGGGCCACTTTGATACCTCCTCCCCGCAGGAATTGTTAGCATTTCCCTCGTTGGCTTATTATAGTATTATAGAAAGAATAGTAGGGCAGGGATGGAGGGGGAGGAGAAGAGGGGGTGGTGGGAGGGGAGGGTGAGGGGGGGTGGGGGGGGGGGGGGTGAGGGGTGAGATTCAAATAGTCTCATTGACCTTGCAAATTGACATCAATGACAAATGTCAGAAATCTGGAAACGATGATTCATATCACGTTGACTGCCTCCCAAACTCCACATGTTCCAAATTAGAGTTCCTTCTTTTTCAAAGGTGGGGATTGTGGGGTCAGGAATTCTTGGCTTCAGCAAAGCAATATGTCTTGTGTGACTTGTGCTACCCATTACAGTGTCTCCTGTGCACTTCCTTCCTCTGCTTGGTCCTTTCGTAATCCCCCCCTCCCCCCCTTCCCTCCCCTCCCGAACAATGCTCACCTCTGGGGTATCCCGTTCTTTACCTTCTGCGAGGCTGCTGGACCCTCGTGGACTTTGAACGGCGGAAGAGCTGGGAGAAACTGAGCAAATGGCTCCATGTGTCGGCGGGGGAGATAGACATGCCGATTTAGTGAGCTAGAATTTAGATACCAAAACCTTGGAGGTCCACGATGGATTGAAGATTAGTCACCGTGACGGTGTAGGACGCACAGAGAACAATTTGCCCACAGAATGTTCCAGAAATAGTCACGCAATATTCACCAGGTAATATTCCAAACTGACTTTTGATTCAGGCATAAATATTGGCTAGACATTATCACCAAGGATAGTTCGTCACTTCAAATGAAGTGTGACACAGTGGCGCAGGGTAGAGTTGCTACCTTACAGCTGTAGAGACCCAGGTTCGATCCCGACTACAGGTGCTGGCTGCACATATCTTGTACGTCCTCCTTGTGACTGGGTGCTCTGGTTTCCTCCCACACTCCAAATATGTACGGGCTTGTAGGTTAATTGGTTTCAGTAATATGGTAATTGTAAAAATTGTCCCTGGCATGTACGATACTGCTGGAGTATGGGGTTACGATACTGCTGGAGTATGGGGTGATTGCGGGTCGGCGTGGACTCGGTGGGTCAAAGGGCCGGTCTGTGCGCCGAATCTCTAAAGCTAAAACTAAATAGCACGGTGGAGTCCATCTCAACTACCCGATAAAGCAGAACTCATCTTACCCATAAGGCAATGCGGCACTCTGTTAAGACTACATTGAAGTGTCAGCTAGGACCTTATGCCCAACACCCGAGAAGGATGGTGAATCTGTGGAATTCTTTGCCGCAGAAGGCTGTGGAGGCCAAGCCAGTTGATATTTTAAAGGCAGAGATAGATAGATTCTCTGATTAGTACAGGTGTCAGAGAGTTACGGGAAGAAGGCAGGAGAATGGGGTTCGGAGGGAGAGATAGATCAGCAATGAGTGAATGGTGCAGTAGACTTGATGGGCCGAATGGGCCTAATTCTACTCCTATTACCTAGGACCTTATGACCCTGAAGGGGGCCTTAAAGAACCTCCAAAATGAGTTGTGGCTGACAATCAGCCTCCCCTCCCCTCCCCTCCCTCCTCCCTCTCCCCTCCCCTCCCCTCCCCTCACCCCTCCCCTCCCTCCCCTCCCCCTCCCCTCCCCCTCCCCTCCCCTCTCCCTCCCCTCCCCCCTCCCCCCCCTCCCCTCCCCTCCCCCTCCCCTCCCCTCCCCTCCCCCTCCCCCTCCTCCCCTTCCCCTCCCCTCCCCTCCCTCCCCTCCCCTCCCCCTCACCCTCCTCCCTCTCCTCCCCTCTTCCTCCCCTCCCCTCCTCCCCTCTCCTCCCCTCTCCTCCTCCTCCCCCTCCTCCCTTCCTCCCCTCCCCTCCCCTCCCCTCTCCCTCCCCTCTCCTCCCCTCCTCCCCTCCCCTCCCCTCTCCCTCCCCTCCCCCTCTCCTCTCCTCTCCTCCCCTCCCCCTCCCCCTTCTGCAACTGACCATCCTTTCCCCCCTCCATGTGATTACACAATACAGCCAATCCCATTTCCAATTTGGGTGCGAGAATTGTTATTTCTGCAATATTAAATTGCACCCTCTTCGTTGGAATTGTGGGACAAAGGAAAGGAAGAAACCAAAAGGTCTGGAAGATGTGCAGAAAAAAAAAATCTGAGCCCTGTGTGTATGGGATTGATTAAGCGCACTATTAAAGATGTCATAACAATGTATTTAGAAAACAGTGACAATGTCTTTGGAAAATGATTGATCAAAGTCAGCATGGATTTATGGAAGGGAAATTATTCCTGAATTCCCCCCAAAAATGCATTCGGATAGTTACATGGATAGGAAAGGTTTACAGGGACATGGGCAAGTGGGGCCAGTGCAGATGGAGCATCTTGGCTGCCATGGGCAAGTGGGACCCAGTATAGATGGGGCATCTTGTCACCATGGGCAAGTGGGACCAGTATAGATGGGGCATCTTGGTCGCCATTGGCAAGTGGGACCAGTGTAGATGGAGCATCTTGGTCATCATGGGCAAGTGGGGCCAGTGTAGATGGAGCATCTTGGAAATATTAAGACGCTTTCTCGTTCCTGCTCGCCGGACCTGGAACATCTAACTATCTCATGCCGACCATTCTACCTACCCCGGGAGTTCAGCTCGGTGATCATCACAGCCGTCTATATCCCACCGCATAGCTGGACACCGACGTGGCACTGTCAACCCTACATGGTGTGTTGTGTCAACACCAAAACAAGAACCCTGATGCGGCTATGCTGGTGGCTGGAGACTTCAATAGGGGAAATCTCAAAAAGGTCATGCCCCAACTTCTACCAACACATCACGTGTGTCACCCAGGGAGGAAAGAACTTTGGACCTCTCTCCTTGGCAAAGTCCGTTCAGGAAAGGCTACAAGGCCGTTTCTCTCCCTCCCTCTTTGGAAAATCTGACCACGCTGCCATTTTCCTGCTGCCGGAGGACAAACAACAGATAGTAGAAACATAGAAACATAGAAAATAGGTGCAGGAGTAGGCCATTCGGCCCTTCGAGCCTGCACCGCCATTCAATATGATCATGGCTGATCATTCAGCTCAGTAGCCTGTACCTGCCTTCTCATCCATACCACCCGATCCCTTTAGCAAAAAGGGCCACATCTAACTACTCCCTCTTAAATATAGCCAATGAACTTGGCCTCAACTACCTTCTGTGGCAGAGAATTCCACAGGCTCACCACTCTCTGTGTGAAGAAATGTTTTCGTCATCTCGGGTCCTAAAAGACTTCCCCCTTATCCTTAAGCTGTGACCCCTGGTTCTGGACTCCCCCAACATCGGGAACAATCTTCCCGCATCTAGCCTCTCCAACCCCTTAAGAATTATTATATGTTTCTATAAGATCCCCCCTCAGTCTTCTAAAATTCCAGCGAGTACAAGCCCAGTCTATCTAGTCTTTCCTCATATGTAAGTCCCGCCATCCCAGGGATCAATCTGGTGAACCTTCTCTGTACTCCCTCTAGTACGGGAAGCAACAGTGACGAGGGACGTAAAGCGGTGGGCTGACCATTCAGAGGCCATGCTGCAGGATGCACTGAGCGAAGTCGACTGGAACATGTTCCAAACAAGTTCCAGAGACGTAAATGAGTTTGCGGAAGCGGTTACAGACTTCATTGCCACAATAGCCGATACCATCATCCCCACGGTAAGGGTCAGTATCTTCCCTAACCAAAAACCCTGGGTGGACAGGTCTATTCGCGTGGCCTTGAATGCTCGCACCGCTGCTTACAACTCCGGCCTGGCATCCGGCAACATGGACGACTACAAGGGAGAGTCCTACCGACTGCGAAGGGCAGTGAAGGATGCAAAAAGGAGGTACCGTGACAAGATGGAGTCACAGATGGAGCAGCAGGACACCAGGCGCCTTTGGCAGGGGCTACGGACAATAACTAGCTACAGGTCCAGCACCCCCTCAACCGGAAGTGCCGGCTCCTCCTTAGCTGATGACCTGAACTCTTTTTATGCACGGTTTGAGACGGGTAACACCACCAGCTCGCCGTCTAAAAACAGCACCGAAGGGGCGCTGGCTAGCGAGGCTGGAGGGGGATCCACCGCCGGGGATGTGCACACATTCTCGGTGTCCGAGCAAGAGGTGAGGTGGGCTCTGACACGCGTACTAAAGTCTTGTGCTACTCAGCTTGCTCCAGTGCTCACCACAATATTCAACCTCTCCTTGGCAAAGTCCGTGGTCCCTGCATGCTTCAAAAGATCCATCATTGTACCGGTGCCAAAGAATGCCTCTCCAGCGTGTTTAAATGACTACCGACCGGTGGCCCTCACCTCGGTTGTCATGAAATGCTTTGAGAGGCTAGTCAAGAAGCACATCTGCGCCCTCCTTCCTCGCAACATGGACCCACTACAGTTCGCATACCGTCCGAACAGGTCCACGGATGATGCGGTCTCCCAGGTTCTACACACCGCTCTCTCTCATCTGGACAGCCAGGGGGGCTATGTGAGGATGCTGTTCATTGACTTTAGTTCAGCATTCAACACAATAGTCCCCAGCAGACTGGTTGAGAAGCTGCTGGAACTGGGGATTAGCACCCCTCTGTGTGCCTGGGTCCTGGACTTTCTCACTGCCAGGCCCCAAGTGGTCAGGATGGGGGAACACACATCTAGCTCCCTCAACCTGAACATAGGATCCCCCCAGGGCTGCGTCCTTAGCCCCCTACTGTACTCCCTGTACACACATGACTGTGGGGCCAGGTTCAGCTCAAACTCCATCATCAAGTTTGCTGATGACACTGTGGTGGTGGGCCGGATCTCCAACAACGATGAGAAGGCCTACCGGGAGGAGGTGGCTGATCTGGCACTCTGGTGTCAGGACAATAGCCTCCTCTTGAATGTCACTAAAACAAAGGAGCTGATTGTGGACTTCAGAAGGGCTAAACATCCAAGGACGTACACGCCACTGGAGATAAATGGGTCTATTGTGGATAGGGTGAGCAGTTTTAAATACTTGGGAGTCCGCATCGCAGAGGATCTGACGTGGGCAACGCACATTGCCGCACTGGTGGGTAAGGCTAAGCAGCGCCTTTACCACCTTAGACAACTGAGGAAATTCAGAGTGTCTCTGAGGATCCTTCATTGCTTCTACTCTGGGGCTGTAGAGAGCATCCTGTCCGGCAACATTACAGTCTGGTTTGGGAACAGCTCTGCCCAGGACAGGATGGCCCTGCAGAGAGTAGTGCGTTCGGCAGAACGCACCATGGGAACTACACTCGTCCCCCTGCAGGACCTATACATCAGGAGGTGCAGATCCAGAGCAAGCAAGATCATGAGGGACCCCTGCCACCCCAGTAACGGACTGTTCCAGATGCTACGATCAGGCAAACGTCTCCGCTGTCACGCTGTGAAATCGGAGAGGATGAGACGGAGCTTTTTCCCACAGGCCATCAGGACTGTCAACTTTTATAACCCCAGAGACTAAATTTTTGTTACACTAATAGTAACTTATTAACTTTATTTATATGCTGTAACTGTAATTCTTTTTGTGCACAACCCACAGGCATTGCCACTTTCATTTCACTGCACATCGTGTATGTGTATGTGACAAATAAATTTGACTTGACTTGGACTTGGCATCTTGGTTGCCATGGGCAAGTGGGGCCAGTGTAGATGGGGCATCTTGGTCGCCATGGGCAAGTTGGGACGAAGGGCCCGTTTCCGTGCTGTACGACGATGAGAAAGGAAGTTGGACGATTGGCCACGATCACATTGAATGGTGGAGAGCAACTCCTGCACTGTTGTCTGTATTGTCTATGACACAACAAATGGTTGTGGCAATGTGTTGGTACAGAATTGCTTTTGGGGGGTTTTTTCCACCAAATTTTTCCTCTTGACATTCGATTTCAGACAAGACTCTTACCGAAGCAGCACGATCTGTTATTCACACACATTGCAGCCAATGACACAGAGAGCCTTTGAAATCACCCAGTAATTGAATTTAATTTCAGCAGAATCTGACTGGACCCCAAAGGGAATCTTTATTCAATTCCGCTAACAAACATCATTCGAGACCTTGTGACATTACACAAAGTGAATTTTGCTCTGAAACGTATACTAGCATTTACACTGTGTATCCAACCTCACTTATAGAAACATAGAAAATAGGTGCAGGAGGAGGGAGGCCATTTGGCCCTTCGAGCCAACACTGCCAGCTAGATAGAGCTCTTACGTATAGCGGAGTGCAAAATAGAGCTCTTAAGGATAGCGGAGCCAGGGGGTATGGGGAGAAGGCAGGAACGGGGTACTGATTGAGAATGATCAGCCATGATCACATTGAATGGCGGTGCTGGCTCGAAGGGCCGAATGGCCTCCTCCTGCACCTATTGTCTATTGTCATTGTGATCATGGCTGATCCTCCACAATCAGTAACCCGTGCCTGTCTTCTCCCCATATCCCCTGATTCCACTAGCCCCTAGAGCTCTATCTAACTCACTTTTAAATTCATCCAGTGAATTGGCCCCCACTGTCTTCTGGGGCAGAGAATTCCACAAATTCACAACTCTCTGGGTGAAAAAGTTTTTTCTCACCTCAGTTTTAAATGGCCTCCCCTTTATTCTTATGCCCAGTGAAAATGTGGATTCAGTATCTGCTGTTGGAAACATGGCAGCCAATTTGCACTCAGTACATTCTCCCAGATAGCAACAGGGCATCTTATTAGCTAACGGGTAGGAAGTGTCTTCTAGCTCACAAGCACAAGATGGTATCAAGTCAGCATTGTACACCAACGTTAGAAGGCTTCGGATGTTCGGCATGTTCCCAACAATTGTCACCAACTTCTGCAGAGAGCGCCGTAGAAAGCATTTTATCGGGATGCATCACAGCATGGCTCTATTCGAGACCACAAGGAATCGCAGAGAATTGCGGACGCAGCCCAGACCATCACGCACACTAACCTCCCTTCCACTGACTCCTTTAAACACCTCACACTGCCTCGGCAAGGCGAGTGTGTGAAAACACACACTTCTAGATTCAGGGACAGTTTCTTCCCAGTTGTGTTCAGTCAACTGAAACATCCTACGAACAACTAGAAAGCAGTCCTGAAGAAAGGTCTTGACCCGAAACATCACCCATTCCTTCTCTCCAGAGATGCTGCCTGACCCTTTGAGTTACTCCAGCTTTTTGTGCCTATCTTTGGTTTAAACCAGCATCTGCAGTTCTTTCTAATACTGAACTACTATCTACCTCATTGGACTGTGTTTGATCAGACTTTATTTGACTTTATCTTGTATGAAACATTATTCACCTTATTCCCTTCATCATGAATCTGTACACTGTGGATGGCTTGATTGTAATCATGTATTAACTTTCCGCTGACTAGTTAGCACGCAACAAAAGCGTTTTAATGTACCTCGGTACACATGACAATCACCTGAACTCAAACCCCATTTCCAAAACTCTCCCTATTCTTCACAATAGTATGACATGACCTTTGGCATTCACTCCAGTTTCATTTCCTGAAAGACTTGAACAGAACCAGTCTTTGGAAGTTGAGTACAAAATGCAGTGGCAATGGAATATAAAGAGAAGGTTAATTGGCTTCAAGTGGCGCCCAGGGCACGTGCCATACCCTAGGTGCACCACTGCATATAATGCAAAGACTTTATAAGGCACTGGTCAGTCTGCATTTGGAGTATTGTGAGCAGTCTTCAGTCCCATATCTGAGGAAGCATGTGCTGGCGTTGGAGAGGGTCCAGAGGAGGTTTACGAGAATGATCCCAGAGATGATTGGGTTAATGTATGATGACCGTTCAATGGCTCTGGCCCTGTCCTTGCTGGAGTTTAAAAGGACGAGGGAGGACCTCATAGAAACTTACTGTATGATGGAAGGCCTGGATAGAGTGGATGTGAATAGGATGTTTCCACTAGTGAGAGAATTGCCCCTCAGGTTCCTGTTAAATCTTTCTCCCCCCCATCATCTTCAATCTATTTTGCAGCGTAGGTTTTACTAGATTAATTCCCGGAATGGCGGGACTGTCACATGTTGAAAGACTGGAGCGACTAGGCTTGTGAACACTGGAATTTAGAAGGATGAGAGGGGATCTTATCGAAACGAATAAGATTATTAAGGGGTTGGACACGTTAGAGGCAGGAAACATGTTCCCAATGTTGGGGGAGTCCAGAACAAGGGGCCACAGTTTAAGAATAAGGGGTAGGCCATTTAGAACTGAGATGAGGAAAAACTTTTTCAGTCAGAGAGTTGTGAATCTGTGGAATTCTCTGCCTCAGAAGGCAGTGGAGGCCAACTCTCTGAATGCATTCAAGAGAGAGCTAGATAGAGCTCTTAAGGATAGCGGAGTCAGGAGGTATGGGGAGAAGGCAGGAACGGGGTACTGATTGAGAATGATCAGCCATGATCACATTGAATGGCGGTGCTGGCTCGACGGGCCGAATGGCCTCCTCCTGCACCTATTGTCTATTGTCTATTTTCTTGCAAGCGCGTGAGATGTGCCGACGGTATGATCCAAAAGGTGCCGGGTCGTAAGTAAAGATGTTCCAACAATATGAGGACTCTGTTTAAAAACGCTGTTGTATAATGTTCTGATGAACCGGCTGCACTGTATGTTTTGTGTAGGAAGGAACTGCAGATGCCAGTTTAAACCGAAGATAGACACAAAAAGCTGGAGTAACTTAGTGGGTCAGATTGCACCTCTGGAAAAAAGGAACAGGTGACGTTTCGGTTCAAGACCCTTCTTCGGACCGAGAGTCAGGGGAAAGGGAAAGGAGAGGTATCAATGGCTATGTAGAGAGATATAGAACCAGTGAATGAAAGAAATGCATAGAGATACCATGATGAAGGAAACAGGCTAATGTCAGCTGTGGGCTTGGTGAAAACGAGTTACAGCCAATGTAACCCACCAGTGGAACACTCTAGCACTGTATCTTTTCATGGCTGATCCAAGGGGCATTCAGTAATGTGCCTTCCACCAGAATATAACAAACCTTTGTACATTGGGACAAAAGCCGTTCTGTGGCCAGCTTATTCAAAGGGAGTGCTGTGTGGCAGGTGCGACGAGCTCGTCTGGAAACATTCCGGTTGACAGTATATGGCCCTTCACTGGCACACATGGACATCTTCTTTAGACTGCACGAGGAAAAACAGTCTATCCTCGCTGGAGTGGTGCTCATACTGTCTGGAGACTTGCCATGGTCAATGTGTCTCCTTGTTTCACCCCCACCCCCCTTCTCCCCCACCCACCACCCCCACTGTTTGCACAGCTGCCTCATTATCACTGATCCATCCAACGAGCTCAGACAAATGTCCGTCTTTCTTCAGGAAGAAAGTCGCCCTCGTAGGTGTCTTGGGGCAGGGCAGGCGCTGGTCGATGAGCCGCATCACTGCACTCTTACGGTGGTCCGGGCCTCTGGTTGACCGCATGGGCTCATCTTGAATCTCATTCTCGGCCAGGATCAAGGCTGACTTGCTGGCGTGAGTCTTTACAAGAGGCAACACAAGGACAAGAGTCCCGTGGCTCAGACGGACCAAATGTCAGTACAAGTGATGGCCTGCCTCTCTACAAATATTTACCTGGCAGATGCGGTGGACCAGTACGCTGCCCTTTCCTCTCTGATGAAGGCTCTAGGCCGAGGGGATACCAGCCTCATCAATCTGATAACCCTCTTCAAGGTCTTCACATGGAACAGCGCTCAGCGCGATCAGTGCCGCTCGAGAGCCTGGCTGGAGGATCTCAACCCGAAACGTCACCCACTCCATCACTCCAGAGATGCTGCCTGTCCTGACTGAGTTACTCCAGCAGTTCGTGTCTATGCCCAGTCGCTGAGTTCCTTCATCTCATGCCATTGTGGGCTCTAGACATTCTGTACCAGAGTAGTCCAAGGTTAGTGCACGGGAGCATTGATCCGACAGTGGAGTGGCCTTGAATCTTCAGCAGACTTGTGTTGTACCTCGTTCAACAGTGCTTTACAAGGATGAGGGGGGAACCTCATTGAAACTTACCAAACAGTGAAAGGCATTGGTAGAGTGGATGTGGAGAGGATGTTTCCACTAGTGGGAGTGTCTAGGACTAGAGGCCATAGACTCAGAATAAAGGGCACACCTTTAGTCAGAGGGTGGTGATTCTGTGGAATTCATTGCCAGAGACAACAGTGGAGGCCAAGTCCTGGGGTATTTTTAAAGCAGAGATTGACAGATTCTTGATCAGTAAGGGTGTCAAAGGTTATGGGAAGACGGCAGGGGAATGGGGTTGAGAGGGAAAGATAGATCAGCCATGGCAGAGTAGACTTGATGGGCTGAATGGCCTAATTTTGCTCCTCTGACTTACGAACTTTGCACTGGTACGAACATTGGATATGCTTTTCTTGTTGGTAATGCTAAATGCTTAATATAGTAGACACACAGAGTCAGGCCATTTGGCCCAACTTGTCCAGATAACCAAGATCCCCCATCACACAGAGGGCTGTGGGTATATGGAACAGGTTGCCAGATGCACTATAACAACATTTACAAGACAATTGGACAGATACGTGGATAGGAAGAGTTTAGAGGGAATAATGGCCAAATGCGGGCAGGTGGGACAAGTGTAGGTGGGGCATCGTGCGGGCATGAGCATGTTGGGCCAAAGGGTCTGTTTCCACTCTGTATGAGTCTATGACCTGTCTAAGTATCTTTTGAATGCTGTTATAGTGCCTGCTTCAGCTATCTCCTCTGGTAGCTCATTCCATATACCCACCACCCTTCTGAGTGGAAAGGTTGCCCCTCAGGTTCCTATTAAATTTTGCCCCTCACCTTAACCCTATGTCCTCTGCTTCTTGATTCCCCTACCCTGGGTAAAAGACCCCGTGCACTCAAACCTGTTTTGTTCCTCTCATGGCCTCACTTTGTACTCCAGTTCCAAAACTTAACTCAACGAAACTGAATTAAATTAGCTTCTATGCAAGACACTGACCCAGATGAATTTGGAGACAATGGGTCACGAAATGGTGGAATTCTCTGAATAATACCCCACTTTATTGGAGACAAAATATTGGTGAATGTGTCAGCAATGCGGCCCTGCATCAATGGGGGCCTTTAGTAACGGGAGAGGATCATCATTGAGAACAGCCACGTCATTATCCATGCCTCCAGCGCTGAGACGGTGTGTAGGCGAATAAGTGTGCTTGTCCGCCACAAAAGGACCTCTTTTCTCTACGCTTTATTTACAAGCGGTGTGTTGTGGGCTAATGCTTCTGGGCTGAAGAAAGGAAACGTTGGAAGACACTGTGTTAGTGGCAGCGATCATGTAGGCCAAAGCTGGGAACAGGCAGGCCATTTCTTTCGAGGAGCCAACTGGTCCCTCCTTGTGCGCGTCTCTGCTGCACTCCTGCAGCACCTTCCCCCCATCCTCTGACTTTACTCTTGGCTGGGTTAGGTTTAGCCAGCTCTTCACGTTCTTCAATCTTATTTGTATTTGGAGGCCACCGTTTATTGTCTATCCTCTCACACCTTTGAGCTGAGTGACTTTGCGAAGCCATTCCCATGGGATGAGACTTTGCAGTTACATTGAAACCAACTCATTAGTAAACGAGGTAGGGATTAGGTAACAGGCTTGGAGCATCATGGTCATCATTATTGAGACCAGCTTTATTTAATTAACTGAATCTAAATGCCACAGGTGCCATTGTGTGGACTGGACTCTGGATCAACAGTCTAAGCCTACTAGTGTTGGTTGAGTATTGGACTATATCTGGGATGCTTGATATTGTTACAAGAATTATCGTTTACAGCAGACGGGGCAAGCAACAAATTATTCTTTAACGAAAACAACCATTTCAAGTTAAACAGTGGTGCCTGGTACAACAATGTTTCACGGTCATACCATTTGCTTCACTCAGTGCCTAACGTTACGTTCGCACTCATTAGTGGTGCTGGTATGGGTGGCACAGCGGTAGAGTTGCTGCCTTACAGCACCAGAGACCTGGGTTCGATCCTGATTATAGGTGCTGTCTGCGCAGAGTTTATACGCTCTCCCTGTGACCACGTAGAGTTTCATCGGGTGCTCCAGTTTCCTCCCACATACCAAAGACGCGCAAGTTTGCAGGTTAATTGGCTTATGTAAAAATTGTCCCTAGTGGGTGTGATGGAACTAGCGTAGAGTTGATCGCTGGTCGGTGTGGACTTGGTGGGCCGAAGAGCCTGTTTCCACACTGTTTCTCTAAACTGTACGCTGTCGATTCTCGCACACTCCAACGATGTACGAGTTTGTAGGTTAATTGTGCTACTTGTGTTAATTGTAGGATAGTGCTAGTGTACTGGGTCATTGCTGGCATCAGCGTGGACTCGGTGGGCCGAAGGGCCTGTTTCCACGCTGTCTCTAGAGTCTAAAGTCTAAAGCATCTTTGGAGAACGTGGATCGGCAATGCTTTGGGTCAGGATCCTTCTTTCTTTGTACAACCATCTGCTAATCAAAATCCTTCCTCAGCTGTACCTACCTATCACTTGTCAGGCTTTCCCCAACCCCACCTCTCTTCCAGTGTTTTCCCCCATACTACAATCAAACTGAAGAAGGGTCCGAACCAAAACATCACCTATCCATGTTCCCCAGAGAACCAAAACTGGACTGGGCTGCCTGACCTGCTGAGTTACTCCAGCACTTGGTGTCTTCAACTGATTTATCTTAGCGTATGGTTCAATGCATGGCAAAATTCTTAGCGAACCTCTAGCGGCACGTTGGCACAATGGTAGAGTTGCTGCCTTATAGTGCTTACAGCACCAGAGACCCGGGTTCGATCCTGACAAGGGGTGCTGTCTGTACAGAGTTTGTACGTTTTCTCGGAGATCTACGGTTTCCTCCCACACTCCAAAGACGTACAGGTTTGTAGGTTAATTGGCTTGGTATAAATGTAAATTGTCCCTAGTGGGTATAGGATGGTGTTAACGTGCGGGGATCGCTGGTCGGTGCAGACTCGGTGGGCCGAAGGGCTTGTTTCTGCACTGTATCTCTAAACTAAACTAAACTTATGTGAATCGCTGGTTGTAAAACCGTATAACAGTTTTTCATGTTGAAACTTTATATCATGTATGGTCGTGTCGCCAACGTGGAAACATTTCCTCAGGCCACAAAGTGTCTCGCCCTTATCTGATGGCGAGAGGATTTCAGCTTTCTGCAAAAGTGTAAGCGTGAGGTGCTTTCTCTTGGGGTTATCAGTGTGATCAGCCCCATCACTTGAATGCCTTTTACACATCACAATGCATGAACACTGATTCAATTTAACAGCCCACAGAAATCCCTGATTGAGTCCTTTGATAATTCTACTGGGAAGCCTGAAATTTGAACGGATTACCAACATTTTGACTGGAGATCGACTCAACCTCTTTAGCCCGCACCAGATATCTGAAGAAGAGACCCGCCCGAAACGTCGCCTATCCATTTATCCTCCACCAGACCTGTCTTTGTTGAGGCAAAACTCAGAGTGCTGGAGGAATTCAGCAGGTCAGGAAGTATCTTCGGAGGGGAATGGTCAGGCAAAGAAGTTGTCCCGACCCCAAAACATCACCAGGAGGGAAGAAGACTGCAAAAGGAGATGAACGCTGCCCAGTCCATCATGGATCCTCACCTCCCCACCATCGAAGGGGAGTCGCTGCCTCACAGGAGTCGCTGCCTCAAAGAGGCTGCCAGCATCATCAGAGACCCACACACTCATTTCACCCCTGCCATCGGGAAGAAGCCTGTAGGAGCCTGGAAACTGTAACGTCCAGGTTCAGGAACAGCTTCTTCGCCAAAGCCATCAGGATATTAAACGCTACAACCTCCAAATTAGCTCTGAACTACATAGACGTGGGAGCATTGGCTTTGCCTTTTTGCATTATTATTGTTTGTTTGGTGTTATGTGTATGTTTGTGTGTGTACAGTATGTGTGTATACACATATATATACATATATATATATATATATATATAATGCTCAGTATATATATACACTGAACATTTGTTTTTCTCGTATATTATATTGTTTACGGTTTACTATGTTTACATATTCTGTTGTGCTGCTGCAAGCAAGAATTTCATTGTTCTTTCTGGCTCACATGACAATAAAACATTCCATTTCCTCCACAGATGCTGCCTGACCCGCTGAGTTACTCCAGCACTTTGTGATTTTTTTTTTGGTGTTGGAAACCAGCATCTGCAGTTCCTTGTGACCCCCCACCAAATGTACAGATTCTTTTTTTTTTGTCGAAAGGAAAACCGGTTGTTTCTGTCGGGGAGGGGGAGGGGGAGGAGAGGGGGTGGGGGAGAACAGAAGAGTTCATTAAGTGAATGACACAATCCATATTCATCCTTTAGACACCATCCGGTCTTTTAAATAACCAAAATAAGCATCTCCAAGTTTGCTGCATGTTTCCACAGGGTTTGACAGATGTACACACGCCTGAGGGACAATTCCATTACGTCCTCTCTGTAAACTAAGGGAACGGCTGCAAAACTGAGGAGCTCATGTTAAAAACTTGAATTAATAATTGAGGAGTATAATAAGGGCTTGTCCCACTTAGGCGATTTTAAGGCGACTACTGGCGATTTTAAGGCGACTGCCGGCGACTAGGCTGTCGCCGAACGTTTGCCGGGGTGTAGCGGGCATGATCGTGAGGAGTCTTCCAAAGATTGTAGTGGATTGTCGTGGATCAAACGGTTTGAAATCTCTCGGCTTGTCACCAGGCATCGTAGCTTATTGCGGTCACAATCGCATGCCGTCCCCAGGTTTCATAGGTTCTCTTAAGATTTTAGATTTAGATTTTTTAGATTTAGATTTAGAGATACAGCGCGGAAACAGGCCCTTCGGCCCACCGACTCCGCGCCGCCCAGCGATCCCCGCACATTAACACTATCCTACACACACTAGGGACAATTTTTACATTTACCCAGTCAATTAACCTACATACCTGTACGTCTTTGGAGTATATAATGGAAGATGCATTTAGAAGCACATAATATTAAAATAAGCAAAGTCATTACAAAATACCATAAAATGCTTGTGTTTAACGAATTTATTTACCGTCAGGACATTTGACAGGTAGATTGGAGGCGACAGTTTGACGGTCAGGTAAGCGTGGGAATTTTCGCAATGTTTTTAGCCTCAGCCATTACATTTAAAGTGAGCTCCAAACCCAGATATTCAACCCAGAAACCAGATATGCACCCCCCGTACATTTTCAAAGAATGCCCACACACTTTTCACAAAAATCCACTTAACCACTTTTTAATTTTTTTTTTTTAATACAGCTATTAGTAAACTGGAAGTAAATCCAGGGCGGCACAGTGATGCAGTGGTAAAGTTGCTGCCTGACCCATGTTCCATCCCGACCACAGATGCTGTCTATACGGAGTTTGTACATTCTCCCCGTGACCTGCGTGGGATTTCTCCGAGATCTTCGGTTTCCTCCCACACTCCAAAGGCGTACGGGTTTGTAGGTTAATTGGCTGGGCAAATGTAAAAAATTGTCCCTAGTGGGTGTAGGATAGTGTTAAAGTGCGGGGATCGCTGGGCGGCGCGGACCCGGTGGGCCGAAGGGCCTGTTTCTGTGCTGTATCTCTAAAAAAAAAAATCCTTGTTGCAGTGAAGCTTGGTTTTTAAGTAACCCATACAAGGTGTTATAGTTGAAAACTCTTAAGTACTTACCGACTTGTCAGTGATTTCAGCGAAAACCAGGACACCGGAAAGGATTGACAGTGTGGGAATTTTTGCGATGTTTTTGGCCTCACCCATTACATTTAAAGTGAGCTCCAAACCCATATATGCAACCCAGAAACCAGATATGCATCTCCCTTACATTTTCAAAGAATGCCCACACACTTTTCACAAAAATCCACAACCACTTTTAAAATTATTTTTATTAATACAGCTATTAGTAAACTGGAAGTAAATCCAGTTTATTCCTTGTTGCAGTGAAGCTTAGTTTTTAAGTAACCCATACAAGGTGTTATAGTTGAAAACTCTTAAGTACTTACCGATTTGTCAGTGATTTCAGCGAAAATTAGGACGCCGGAGAAGCATTGACAGCATGGGAATTTTGCGATGTTTCCGAAAACGGTGTAATCTTGACCTGATTCGGCATTGTCATGGTCATTGTCATCGGGTAAAAGAAAAGTTCGGCGATCTGCTACGACTTTGACAGTCACCGGCAGTCGCCAAAAAGATCGCCTAAGTGGGACAGGCCCTTACAACTTTACATCTCGGCTGCTGTATAAACTGGCTACGCTCACTGTAAGAAATTTCCAGACCACAGGCTTTTCCCTTCGACTTGGCCTTTGCCCTCCATCAACAGCCCCGAAATAAAATTATCTTCCTCGTGTTGAGATCCCATGGAGCCTTGCCCCTCCCTGTTCTCCTAGCCTCCACCAGCTCTGCAACCGAAGAAGAAATTCACGTTCCTCCATTTTAAGGAGCCGCGAGGAACTGCAGGTGCTGGAATCTTGTGAGAAACGCAAAGTGCTGGAGGAATAAAGGGTCAGGCAGCATCTGGGAAAGATGTGGTCAGGGTGACGTTTTGTGGTCAGTGGGGATCCTTTTTCTGACCGATTCAAAAAATAAAATCCCTCTCCATTTCTTCCCCAGGTGGTACAGGACCACTGAGTTCCTCCAAAACTCTGTGTTTTCCTCCATTTTAAGCCTCCTGTTCATTCCAGATTTCTTAGTCCCACCATTGACAACAGTACTTACATTTTTTTGAGGTGCTAAGTGTTGGTGTTTGCTCTCTAAACCTCAACACCTCCCCACCTCTCTCCCCCTTCCTTCAGAACAGTCTTTAAAGCTTACACCTTTGACCAAGCTGGACACAAGGTGCTGGAGTAACTCAGCAGACCAGGCGGCATCTCTGGAGAACGTGGAGAGGTGACGTTTCGGGTCGGGATGAGGATAAGTGACGTTTCGGGTCAAGATCCGGAACGTCACCTTATCCATGTTCTCCAGAGATGCTGCCTGACCTGCTGAATTACTCCGGCACGATGTGTCCATTTGTGTAATAACCAGCTTCTGCAGATCCTTGTTTCTACCCTTTGACCCAGCTCTTGTTGTGTATCATTGTTGTCTGATTAACCTCCTGGGCTCTCCCACAACATTGGTCTACAGCTGGTCTACCCCAACAGCTGCTGACGACCTTCTACCGCTGCACCATAGAGAGCATCCTAACACATGGCATCCCTGTGTGGTATGTCAGCTGCACGGAGGCAGAGAGGAAAGCTCTTCAGCGGGTAGTCCATAGAGCTCAAAGGACTGTCGGAACACAGCTACCAGCCTTGGAGGGCATCTACAACACACGATGCCTCAGAAAAGCCACCAGCATCCACAAAGACTCTTCACACCCCTGCAACAGTCTGTTCGAACTTCTACCATCGGGCAGACGATACAAGGCCTTCTACGCCCGCACCTCCAGACTCAGGAACAGCTTCATCCCCAGGGCCATAGCTGCTATGAACCGGTCCTGCTGAGCCGGATGGTCACATCGCACAGTGAACCGGCACAGATCTACTTGCACTTTATTCTGTTTTAAAACTGTTCTCATTTGTTTCATTGGGTTGTTTAAATTAATATTGACTAGCTAATTAATTTATTGCATCGTATGGGAGGCGCATTCCCAATCTCGTTGTACCCCTGTACAATGACAATAAAGATATATTGTATTGTATATTGTATTGTATTGTAAATATGCTTTATAGATGCAAGATCACATTATTTCCCGTCTTGAACCTCGCTACTGTTTCTATAATATGATTGAATGAGTCTAAACTACCCTTTGTATGTAAACAAAATGAATATTGAACTCACAGTGCCTCTTTGGAAGGACTATCCAGTCTGTTTTACACCTCTGGCCTTCCGTAATTGTTTTGTTAGTTATTTTGCTCCAGTCAGAAACCCGCCCAAAAGGCACGCTTCACATTGCACCAGAGTAGCTGAAACTCTCTTTATTTTTGTTCTCCCAATGCCTGGGAAAGTCACTGGCACCCAAACCCTGACCATCCACCTCTACCCTGAGTGAGGACTCAATGCACCTTGCTGTAGCCCCATGGGTCAATCCCACTCGATGTAGGGGGACGCAGCTCTGACGTGGTTCACCGACTACAGCCGAGAGTCAGAGTGATAACTCACCACCACTATTTTCGGCATGGTGGCGCAGCGATAGAGTTGCCGCCTTACAGCGCCAGAGACCCGGGTTCGATCCTGACCTCGGGAGCTGTCTCGCGTTCTCGCCGCGACCTGGGTCCTCTGGTTTCCTCCCACACTCCCAAGACGGACAAGTTTGTAGGTTAATTGCCTTCAGTAAAGTTATAGATTGTCCCTACAGTGTATAGGATAGTGCTAGTGTGCGGGGATTCCTGGTCGGCATGGACCCGGTGGGCCGAAGGGCCTGTTTCTGCCTGTATATCTAAACTAAATCTAAATTAAACTACTTCTCAAGGGAACTTGGGATGGGCAATGCAGGTTAGCCTTGTTGGCAATGCTTGGGAACATCTCACGGAAATTAATTAGAGAAAGGAGCCCAATGTAAGGAGTTCCTCTTAAGCAAGTTCGATTCACACTCCCCTCCCTTCTCCCCTCCACACTTGCCCCCTTTCTCCACCACAGATGTTTCACCAGTTCCACCATTTTCCTGTAGTTTTCCTCTTGGGATCACACTTTTCTATGCCAACAATGGGTTTATTGGGCATCACCCAGCCTGAGATCATTTGTGGCCGGCCCAGATCGGCTCTGATCTTTTCTCCCCTCCATTTCCTCACCACCCCCTCCCACCCCCTACTTCCAGTCTGAAGAAGGGTCCTGACCCAAAACGTCTCCCATCCTTTTTCTCCAGAGATGCTGCCTGACCCGCAGAGTTACTCCAGGACTTTGTGTCTCTCTTTGTTTTCCTCTCAAGATTCCACCATCTGCAATTCCTTGTATCTCCACGATATCTTTGCTGACTCCTTGTCCAATGTGTTAATGAATACAAGAAACAACTCCTGCTGTTCCTATTTGATCCTGTGAGACATTTAACTTCAGTATTTAACCGATAACTTTTTAAAGTTATTGTTGCACCTCTTTTATATCTGAGCAACTCATACTTACAGCCAATCCAATATTGGAACACGCTATCTTCTGGAAAGTCACTTCTTAATATGCTAGCTGCATTTGTTTAGTTTAGTTTATTTTGGTTTAGTTTAGTGTTACAGCATGGAAACAGGCTCCTTGGCTCAACCGGGCCCACACTGGCTATCGATCACCCGCACACTAGTTCCATGTTATCTCACTTTTGCATCATAAGGTCTTCTGCCTCAAACGCAAGAAGTAGATCATAAGATCATAAGATCAGAAGTAATAGGAGTAGAATTAGGCCATTCGGCCCATCAAGTCTACGCCGCCATTCAATCATGGCTGACCTATCTCTCCCTCCTAACCCCATGCTCCTGCATTCTCACCATCACCCCTGACACCTGTACTAATCAAGAAGCTATCTATCTCTGCCTTAAAAATATCCACTGACTTGGCCTCCACAGCTTTTTGTGGCAAAGAGTTCCACAGATTCACCTCCCTCTGACTAAAGAAATTCCTCCTCATCACCTTCCTAAAAGAACATCCTTTAATTCTGAGGCTATGACCTCCTGTCCTAGACTCTCCCACTAGTGGAAACATCCTCTCCACATCCACTCTATCCAATCCTTTCATTATTCTGTACGTTTTAATGAGGTCCCCCTCCTCATTCCTTTAGACTCCAGCGAATATAGGCCCAGTGCCTACAAGCGCTCGTCATATGTTAACCAACTCATTCCTGGGATCATTCTTGTAAACCTCCTCTGGACCCTCTCTAGAGCCAGCACATCCTTCCTCAGGTATGGTGCCCAAAATTGCCCACAATATTCCAAAAGAGGTGTCCAGGCTGGGAGTGCGCTCAACTGGGGAGATCTCGAAAGAACCGCCAACAGCCGATTGAGGTGGAGGACATTTGTCAATGGCCTATGCTCCCTAGAGGAGCAAAGGGCTTAAGAAGAACAAGGAGTAGATTCCAAATGTGGCCTGACCAGCAGCTTATAGAGCCTCAGCATTACATCCCTGTTTTTGTATACATTATCAACATTGTACCTTGTACTAAATGTGGAAAACTTTATTCTTTATCTGTGCACCGTGGACAACTTGGTAGTTATAGTTTTAGAGATGCAGCGTTTGAAGCAGGCCCCCCCCCGGCCCACACAAACCATCGATCACTCATTATGTTGTCGCACTCTCTCATCCCCTCCGAACATGCTGGGGAACATTTACACAAGTCGTTTAACCTACAAACCTGCACGTCTTTGGAATGTGGGAGGAAACCGGAGCACCCGGAGAAAGCCCACGCGGCCGCAGGGGGAATGCACAAACTCCGCACAGACAATTCCCAAGGTCAGGATCGGACCCGAGTCTCTGGCGCTGCGAGGCGGAAACTCTACCAGCTACTCCACTGTGCGTCTGCCAACAATGCAAAATACTTCAGGTATTCCTGAGGGATACAGTTCAATCATTCAAAACTTACTTCAAAAAGTTGCTGCTTCCGTCTCAGAACGCACCCGGAGTTCATGTGTACGTATTTTCTCCCATGAAAAAGCTTCTCAACTTGAGTCTCGTAGCACATGTGAACTTTTTTTTTTTTTTTTTAAACACGTAAAGAAAGCAGTTCTGGAGACATGGCATTGACCATTATTAGCCAAACCTAACAGGAAGCGAGACTTCAGACACATTTGGGGCAGGCAGGCATCTGCGGGATGCTACAGATGCAAAAACAATAACCTACAAGTGGTTCTCTTCTCTGCGCTAACCTCTGGCCTCACCTTCCTTACATCCTGCCCCGAAGCCTGGGTCACAGCCTTGAACAAAGGCTTTAGTTGCTCCAGAATGCTAAAGTTCCAGCTCATTTCGTGCTAATTAATCCTCAGAATGACTGAATGAATTCCTGAATTTGTTTTTCCACAGATCCTGTCTTTTAACTCAAGGTACAGATTTAGACTTTAGAGATGCAACAGGCCCTTCGGCTCGCCGAGTCCACAACGACCATCGATCACCTGTTCACACAAGTTCTATGTTATCCCACTTTCTCATCCACTCCCTGCATACCCGGGGGATGGTTTACATGGGGGGGGGGGGGAATTAACCTACAAACCCACAGGTCTTTGGGATGTGGGAGGAAATCGGAGCACCAGGAGGAAACCCACAAGGTCACTGAGAGAAGGTGCAAACTCCACACAGACAGCAGCCGGGGTCAGGATCGAACCTGGGTCTCTAGTGCTGTTAGATAGCAGCACTAACAGCCGCGCCACTGTGCTGCCCGACTGCTAAACAGTTTCTAGCATTCGCATTTATGGAGATACTACCATTACACTTAAAAAACATTTGGACGGGTACATGTTTTTGACATGTTTTGGACGGGTACATAGGTTTTGAGGGGATCTTATCGAAACGTATAAGATTATTAAGGGGTTGGACACGTTAGAGGCAGGAAACATGTTCCCAATGTTGGGGGAGTCCAGAACAAGGGGCCACAGTTTGAGAATAAGGGGTAGGCCATTTAGAACGGAGATGAGGAAAAACCTTTTCTGTCAGAGAGTTGTGAATCTGTGGAATCCTCTGCCTCAGAGGGCAGTGGAGGCCAATTCTCCGAATGCATTCAAGAGAGAGCTAGATAGAGCTCTTAAGGATAGCGGAGTCAGGGGGTATGGGTAGAAGGCAGGAACGGGGTACTGATTGAGAATGATCAGCCATGATCACATTGAATGGCGGAGCTGGCTCGAAGGGCCGAATAGCCTACTCCTGCACCTATTGTCTATTGTCTATTGAGGTATAAGGGCTAAACGCAGGCAGGTGGGACTAGTGTAGATGGGGCATGTAGGTTGATGTGGGGAAGTTGGGCCAAAGTGCCTGTTTCCTCGCTATGACTCCATGATTTTATCTGCTTGACAAGAATTTAATTTTGCTTTTTGACAAGTTTTTAATTCCTATCCAGCTGGATGATCTTGTTATCTAACTCTGCCTGCTCTGCATTCATCCTTCGTGGGAGCTGTGGCACGATGTGCTATTGTAGACACAAGGAACTGCAGATGCTGGTTTACCAAAAAAAAGACACAAAGTGCTGGAGTAACTCAACGGGTCAGGCAGCATCTCTGCAGATCATGGACAGGTGACGTTTCGGGTCGGCACCGTTCATCACACTGATTGTAGTGGCTGGCAGAAGTAAAACTTAGGGCAGCGGGACAAAATCTGCCAAGTGATAGGTGGATACAGGTGAGGGTGATAGGGTTTGATTGGCAAATGGTTGCACAAAGGACAGAGAAGGGCACAAAGGCAGGGTGGCACAGTGGCGCAGCTGGTAGAGCTTCCCTGCCTGACAGCAACAGAGACCCGGGTTTGATCCTGACCTTGGGTGCTGTCTGTATGGAGTTTGCACGTTCTCGCTGTGATCATGTGGGCCTCCACTGGTGTTCTGGTTTCCTCCAGCATATCACAAACGTGCTGGATTGTAGGCTAATTCACCTCTGTAAGTTGCCCCTAGCACGTAGGGAGTGTATGTAAAAGTGGGATGGGTAGCATGAACCGGTGATTGATGGTTTGCGTGGACTCAGTGGGCCAAAGAGCCTGCTTCCATTGCAGTGAAGATAGACACAAATTGCTGGAGTAACTCGGCGGGCCAGGCAACATCTCCGGAGAAAAGGAATAGGTGTCGTTTCGTGTCAGAACCCTTCTTCAGACTGAAAGATAGAGAAGGCCAGAACAAAACAGGGCAAAACAGCAACAGATGACCTCAGGAAGGGTGGAGTCCATAATGGTCTATTGTTGGCTGGGGAAGGTGTGCTAACGACAGGGATACAAGGATGTGAACATTGGAACTAGCAGGACAAGAAGGAATGCAAGAGTTACTTGAAAGAGAAATCAATGTAAGCCTACCCAAGCGAAATATGAGGTGCTGCATTTTGTGTCCATCTTCGGTATAAACCAGCATCTGCAGTTCCTTTCTACACTGTTCCCATGCTGTAGCCCTACACTAATCCTTTTGGTCTGTTATCTCCACTCTGATGGAAAGCAGGCGGGTTTTGTGTGCATTTTATCGGAAGCCAGCCAATAAAGTGTCAGGTTTTGAAAAGTTGATGATTTTTACAGAAGGATAGAGTAGTTCTATACTTCAGTCTTCACCAGATATGTCTTCCTTTAGGCAAAACTCAAAGTGCTGGAGGAATTCAGTGGGTTAGGCAGCATCTGCGGAAGGGACAAACAGCTGAAGAAGGGTCCTGACCCAAAATGTTACCTATCCCTACCCATTTGCACCACAGATGCTGCCTGACCCACTGCGTTCCTCCTGCACTTTTGTGTTTTGCTATGAATTTCAACATCTGCAGTTAGGCTTTAGAGTTTTAGACTTTAGAGATGCAGCGCGGAAACAGTGGCACGGTGGCGCAGCGGTGCTCTTGCGCATCTTGCACCCCATGCTCACGACGGCTGGGCCCGCACAGTCAGAGGCTCCAAAGTCCATCCGATACGGCCTCAGATCTCAGCTTCTTCAAAGGGCAAACCTCCTGCAGAGGGCCCAGAACGCATGTGCGTAGTTTAGCTTAGAGACACAGCAAAAGCGGTACGGTGGCGCAACGGTAGAGTTGCTGCCTTACAGCGAATGCAGCGCCAGAGACTCAGGTTCGATCCTGACTACGGGTGCTGTACTGTACGGAGTTTGTACGTTCTCCCCGTGACCTGCATGGGTTTTCTCCGAGATCTTCGGTTTCCTCCCACACTCTAAAGACATACAGGTTTGTAGATTAATTGGCTGGGCAAATGTAAAAATTGTCCCTAATGGGTGTCGGATAGTGTTAATGTGTGGGGATCACTGGGCGGGGAAAGGGCCTGTTTCTGCGCTGTATCTCTAAATCTAAAAATCTAAAAACAGGCCCTTCGGCCCACCAAGTCCACACCGACCCAGCAATCACCCCGTACACGAGCACTATCCTACACACTAGGGGGCAATTTACAATTATATCTAAGCCAATTAACCTACAAACCGGTACGTCTTTGGAGTGTGAGGGAACCGGAGCACCCAGAGAAAACCCAACGTACAAACTCCGCACAGACAGCACCCGTAGTCAGGATGGAACCCGGATCTCTGGCGCTGCGAGGCAGCAACTCTGCCACTGCGCCACTGTGCCGCCCTGAACACAGATCCACGTCTCCGCCTTTCTTCAGCAATGGCAGCCCTCCCTGGAATATTATTGCTCAAGGAGTTATTTTGCGAAGTGCAGCCTGCAAAGTGATTGAAAGACCTCAGCCCTTCTGGAATATCTGAGGTTGGAGGAATGCATTGAAAACACTAATCTTCCTATTAAAGGAATTTGCAGTCATGCTTGTTAACAGAAGTCTCAGTCTTGCCAGCCTCGCTAGTAAGAGCTAGTTCTTGGCCAGACTGGCAGATGAATGTCACCGAACAACAGCTTGTCTCTCACCGCGAGCATGCCAAAAAATATCTAAAATAGTGTGCTTCACTTGAGGAGAGCTGGCACGGACCTCGTTTAGCCTCGCAGCCAAGGAGACGATGGCCCGTGGGAGATATTAGAAGCCACCGCGTTGCCAGACCACAGTCATGGTTGGTATGGAACATCTGTGTTTGGATTCTACTCCCTGAAAATAATGAGAGGTGTATGTTGCAGTTATGGCTGAATTAGCGTTACACTGCAGAGAGTCCAGAATCTCAACGCAGGCTGAATCAAGGTTCATATGGCCTCGCCAGAACCAAAGCACATTCCAGGCACCCACCACCCAGTGTGTGTAGACACAAAACGCTGGAGTAACTCAGCGGGACCGGCAGCATCACTGGAGAGAAGGAATGGGTGGCATTTCGGGTCGAC
Source organism: Rhinoraja longicauda (assembly GCF_053455715.1). Taxonomy (NCBI): domain Eukaryota; kingdom Metazoa; phylum Chordata; class Chondrichthyes; order Rajiformes; family Arhynchobatidae; genus Rhinoraja; species Rhinoraja longicauda. Next base: position 23,061,211 of record NC_135980.1, on the reverse strand, counting down.
ACCCTTCAGACCGAAACGTCACCCATTCCTTCTCTCCAGAGATGTTGCCTGTCCCGCTGAGTTACTCCAGCTTTTTGTGTCTACCTTCGGTTTAAAGCAGCATCTGCAGTTGCTTCCTATACCACACTCTGTCAACGGATGTGCGGGGCAGGTTTTTTTTACAGTCTTTGGCGAGGCCAGAGAGGCATTTATACAAATGACTTGGATTATATGAAATTGTTAACAGTTTAGGATAATCCCTATTTGAATCTTGAAACTTCCCCTTGAATGGTTCTGTGGAAGTACTTTCAGCATGTGGACTCAGATTTTTTTCAGATGTCTTTCTAGTTTTAATTTAGTTTAGTTTCGAGATACAGCGTGGAAACAGGGCCTCCGGTTAACCCAGTCCACAGGGCCTTCGGCTAACCAATTAACCTACAAAACCTGTATATTTTTGCAGTGTGGGAGGAATACAGAGGAAACAGGGAGAACGTACAAACTCTACACACACACACACAGCACCCGGGGTCAGGATCGAACCCTGGTCTCTGGCACTTTGAGGCAGCAGCTCTACCAGTTGCGCCAATGTGCCACCTGGATGTGGTTTCGTTAATTGCATGGAGGTGGAATCGTTTTTTCGTACCTCACGTTAAGACTAGTGCGATACAGATGTGTTATGATTAATACTGAGCTACATTAAGATATCTGTCATTGAGACGAAGATAGATCCCCCCACCACCACTCTCTCATCCCCCTCACCACCACCCCTCCTCCCCTGCTGTCACCTTCCCCCACCCCTCCTCCTCCCCACCCGCACTCTGCCCTCCTCCCCAGTCCCACTCTCCCTCCCACCCCCACACGCACTCTGTACTGCCTTTAATTGCGCTCCCCTTCCCCTGGAGCAGCGCGGTACCACAGTGAAGGAGAAAGAAGATGGCCGCTGGCAGGACGGTGTCAGTGGCTCCCTCCCCCACCCCACCCCCCCCCCCCCCCCCCCCCCCCTCATTGAGATCTAATTTTATTTTTTTGAACAGACACTTTATTTTAAAGGAAAAAACGCGATTTCCCCAGGTTACAATGGAAACCCTACGAGGACGGGCCCAACCTATTGGTCTAGTTAATATTAAAACTATAAGCTCTGTGTAATGTGGTAGAATTACTATTGAACCATAGTAAGATTTGTGCACTGCAGATGTGCTGTGATTAGTATGGAACAGTATTGTGATCATGGGTGTCCATACCAGACATCCACCATTTCCATGATAAATAAATAATATTTTTTACGGTTAAAATTAACCGTGGAGCAGCAGGGAGGCGTAGCGGTAGAGTTGCTACCTTACAGCGCCAGAGAGACGGTTTCGATCCTGACTACGGGTGCTAAACCCTCGCTTCGCTCGCCAGTCTGACAACACCTGCGCTCAGTCCGCATTAACCAACCTGATCTCCCGGTGGCTGAGCACTTCAACTCCCCCTCCCACTCCCAGTCTGACCTTTCTGTCATGGGCCTCCTCCAGTGCCATAGTGAGGCCCACCGAAAATTGGAGGAACAGCACCTCATATTTCGCCTGGGCAGCTTGCAGCCCAGTGGTATGAACATTGACTTCTCCAACTTTAGATAGCTCCTCTGTCCCTCTCTTTCCATCCCCCTTCCCAGATCTCCCTCTACCTTCCTGTCTCCACCTATATCCTTCCTTTGTCCCGCCCCCCTGACATCAGTCTGAAGAAGGGTCTCGACCCGAAACATCGCCCATTCCTTTTCTCCTGAGATGCTGCCTGACCTGCTGAGTTACTCCAGCATTTTGTGAATAACTGACTACGGGTGCTGTCTGTACAGAGTTTGTACGTTCTCCCTGTTTCCTCTGTATTCCTCCCAGACTGCAGCAAAGACGTACGGGTTTTGTAGGTTAATTGGCTTTTGTAAAATTGTAAATTGTCCCTAGTGTGTGTAGGGCAGTGGTTGTGCGCGCGGATCGCTGGTCAGCATGGACTTGGTGGGCCGAAGGGCCTGTTTCCGCGCCAGATCTCTTAACTAAAAAAATATTGCCACAGAAAAAATATCTCTAGATCTTTATCCAGTTAAAACCAGAGCAAAAGTTTGAATTCCGTTAACTGAAGTGAGGTGTATGGCGTGTTAAAACAGACCCTGCCGTGTAGTATGTGACATGCTCCTGCATCCAGTAATCACTCAGCAAATGCCACAATGCACCATTTGTATGTTGACATCGTGGTCACGTTACGGAAACACTATTGGAGGCCTGATTCTTAGACTTGAGTTCAAATCATACCGTGGCACTGAGCAACTTAAACTCAAGTAATTAAATAAATCAATTTAAATAAATGGTACTTAACGTGTGGTAAACTTGTTGTAAAACCCCACCCCTTGTTCACTCGAGTCCTCTGGTGGAGGCAATCTGCAGTCTATGTGGTAGAACGGTCTAATCTATACGTGACTCCAGGCCCAGCAAAGCTGAATTGCCCTTTGCGATGGTTCACAGGTTCGAGGAGTAGAATTCAGCCCATCGAGTCTACTCCGCCGTTCAATCATGGCTGGTCTCTCTCTGCCTCCTAATCCCATTTTCCCTGCCTTCTCTCCGTAACCCTTGACACCCGTTCTAATCAAGAATTTGTCTATCTCTGCCTTCAAAATATCCACTGACTTGGCCTCCGCAGCCCTCTGTGGCAATGAGTTCCACAGATTAACTACCCTCTGACTAAAGACGTTCCTCCTCACCTCCTTTCTCTAAAAGAGCGCCCTGGTCATGGCCTGAGATGGTTCAGAGAGTAAGTAATAGTGGATGAATACGGTCTTATCTGGGTGCGATCTGAGGTATCCAAGGGGAAGTGTGAAAGGTAGAGGGTGGTGGGTGCCTGGAAAGTACTGCCAGAGGTAGTGGTGGAGGCAGATACGATAGAAGCATTTAAGAAGCTTTTCTTGCTTTTATCTTGGCATGTGGATGTGCAGGGAATGGAGGGATGTGGACCACATGCATGGAAATTACTTCAACTTGGCATCATGATCTGCGTGTATATTGTGGGCCGAAGGGCCTGTTGTTCTGCTGTACTGTTCCATGTTCTTTCAAATATCAATCTAACAATGCCATGTTAAACCAGTGAACATAATAATTGAGAAATAATTACTGCCACAAGTGATCTCTTTGTCCCATCTAACAGGAGTGTTAGGAGTAAAACGGAGCCAAAGTGCTGGAGTAATTCGGTGGGTCGGAAAGATCTCTGGACGACATGGAGAGGTGACATTTTGGTTGGGACACTTCTTCAGACTGATAGCGTGAGGGGTTGATGGGGTGCGAGGGAGACCGTTGGAAGAATGCTCTCCAGAGACGTCACCTGAGCTACTGAGTTACTCCAGCAGTTTGTGTCTTTTTTTCCCCTAAACCAGCACCTGCAGTTCCGTGTGTCTCCAGGACTGACAGACTATCACTTTGATGCCTTGACAGTGTCTTCAACCATGCTGCATTCCCTCTGCATGCCATCGGTGTGACTGCCTTGATTTTAGTGCACAGTTCTCTGAAGTGGAACATCTGTCTGATGAAGAGTCCTGACCTGAAACATTGTTGGTCCATTCCCTCCCCAGGTGTTGCCTGACCCGCTAATGCTCCCCCAGCACTTTATATTTTACTCAAGATTCCAGCATAAGGCCATAAGTGAGAGGAGTAGAATTAGGCCATTCAGCCCATCAAGTCTACTCCACCATCAATCAGGGCTGATCTATCTCTCCCTCCTAACCCCATTCTCCTGCCTTCTCCCCATATACTCTGACACCTGTACTAATCAAGAATCTATCTATCTCTGCCTTTAAAATATCCACTGACGGCCTCCACAGCCTTCTATAGCAAAGAATTCCGCAGATTCACCACCCTCTGACAAAATTAATTTCTCCTCATCTCCTTCCTAAAAGAACGTCCTTTAATTCTGAGGCTATGACCTCTTGTCCTAGACTCTCCCACTAGTGGAAACATCCTCTCCACATCCGCTCTGTCCAAGCCTTGCACTATTCTGTATGTTTCAATGAGGTCCCCCTCATTCTTCTAAACTCCAGTGAGTACAGGCCCAGTGCCGACAAACGGTCACATTCCCGCATTTGCAGTTCCTTGTGACTCCATGGAACCTCGATCGTCCCACCTATAAGTTAACCCGACACTAAATGTGTGGTGGCACTGATTTATTCTGGTCTTTCCTACCTCCAGTTGCTTCCCCTCTACTTTCAGTCTGAAGAAGGGTTCCTACCCGAAACGCCATCCATCCCTTTTCGCTAGAGAAGCTGCCTGACCCGTTGAGTTACCCCAGCATTTTGAGTCTATCTTCAGTATAAACCAGCATCTGCAGTTCCTTTCTACACACTAAATATGAATGCCTCTGGTTCACGGCGGCGCAGCGGTAGAGTTGCTGCCTTACAGCGAATGCAGCGCCGGAGACTCAGGTTCGATCCTGACTATGGGTGCTGTCCGTACGGAGTTTGTACGTTCTCCCCGTGACCTGCGTGGGTTTTCTCCGAGATCTTCGGTTTCCTCCCACACTCCAAAGACGTACAGGTATGTAGTAGGTTAATTGGCTGGGCAAATGTAAAAAAAAAAAAAATTGTCCCTAGTGTGTAGTGTTAATGTGTGGGGATCGCTGAGCGGCGCGGACCCGGTGGGCCGAAGGGCCTGTTTCTGCGCTGTATCTCTAAATCTAAATCTAAAAATCTAAGATTACTCCAGACATCAGGCAAGAGGGGACAGAAGAGTGAAAACGCATACCTCCAAATTCAGGGACAGTTTTATCAGGCAACTCAAGCTGTTAACAGGCATCTCAATGGTCCTCTCATCAGCTAGAATGTGGTCCTGACCTCCCACCTATCTCACTAGAGAACTTTGAATTATCTTTAATTAGACTTTATTGGACTTGAGTATTATATCTTGCGTTAAATGTAGTACCCTTCATCCTTTATCTGTGCTCTATGGATAGCTTGATTATTTTAGTTTTAGTTTTAGAGATAGAGCATGGAAACAGGCCCCTTCTGCCCACTGAGTCCACGCCCACCAGCAATCACCCCTGCACTAGTTCCATCCTAGAGACCCGAAACGCCACCCATTCCTTCTCTCCAGAGATGCTGCCTGACCCGCTGAGTTATTCCAGCATTTTGTGATACCTTCGATTTGTACCAGCATCTGCAGTTATTTTCCTACAGTTCTATCCTAGCGGTAGATTTGCTGCTGACAGCGCCTGGGATCCGGGTTCGATCCTGACTACGGGTGCTGTCTGTATGGAGTCCGTACGTTCTCCCCTGGGTTTTCTCCGGGTGCTCCGGTTTCCTCCCACACTCCAAAGACGTAGAGGTTTTTGTGGGTTAATTGGCTTTGGTAAAATTGTAAATTGTCCTTAGTGTGTGTAGGATAGTGCTCAGGAGCTATCGCTGGCTGGCGCGGACTCGGTGGGCCGAAGGGCCTGTTTCCGCGCCGTACCTCGAGTGGCCTAAAGTATCTCTGAAGTGGAAAGGCTTTGGGAGTCCATGCAGCGACCTGCTTTTCCTTCCCACCCTTTGTGTGACTCTACATTTGGAAATCTGCTTCTCTTTACTACTCACGACAAACTTGTGTCTGAGGCTGTGGCCCAATCTGGCACTGTTCACAAGTCTGCCTTGAATAGGTTTGGTAATAACTCAATCCATCATGTCTTTGTAAAACGCCCGGGGGCAGGGGCAGAATGAGCACGAGCATTGTTGAGTTAGGGACAGATTATTATCCAGAATTAGCAAATTGCCTGGTGCCCGCAGTAGATTTTTTTTTATTTTGGAGAAAGCTACAATTACTTAAATTACCTAAATTGCCCTGAATGGTACCTCTAGGCTTATACAATTTGCTCTGTTGAAAAGATGTGTGCTAATGCTTGTATTAGACTTCTTAGGAGTTCTTCAGCTGAGAAATTTAGTTTCCTCTCAAAGTTATTTTCCTTCTCTCTCCCTCTCCCAAAATAAGACCGTGTCTTGTTTTATTTAGCCGACCACAGCCCCAGCTAAGCACAGCCACATTTTTGCTCCTTGAACCCAGAAAAACATTGGTGAGGCCCCAAGTGTTAGGTTAAGTTACACACTTGTTTATTTAATAACCCCTTTGGTGGAGGTGAGTGTGAAAACTGAACAGTTAGGGTGGCTTGCCTTCAGTGAGCAGAGAACGTGCCGTCCCTCCCCGCCACAACTTTTCCTCTGCTCGGCAGTGTTTTATCAACTGTAGAGGAGCTGTACAGGGCAAGTTTTTCTCAATTAGTTTAGTTAGTTTAACTTATTGTTACATGTGCCCAGGTACAGTGAAAAGCTTTTGTTGCGTGCTAACCAGTCAGCAGAAAGACAACACATGATTGCAATCGAGCCAGTCTGAAGAAGGGTCTCGACCCGAAACGTCACCCATTCCTTCTCTCCTGAGATGCTGCCTGACCCGCTGATTTACTCCAGCATTTTGTGAATAAATACCTTCGATTCGTACCAGCATCTGCAGTTATTTTCTTACATTGCAATCGAGCCGTTCACGGTGTAAAGATACATGACAAAGGGAAAAACGCAAATAACGTTGAGTGCAAGATTAAGCCAGTAAAGTCTGATCAAAGATAGTCCGAGGGTCTTCAATGCAGTAGTTCAGGACGGCTCTCCAGTTGTTGGTAGGATGGTTCAGTTGCCCGATAACAGCTGGGAAGAATCTGTCCCTGAATCAGGAGGTGTGCGTTTTCACACTTCTATACCATTTGCCCGATGGGAGAGGGCAGAAGAGGGAGTGGCCAGGGTGCGACTTGTCCATGACTATGCTGCTGGCCTTGCCGAGGCAGCGTGAGGTATAAATGGAGTCAGTGGAAGGGAGGTTGGTTTATGTGATGGTCTGGGCTGCGTCCACAATTCTCTGCAATTTCTTGCGGGCTTGGATGGATTTTACACCGAGACTGGTGGCTGCTTGCAATGGGCAGCCAGTGGTGGCAATGGAAGCAGATACAGTAGAAGCATTTGAGAGGCTTTTAGGCAATCTTCTTC